>NC_045792.1:97764176-98083959 GCF_009873245.2 Balaenoptera musculus | reverse complement strand
CTACAGCCTGAGGAATAAAGATGTGAAGCCTGCTCTAAAGAGGAGATGCCTTGACATGCTGCCTTCCTAACAGAGAGTGGAACATTCTATCCTAAGCCATAACATGGTAGAGACAACATAAAACATGAATAATATTAACACTTGGCTAGAAGGAATTATGTGCCAGCACTATTTCAAATACCTTTCACATATCAATCCATTTAATCTTCACAACAAGAGGTTGAAATAAATACTATTATTATCCCTTAGGAATCTGAGGCACAGAGAGGCTGAGTAACTGGCCCAAGGTCACACAGCTAATAAGAAGCATAGTCAGAATTTGAATCCAGGCAGTCTGGCTCCAGAGACCATGTTCTCAACCAATACATTATATTGCCTTTTTCTGATAAGTGCATCTTACAAACAGACAATGGGCACCGTTTTTCCTAAATTCCATATGTCATAAGGAGGGGCTAGATCATGGAATTATAAGGTGGTATGGGCAGAATATGGACTTTGGCACACCTGAGTTATGCTGCCTCTGAGTGATTCTCTCTTTAGGCAACTGTGTGATGTCAAGTCAAGGTATACAACCCCCTGACCCTCAGTTTTCCCAAGTGAAATGGGGCACTAACGCCCATCTCAACTGGTTATCATAAGGTTCCCATGAAGATAAAATGGGCTTACATGGGGTCTGGCACAAACAGTTATTCAGACCATTGGGTTCTTTTCTTCCCTGGGGAAACCTCTCCATGAAACCAAATTTTTGTACATCAATGTTTTTTAAGTGTGAGACCATATCAGATAAACTAAAAGGTCCTACTGTATAGCACAGGGAACTATAATCAATATCTTATAATAAATCATAATGAAAAAGAATATGGAGAGGGCAGACAGCAGAAGCAAGAAGAACTACAATCCTGTAGCCTGCAGAATGAAAACCACAATCACAGAAATATAGACAAAATGAAAAGGCAGAGGATAATGTCCCAGATGAAGGAACAAGATAAAATCCCAGAAAAACAACTAAATGAAGTGGAGATAGGCAACCTTCATGAAAAGAATTCAGAATAATGATAGTGAAGATGATCCAGGACCTCAGAAAAAGAATGGAGGCAAAGATCGAGAAGATGCAAGAAATGTTTAACAAAGACCTAGAAGAATTAAAGAACAAACAAACAGAGATGAACACAGATCATGAAGAAGTCAAAGAGGAAATCAAAAAATACCTAGAGACAAATGACAATGAATACACGATGATCCAAAACCTATGGGATGCAGCAAAAGCAGTTCTAAGAGGGAAGTTTACAGCAATACAATCCTACCTCAAGAAACAAGAAAAATCTCAACTAAACAATCTAACCTTACACCTAAAGGAACTAGAGAAAGAAGAACAAACAAAACCCAAAGTTAGTAGAAGGAAAGAAATCGTAAAGATCAGAGCAGAAGTAAATGAAATAGAAACAAAGAAAACAATAGCAAAGATAAATAAAACTAAAAGCTGGTTCCTTGAAAAGATAAACAAAATTGATAAACCTTTAGCCAGACTCATCGAGAAAAAAGAGGGAGAGGACTCAAATCAATAAAATTAGAAATGAAAAAGGAGAAGTTACAACAGACACCACAGAAATACAAAGCATCATAAGAGACAACTACAAGCAACTCTATGCCAATAAAATGGACAACCTGGAAGAAATGGACAAATTCTTAGAAAGGTATAACCTTCCAAGACTGAACCAGGAAGAAATAGGAAATATGAACAGACCAATCAGAAGTAATGAAATTGAAACTGTGATTAAAAATCTTCCAACAAACAGACGTCCAGGACCAGATGGCTTCACAGGTGAATTCTACCAAACATTTAGAGAAGAGCTAACACCCACCCTTCTCAAACTCTTCCAAACAATTGCAGGGGAAGGAGCACTCCCAAACTCCTCCTACGAGGCCACCATCACCTTGATACCAAAACCAGACAGAGATACAATAAAAAAAAAAAAATTACAGACCAATATCACTGATGAATATAGATGCAAAAATCCTCAACAAAATACTACCAAACATTATCCAACAACATATTAAAAGGATCATACACCATGATCAAGTGGGATTTATCACAGGGATGCAATGATTCTTCAATATATGCAAATCAATCGATGTGATACACCATATTAACAAATTGAAGAATAAAAACCATATGATCATCTCAATAGATGCAGAAAAAGCTTTTGACAAAATTCAACACCCATTTATGATAAAAACTCTCCAGAAAGTGGACATAGAGTAAACCTACCTCAACATAATAAAGGCCATATACGACAAACCCACAGCAAACATCATTCTCAGTGGTGAAAAATTGGAAGTATTTCCTCTAAGATCAGGAACGAGACAAGGATGTCCACTCTCGCCACTATTATTCAACATAGTTTTGGAAGTCCTAGTCACAGCAGTCAGAGAAGAAAAAGATATAAAAGGAATACAGATTAGAAAGGAAGAAGTAAAACTGTCACTGTTTGCAGGTGACATGATACTATACATAGGAAATCCTAAAGATGTCACCAGAAAACTACTAGAGCTAATCAATGAATTTGGTAAAGTTGCAGGATACAAAATTAATGCACAGAAATCTCTTGCATTCCTATGCACTAACAATGAAAGATCAGAAAAAGAAAGTAAGGAAACAATCTCATTCACCAGTGCAACAAAAAGAATAAAATACCTAGGAATAAACCTACCTAAGGAGGTAAAAGACCTGTACTCAGAAAACTATAAGACACTGATGAAAGAAATCAAAGATGACAAAAACAGTTGGAGAGATACACCATGTTCTTGGATTGGAAGAATCAATATTGTGAAAATGACTATACTACCCAAAGCAATCTACAGATTCAGTGCAATCCCTATCAAATTACCTGTGGCATTTCTCACAGAACTAGAACAAAAAATCTTAAAATTTTAATGGAGATACAAAAGATCCCTAAGAGCCAAAGCAATATTGAGAAAAAAAAAACAGAGCTGGAGGAATCAGGCTCCCTGACTTCAGACTATACTACAAAGCTACAGTAATCAGGACAATATGATATTGGCACAAAAACAGAAATATAGATCAATGGAACAAGATAGAAAGCCCAGAGATAAACCCATGCACCTATGGTCAACTAATCTATGACAAAGGAGGCAAGGATATACAATGGAGAAATGACAGTCTCTTCAATAAGTGGTGCTGGGAAAACTGGACAGGTACATGTAAAAGAATGAAATTAGAACACTCCCTAACACCATATACAAAAATAAACTCAAAATGGATTAAAGACCTAAATGTAAGACCAAACACTGTAAAACTCTTAGAGGAAAACATAGGAAGAACACCCTTTGACATAAATCACAGCAAGATCTTTCTTGACCCACCTCCTAGAGTAATGGAAATAAAAGCAAAAATAAACAAATGGGACCTAATGAAACTTAAAAGCTTTTGCACAGCAAAGGAAACTATAAACAAGACAAAAAGATAACCCTCAGAATGGGAGAAAATATTTGCAAATGAATCGACAGACAAAGGATTCATCTCCAAAATATACAAACAGCTCATGCAGCTCAATATCAAAAAAACAAACACAATCAAAAAATGCGCAGAAGATCTAAATAGACTTTTCTCCAAAGAAGACATACAGATGGCCACAAGGCACATGAAAAGCTGCTCAACATCACTAATTATTAGAGAAATGCAAATCAAAACTACAATGAGGTATCACCTCACACCAGTTAGAATGGGCATCATCAGAAAATCTACAAACAATAAATGCTGGAGAAAGTGTAGAGAAAAGGGAACCTTCTTGCACTGTTGGTAGGAACGTAATTTGATGCAGCCGGTATGGAGAACAGTATGGAGGTTCCTTAAAGAACTAAAAATAGAATTACCATATGACCCAGCAATCCCACTACTGGGCATATACCCAGAGAAAACCATAATTCAAAAAGACACATGCACCCCAATGTTCATTGCAGCACTATTTACAATAGCCAGGTCATGGTAGCAACCTAAATGTCCATCGACAGATGAATGGATATAGAAGATGTGGTACATATATACAATGGAATATTACTCAGCCATACAAAGGAATGAAACTGGGTCATTTGTAGATATGTGGATGGACCTAGAGACGGTCATACAGAGTGAAGTTAGAAAGAGAAAAACAAATTTCATATATTACCACATATATGTGGAATCTAGAAAAATGGTACAGATGAATCGGTTTGCAAGGCAGAAACAAAGATATAGAGAACAAATGTATGGACACCAAGGGGGGAATGCAGGGCAGGGGGTGTGGGATGAATTGGGAGGTTGGGATTGACATATATACACTAATATGTATAAAATAGATAACTAATAAGAACCTGCTGTTTAGCACAGGGAACTCCACTTCGCTGTACAGTAGAAACTAACACAACATTGTAAAACAACTACACCCCAATTAAAAAAAAGAAACAGGGCTTCCCTGGTGGTGCAGTGGTTGAGAATCCGCCTGCCAATGCAGGGGACGCGGGTTCGAGCCCTGGTCTGGGAAGATCCCACATGCCGCAGAACAACTAAGCCCATGCACCACAACTACTGAGCCAGTGCTCTAGAGCTCGGAGCCACAACTACTGAGCCCACGTGCCACAACTACTGAAGCCTGCATTCCTAGAGCCCATACTCCACAACAAGAGAAGCCACCACAATGAGAAGCCCACGCACCGCAATGAAGAGTAGCCACCATTAGCTGTAACTAGAGAAACCCTGCGTGCAGCAACAAAGACCCAATGCAGCCAAAAATAAATAAATAAATTTATTTAAAAAAAAAAAAAAGGCTAGAAATTGTTCAGACTGATATGGACACTCCATGAAGATCCAGGTGCCAGCATCTTTCTGTCCCAGCATCTTTCATGCATAATTTCTGTTATGGGCCAAATTATCTCCCCACCCCAAAATTGATATGTTGAAACCTTAACCCCTGGTACCTCAGAACATAACTGTCTTTGGAGACAGGGCCCTTAATACAATCGGACTGATGTCTTTATAAGAAGAGGAAATTTGGACACACAAAGAGATACCTGGGATGTGCACACACAGAGAAAAGACCATGTGAGGACACAGCAAGAAGGTGGTCACCTTCAAAACAAGGAGAGAGGCCTCTGAAGAAACCAAACCTTCCAACACCTTGATCTTGGACTTCTGGCCTCCATAACTCTGGAAAAAATTAGTATCTGTTGTCTAAGTTACACAGTCTTTGGTATGTTGTCAAGCACTAATATGGCTTCTATATTCAAGGCTGCCCCTTAGCCTAATATGACAACGAAGCTCTAGCCATCACTTTACTGTTTGAAGAAGAAAGCTGGAGGAATGGGGGACATTACCAGCTGTCTATCCCCTTTTTGTAGCCTTTTCAATAACAGCCAAGCACAACCATTGGCCTCTCATTGGCCAGAACTTAGTCATACGGGAGTCATATGACTTGACTAAGCAAGGGAGGCTGGGAAATATGGTTATTAGCTGGGCACATGGCCACCTTGACAATCTTGGGATCCTGTTTTTAAAAAAGAAGGGGAGAGGGCTTCCCTGGTGGCACAGTGATTGAGAATCTGTCTGCCAATGAAGGGCACACGGGTTCGAGCCCTGGTCTGGGAAGATCCCACATGCTGCGGAGCAACTGAGCCCGTGAGCCACAACTACTGAGCCTGCGCGTCTGGAGCCTGTGCTCCGCAACAAGAGAGGCCGCGATAGTGAGAGGCCCGCGCACCGCGATGAAGAGTGGCCCCCACTTGCCGCAACTAGAGAAAGCCCTCGCACAGAAATGAAGACCCAACACAGCCAAAAATAAATACATAATTAATTAATTAATTAAAAAAATAAAGGAATTCCTTTAAAAAAAAAAAAAGAAGGGGAGAATGAACACTGGATAGGCGTCCAGTACTCTTGATGCCTATCCAGTATTCATTCCCTGACTGCCTACTGCCTAGCGCAGAGGATGGCAGAGCACTGATGGTTCACCCATGACCCCAATGCACCCTGCCAACTGGTTGTGTGTGGGCAGCATATAGTAAGTTTAAAGTTTTTAGCCAACATAAAAAATTTTGAGAACTTCCCTGGTGGCGCAGTGATTAAGAATCCGCCTGCCAATGCAGAGGACAGGGGTTCGATCCCTGGTCCGGGAAGATCCCACATGCCACGGAGCAACTAAGCCCGTGTGCCACAACTACTGAGCCTGAGCTCTAGAGCCCGCGAGCCACAACTACTGAGCCCGCACGCCTAGAGCCCGTGCTCCACAACAAGAGAAGCCACCACAATGAGAAGCCCACGCACCTCAACGAAGAGTAGCCCGCACTCGCCGCAACTAGAGAAAGCCCACGCGCAGCAACGAAGACCCAGCGCAGCCCAAAACTAATTAATTAATTAATTAATTAATTTTTTTAAAAAATGTTGATACAATCACATTTTTTAAATCCCTATTGCCACTTTCTCTGGGAAGAAAACTTGAATTGGAGCACTCCACCAGTCTCATTCTCAGCATAGTTATAATCATCTGGTGCTGAGTCAGAGATGCCCTTTTAAACAGGACACAGATTCTCCAGTTCTCCCCACCCCATTCTTCCCCATCACTCTTCTTGGAGTGTCTGTTGCCTTTTTATCATGCCCTGAGTTTTTTCATAATAGTAGAGAAAATGTATTATATTCACATCTCTAGCAAAAGTAAGAAAAGAAAATAAGGGCTTAGAGATGTACATGTTTCAAGACAAGTAGCCAGTGCCTAGGACAATGACTGGTGCACGGAAGAAGCTCGGTCAATACCCCTTGAATGAAGGAAGATAATATCTATTTTTTGGATGTGAAGAATGTCCCTATAGGTGTAAGATTAACCACCCCCCCCCCAAAAAAAGTGTGTCCATGTAGAAGAATACATTTTTCATTCATTTAAGATGTCTGAGTGGTCCTTGTAGGTATCTGAGTTTGCAACCCTTTAGCCATGGGGAAAATTCTCACCTCTTTAGTATTATATTACAAGCTTGTGCCATCCTCACTTTCCAGGGAGCACCTCACAGTTCCCACCAAGCACCTACCCTGCGGCCCTGACCAGTGACCTGACCTGGCCTGAATAGGTCATACATTTGCACACCTCTTGCTTTGCTCACGTCCTCCCAGCCCCTGGAATGTGCTCCCTCATCGCTTTGTCAGCCTGACAGATCTTTTTGTTATCATTCCAGTCCCAGCCTAAATGCAACCTCTTCTCGGAACTTCTCTGACTCCTACACACAGGATTTATCATTCCTTCCTCTGTCCTCTGGTTTGCCTTTGTTAAAGAAAAATGTTTAAACTACCAGAAACCAAAGATTGAGTGCTGAATGGAAAAAAAAAGGAAGATTTACTTTCAAGCAGGAAGCCCAATCTAGCACAGCCTAGGAAAACTTCAGATCTGACGATGTGGGAGAAGAAAAGGGGTCATTTTCCAAAGCCAGAAGACTATGAACTGTCCCTTTCCCAGGTTAGGAAAGCAAAGTCCCTGGGTGTTCCTGAACGGTTGCTGACACCTGGGTTTTTATTTTTTATTTGTTTGTTTGTTTGTTTGTTTTATTTTTGGCTGCACGCGAGCTTTCTCTAGTTGTGGCGAGCAGGGGCTACTCTTCATTGCGATGCACAGGCTTCTCATTGTGGTGGCTTCTCTTGTTGCAGAGGATGGGCTCTAGGTGCATGGGCTTCAGTAGTTGTGGCATGTGGGCTTCAGTAGTTGCGGCTCGCGGGCTCTAGAGCGCAGGCTCAGTAGTTGTGGCGCACGGGTTTAGTTGCTCCGCAGCATGTGGGATCTTCCCGGACCAGGGCTCGAACCCGTGTCCCCTGCATTGGCAGTCACATTCTTAACCACTGCTCCGCCAGGGAAGCCCCTACACCTGGGTTTCTAATTAGAAAAGATCTGGCTTAGTTGGAGGTGGTCTTCTGGGTACACACGTGGTGCCTGGCTTGGGCTGGGGTTGTGACGTCCAGCTGCCTCCGCGTGTACGTGAGGTGCCTGAGTCAGGGGGGAATCACCCAGTTAACACCCTAACTCATCAGCAGCCAGGAGACCAAGTCAAGGCTCATGACTTACCTCCACACCAGCACACTCACACACGGCTCTGAAAATGTCATGTTTTTCTCCCCTATTAGAATTTTGTCTTTTTTTTCTTTTTTGGCCACACCTTGTGGCTTGTGGGATCTTAGTTCCCCGACCAAGGATTGAACCCGGGCCCTTGGCAGTGAAAGCGCGGAGTCCTAACCACTGGACTGCCAGGGAGTTCCCTATTTTGTCTTTCTTTTTTTTAACCTTATGTCCCAGTCACCCAGCCCCTGCCCCAGTGTTCAATACAGAGAGGATATTCAATTATTGCTTATTGTTTGACTTAAATAAGAGAATGCAGCAAAGTACCTACTTAGTGTCTGACACATAATAGATGCTCAGTAAATTATAGCTCCTGTGGGAAGGACGCATGAGGCCAAATAACGGGCAGGAATCTTTCTCCCAAGAACAGGGAGGAAAGGATGCCTCAAGCTTCAGCCCAGCACAACTGCTACAAATTACCAGGCTGCATCTTTCTGTAAGGAGCTGATACTCCTCACCTCCACATCAGCAAGCTGCACATGTGAGCCATTTTCCCACAGAGAGGGCAATCTGGAAACCCCCAGCACTGCTCCCTGGGACAGGCTCTACCCAGCTGTGTGTGGGGAATGGGAGCAGAAAGCAGAATCTCATTTATACCTAGATTTTACTGGTGCCTTTATTTCGTGAAGAAGGTCATGTAGCTGGGAAATTTTAGCATCAGGATATAGCTAAAGCCAGTGGGGTCCAGAGCACAGGTTCTTTCCATAGTTCTGGGCAACCCTGTCATCACTCTGTCCCCTGACTCTCTGCTCCTTTAAGGCCTCTGTTACCACTGAGTTCCCTTTAATGCCATTTAAATCATTTTAAGTATGCAGGCTTTGTATCCACGGCTAGACTGTAAATTCCCTGAGGGCAGGGAGTGTGCCTTTCAGAGCTGGGGTTTGGAATTAGGGCTCCCTGAAAGCTGGTGGGAGAGTTACAGAATGGACCTCTCCCAACACCAGCAGGGCTGCTCCCAGCGGCGGACCCTGGAGACCTGGGCTTCTGCAAGAAATCCAGAGGCAAATTCACAGTTTTTATTCTCTCTGAGGAAACCCTATCTGCTTCCATCAGCTTCCTTCTCAGCCCAACAACTCTGATAGCTATCTGCCCAACAATTCTGTAGAGTCAGATCTGACCAGGAGCTTCTTGTAAGCTCAGGGCAGCTGCGGAGGGAGTTGGAAACAGGAAAAAAAAAAAAGGACCGACAAGGTAAGGGAACAAGAGTGGCAACTAATCATGTACCCTCGGCACCAATCCCTTCCCTAGCCCTCTCTCCCAGAGGGCTTATCTCCTGCAGGGAGAGGTCTCCACCTGAGACTTGGGGCATGTGAGTCACACTTGAGGAGAGCTGCTTCTCTCTCCACCAGGATGAGTTCAGGCAGGTTCAGTGCAGGGCAAGGGCCATGAGTCACCGGTGATGAAGAAAGAGCCAGGGAATGGGAGAGGGTGGGGCAGGCCCTTCTACTGTGTCAGTGTCCACAGCCTCCCTTCCTGTCTTTGGCCACGGATATCAAAGGCGTTTCCTAGGCAGGTCAGGGTCTCTCGACCTTGACACTATGAACACTTGGGGCTGGATAATTCTTTGTTGTGGCCGTTGTCCTGTGTGTTGTAGAACGTTTCTCAGCATCCCTGGCCGCTACCCTAAGATGCCAGCAGCACCCCCACCTCACACAGTGTGACAACCAAAGATGTCTCCAGATGTTTCCAAATGTCCCCAGGGGGTAGGAAGGAACGAGCCTGGTTTAGACCACTAGCCTTAGAGGGCTTCCTGCCTCTCCTTCCCTTCCTTCTACAGAAGGATGGGCTGGGGTCTCAGTCTGCCATATCTCCTCTCCCATGGCTGCCTCTTCCTAGCAATTCCTGAATATTATCCCCTTTTCTCGTCAAAGGACTTACGGCTGCTTCTTTCAGGGTTGTGGATGAAAAGGAGTAAGTAATGATCATGGAGAAGTAATCAAGTTCCCTGAGCCTAAAGAGGGAAGGAAGAACCAGGACAGGACCCAGGAGTCCTCATCCAATGGTAACCAAAAGTCCTGATGGACTGAGGCAGCGTGGTCCAACAGAAACCTAATGCAAGCCGCAGATACAGGCCACATATGTAATTTAAATTTTCTAGTAGTTAGTTACATTTTTTTAATTAAAAGAAACAGGTAAAATTAATTTCAAAAATATGTTTTACTTAACCCAATATGTCAAAAATATAGTCACTTCAGCATGTATGTAATCGATATTTTAAAATTAGTAATGAGCTGTATTCCATTCTTTTTTTCATAGTAAGTCTTCAACATCTGAAGTGTATCTTTCTCTTACGACACATCTCAGTTGGGACCAGCCACCTTTCAAGAGCTCAATAACCACATTGGCTAGTGGCTACCATGCTGGCCATGGCAGGACCGAGTCTTCTTACAGAGGGTGAGGTTCACCCCTGCCCTTCTCCCAGCACCAGGGGGCTTCCAGAGGCCAAGATCTTAGGAACACAGTGAGGCAATCTAATCTCCAAGTAGATATTTGTAACTTAGGGAACAAGATACCCATTTCAAGGGGCCCCTGCCCCGTCCAAAACAATGCCCACTCCTGGACCCATAAACAAAGCAGCCTGCAGGTTGTCTGTTGGGTCCTTTTCAGAGACTTGGACCTCAAACATTCCACACCACACACCATGTCAGAAGAAAGTTATAAATCCTCAGGGTGTATATTAGCCTAACCCCACCCTACACATAGACTTCCTCCCAGCAGTCAGGTACTTCCACCCAGGCTTTACACACCCTGCTTCTTCCCCTGGTACGCAGTGTGCTCACTGCTTGCCTAATGCAAGACTGCAGGTCCATAGGGCCCTCAGACCCTGCCCTGTGTGTCATGATCAGCTCACCAACCCTTCACCCACATCTGCTTCCTGGTAGACAGAGATCATGCTCCGTTGAGCCTAGAGCCTCTGTTCGATTGATAAATTCCCAAGCCTGATGGACACATTCCTAGTTAAGGTACCAGACCTAGGATTGGGGCCCCTGATGGAGACTTATAACCTCTCATTATGGGTGGGATCCTCCCCTGTCCTTGTTCTGCCAGGATGTACATCCTGAAATCCACTCGTCCCAGCTCAAACAAAGATCTTGCAGGGGCTTGGATAGGAAAAGATAGGAAAATGCTGAGGCTAAGACCAGCTAAGGGGAAGAAATTACAAAATTTTCCAAATTTTTTTTCACTGGATATGTTCCCAGATAATCATTCAGCAGCTTTAAAGTTTGTTTGTTTGTTTAATCTTTATACTCCTAGTACATGAGACCTGGCACACAGTAGGATCTCAATTAATACATGTATGAATTTGTTGTAGGTGGCAAATACAGCCCACACTCTGGGAGGGAAGGAGGGTCTCTGAGAGGTCTCCATGTTTGAAGCTTAGGAAGGAATGAGCCCTTATCTGCACACTTTTCCAGTGTCCTGACCCTTTATCCACAGAGGATTCGGTGGACAGCCAGATTTATGACTCCTGAGGTCAGTTCCAGCATCCTACCGGTGCCAAGCCTGCGCTCCAGACTCACCTCCCTGCGTGGTCATTCAAGCCCCATCCCCAACTGTAAAGACCCTTATCCAGTCCCCTTCCCCTTGGGGCCACTGTTCAAGTTCCACTCACTTTTCTGGTTTTTAGGAGCCTCTCCAGTTCTGGCTTTTGTGGATTTCCTTTCCTTAGATTTGAGCTCAATCATATCTTTCAAATTATTTTGTTAGTAGGGTGTTTTTTTTTTTTCTGCATTTCTATGTTTGAGATAGAAAGGGCTTCCTGTTTCCTCTGTTAAAGTAACTGCGTTAGACCCAAGATGGAGTTGTGCTAAGCCCCATGTCAGCAAACAAAAACTGAACTAAATTTCTTTGCTCTGACAGAAAAGGAAGCCCTAGGTCAACCCATCACTGCTTACCTGCTCAGCCCAAGTTACCTGACCAGGATCCAAGACTTCCCTTTTCTCCATATGAGGAAAGCAACCCTGCTTTACCCAATCAGCAAATGCCCAGTTTCACTTCCTTGTTCCTGCTCACGTGGGTCTGTAAAAATCTCTCGCCTTGTACAGCTCTTCAGAGCTCCCTTCTATCGGCTAGATTGGAGGCTGTCTGACTCATGAATCGCTGAATAAAAGCCTACTAGATCACTAAATTGCCTGTGGAAAATTCTCTTTTAACACAGCTAAGTCTCCCATACTGACTGAAAATGCCAGGCTGATGTACTAATGCAAATCTGATCATCTAAATTTCGGGCTGAAAACCCTTCATTGATTCCCATTTCCTTCAGCGAAGAGTCCAAAAAGCATACACAGCAAGGCCTCTCATGATCTGACCTGGGTTGATTTCCTAGGCTGCTTCTCAGGCAACCCCATCCTCACACCCTTCATGCCAACATCCCTGACATATCTGCTGTGCCCCCCAAGTCAGCCATGGTCTCTTACACCTCCTCCCTTTACATATGCTACGTGGCCGCCTGGGGCATTCTACCCCCCTCACTCCCACTCACCCAAATGTCATTTTCCACAGCAAGCATTCCCTCACATCGACTCTGCAAGCCTGAGTCAATCCCCCACTTTCACATTGGCGCTCTCTTAGTCTGCCCAATCTCTTCTCACAGTGCATTATAATTATCTGTCCTCATGGAATTATTTTCATCTTCTCAGGAAACACCGGGTTAAGCCTCTAGCCTCCATTTTGTTCTATAAGACTCTACCCAGAGGCAAATTTTCCAGGAGGGTGACAAACCAAGGCTTCAGGGCTCCTTACCTACCAGGACTCTTCCAAGGCCCTGGGAAGGCCATAGCTATGTGTTCACATCATCAGGTGTTTTTTGTAAAGTTTTAGAAGGAAGGTATTTTAGCCACAATTGGTTAAAACCACCGTATCTGGGCTTCCCTGGTGGTGCAGTGGTTAAGAATCTGCCTGCCAATGCAGGAGACACGGGTTCGAGCCCTGGTCCGGGAAGATCCCACATGCCGCGGGGCAACTGGGCCCGTGCGCCACAACTACTGAGCCTGCGCTCTAGGACCCACAACTACTGAGCCCACGTGCTACAACTACTGAGGCCCACGTACCTTGAGCCCGTGCTCCGCAACGGGAGAGGCCAACGCAATGAGAGGCCCGCGCACCGCAACGAAGAGTAGCCCCCGCTCACTGCAACTAGAGAAAGCCCGCAAGCAGCAACCAAGACCCACTGCAGCCAAAAATAAATAAACAAACAAACAAAAAACACTGTATCTTTCCACCTTGATTTCCCCTCCATCCTCCTACCCTCCTGCAGCTTTAGAGTGGTTGCTGGCATTATGAAGTCCAGCTAAGGGGTAGTTGAGGTGAGAATATACTATGCTTGGGTTCATTGAATATATTTATATGATTTGTAAATGGTTTGGCATTTAGTTCAGTTATTGGTAGTCATCCCAGGAGAGAATGGCTTCTAGGAACACTGATATCACCCGCTGTACCAACTCTCCCAGAATCACGCATGAAAGTGCAGAGCCAGAACTCAGGTCAGTACACTCATGTGACCTACAGCACTCAGATGCATGTGGGTTTGAAATGGGCAGAGGAGATAGTCTATGGAAACCTCTTTCAACCATGAGACTTAACTAATACAAATACCATGCAATTGTTTTATACTGTAATGTTTTGGTATGTGTCAGCTATAGAACATTTTTAATTTGTTGTGATTTATTTTCTCATCCATTCCAAGGAATCATTTTTTGTATGTAATCTTGTATTCTTTTTCTTAATGACACCCCTGTAAAGATAAAATCTCTAAGCCCCATGAAACTTGGACTTGTCCCTACAGCTAACCCTCTGCCACGGCTGACCCACATTCTCTCACTCAGAAATTTGGAATCTGGGGACTTCCAGTGGTTAGGACTCAGCACTTTCGCTGCAGTGGGCCTGGGTTCGATCCCTGGTCAGAGAACTAGGATCCTGCAAGCTGCAAGGCCAAAAAAAACAAAAGGAAATTTGGAATTGGGATTTCTGTATCCCTGGAACTGTAACATGTAAACACAAAAGCCGTGGGGTTATCACGTTTCTCTCTATGGATGAAGTACTGGAGAAGGCTAGTAGGCAGAGTAGCCAGAGGCAAAGAGTTGTGTCTACTTTCCTGCCTACTGGTTCCTGCCTTTTCCCTTCCTGTAGGGTCTGTTTTAGTTTTCTACCGCAGAAATGAAAATTACCCCAAAAGTTAGTAGCTTAAAATAACAAACATTCCTTATCTCACGGTTTCTGCAGGTCAAATATTCCAGAGCAGCCGAGCCAAATGTTTCTGCTCAGGGTTTCTCATGAGACTGCAGTCAAGATGTCAGCCAGAAACCTTGTACACCCCTGGTGGGAATGGAAATTGGTTCAGCCATATGGAAAGCAGTGTGGCGGTTCCTCAAAAAATTAAAAATAGAAATACCTTCTGATCCAGCAATCCCACTTCTGGATATATATCCAAAGGAAATAATGTCAAGATCTCAAAGAGATATCCATGATTATTGCAGCATTATTCACAATAGCCAAGATATGGAAACTACCTAAATGTCAACAAATGAATGGATAAAGAAAATATTATATACATGGATATAAGTGTGTATGTATATGTACACACACACACACACACACAATGGAATATTATTCAGCCTTAAAAAATAAGGAAATCCTGCCATTTGCAATAACATGTATGAACCTGAAGCTAAGTGAGGTAAGCCAGACCCAGAAAGACAAATACTGCATGGTCTCACTTATATGTGGAATCTAAGAAAGTCAAACACATAGCAGCAGAGAGTAGAATGCTCTACCAAGGGCTGGGGAGGCAGGAAGTGGGAGACACTGGTCAAGGGGCACAAAGTTTCATGTATGCAGGATGAATAAGATCTGCAGATCCGATGCACAACACTGCGGCTAGAGTTGACAATACTGTATTGTATACTGAAATTTGCTAAGAGGGTAAATCTTAAGTGTTCTCACCACCAAAAAAATGTATATATATATATAAATAAATTTTATAAATTAATTTAATAAATAAATAAATATTATATAATTAATATCTATAATTTATAAATATATATATATGGTAACTACGTGAGGTGATGATTATGTTAATTAGCTTGATTGTGGTGGTTATTTCACAGTGCATAAGTATATCAAATCATCAGTAATTCCTTGGTGGCCCAGGGGTTAGGACTTGGTGCTTTCACTGACAGGGTCCAGGTTCAATCCCTGGTTGGGGAACTAGGATCCTGCAAGCCACGTGGTGCAGCCAAAAAAAACCAACAAATAATCAAGTTATACATCTTAAATATATGCAATTTTTAATTGTCAATTATACCTCAATAAAGCTGGAGGGGAAAGATGTCAGTGAGCGCTGCAGTCATCTTAAAGCTCAACTGGGGCTCATTCACCTGGTGGTTAGCAGGAGGCCCTGGTTCCCTGCCAGGTGGACCTTACCATAGCTCTTCTTGAGTGTTCTCACAACGTGGCAGCTAGATTCCTTCCGAGTCAGTGATGCAAGAGAGAGAGCAGGGAGGAAGCCACAGGCTTTTTATGACTGCTATGGTTTGAATTGTGCCCTTCCCAAAATTCATATGCTGAAGTCCTAACCCTCAATACCTCAGAATGTGACCTTACTTGGAGATAAGGTCTTTACAGAAGTAATCACATTAAAATGAGGTCATTACTAGGAATTCCCTGGCAGCCCAGTGGTTAGGACTCTGTGCTTTTACTGCCGAGGGCCTGGGTTCAATCCCTGGTCGGGGAACTAAGATTCTGCACACCTCGTGGCCAAAAAAAAAAAAAAAAAAAAAAAGATCATTACATGTACACACTGCTATATTTAAAAGAGTTAACCAGCAAGGACCTACTGCATAGCACAGGGAACTCTGTACAATACTCTGTAATAACCTAAATGGGAAAAGAATTTGAAAAAAAAATAGATACATGTATATGTATAACTGAATCACTTTGCTGCACACCTGAAACTAGCACAACACTGTTAATCACCTATGCCTCAATATAAAATAAAAATTTTAATTAATTAATCAAATTGAGGATATTAAGTGGGGCCTTATTCCAATGCAACTAATGTCCTTATAAAATGGGGAAATTTGGACACAAAGAGACATGCAGAAAGGGAAAATGCTGGATTTCCCTGGTGGTGCAGTGGTTAAGAATCTACCTGCCAATGCAGGGGACACGGGTTCGATCTCCAGTCCAGGAAGATCCCACATGCCGCGGAGCAACTAAGCCCGTGCGCCACAACTACTTAGTCTGCGCTCTAGAGCCCATGAGCCACAACTACTGAGCCTGTGCTCTAGAGCCCATGCACCACAACCAGAGAAGCCACTGCAATGAGAAGCCTGTGCACCACAAGGAAGAGTAGCCCCCACTCGCTGCAAATAGAGGAAGCCCACACGCAGCAACGAAGACCCAATGCAGCCAAAAATAAGTAAAAATAAATAATTTTTTTTTAATGGAAAAATGCTGTGTGACAATGAAGGCAGAGATGGAGAGAACACCAGAAGATTGCCAGCAAACCATCAGAGGCAAGGCAAGAGGCCTGGGACAGAGTATCTCTCACAGCCCTCAGAAGGAAACAACCCTGCTGACACCTTGATCTCAGACTTCTAGCCTCCAGAACTGTGAGACAATACATTTCTGTTGTTTAAGTCACCCAGTTTCTGCTACCTCGTTACAGCAGCCCTAAAACTAATGCAATGACCACATCTCAGAAGTCACGCATCATCACTTCTTCCACATTCCATTTATCAGGAGTGAGTCACTAAGTCCAGCCTATGCTCCAGGGGAGGGGAATTAAGCTCCACCTCTTGACAGGAGGACTATCAGAGAATTTGTGGACATGCTTCAAAACCACCACCAGTTCCATGAGACACCTCTGTGACCTTACGATAAATTTTCCTCTTTGACTTCAGTTGACTCAAATTGGATTCCTCAGGTCTGCCCTTAAATATCTTTGTTTTTTTATTTTTTATTAATTTTTTTATTGCAGCATAGTTGATTTACAATGTTGTGTTAGTTTCTGCTGTACAGCAAAGTGAATCAGTTATACATATACATATATCCACTCTTTTTTTAGATTCTTTTCCCATATAGGTCATTACAGAATATTGAATAGAGTTCCCCGTGCTTTACAGAGGGTCTTATAAGTTATTTATTTTATATACAGTAGTGTGTATATGCACTTAAATGTCTATTAAGAAGTTATTTATGTGTCACTCCTCTTATAAGTTCTTAACGATAAATTTTGTAACTCTGCCTCCCAGGAACCTAATCTAGGGCTGGGAATATTTGTTCCAAAAATTGATTAATCCATTAATTATGTCAAAAATAACAATAGATCACACTTATATAACATGTAGGACTTCACATGGCACTTTCCTTTTAGATTCCTACTCCGGAAACCTGCGGCAGAGATCAAGTGAGAGAATGGCTGTGAAGATTCCGAAAGCATGAAAAGTTATGATTTTCTGTAGGTGAGATTTATTCAGTAGATAAGTAACTGATACCTGGCTTTTCTACCCTTACGTAAGTGTATAAAACATTTTATATAACTTCATGCATTCATGCATTCAACAAATATACATAGTCTACTCTGTACCTGATGGTGGACTAAGTCCTGGAGATAATGTGATGAATAAGAAAGTCCCTGTCCTCAAGGAATATATAGTCTTGCATTAAAATCCTTGTCAGACTATGTGTCCCAACTACCCCTGGGTGGCTCTGCCTGTAACCATCATCCTTTCCAACCTGCTCTCACTTACGGAGCATCCCCCATTTCTGGGTACTGGATGGAATATTGAGGCCAAGAGCCCCTGTCTGTGAGAAGTGGCTGTTTTAGAAGGGACCAGATGGTCAGAGCAACACAGTTGTCTGAAGTTTAATTTTAATGTTCTGTGAATACTTTTTCCCCTTGAACGCTGCAGGGGATCTGGACCAAAGACTGTGAGTGGGTGAAGAGGAATAGAGAAATGAAAAACTAAAAATGACAAAAAAGGGAGGCAATGATACATTCTCACTTAAGAAATAACCGAGAAGAGACTGCAGGGGGTTGACGTGGGTGTATGCAAATGATATGTAAATGTGACATCCACGACAGCGCAAATTGTTACAGTCCTTTTATTTTACATAGTTGAATGTTGGTCATTGGGAATATTCTCCTGGGACCTATCGTGCAAATTTACGGACCACTAATCTCACTCACCCTCACTACCTATTTAATCAAGTGATTAAGGTGAGACATTTTTCCAATCTGACCCTTAGCATCTTTTTTTACATGACAGAGTTAGATACATAATCTTCAAATTTCTTCCATATTATATATGTTCTTAGAACAGAGAGTGATCAATTTCTTTGCCCTCAGTATTTCCAAAGAAACGACCTCAGGAGTTTAACATTTCTTGAAAGGCTAAATCATGGTGAATAGGTAGGAGGAAAAAAAGGAGAGGATAGGAAAAGAAAGTTGTGGGAAAGAATTAAACATAAAAGGAAGTATAAGAGAAGATAGAAAAATAGAGGTGAACTTGACAAAAGGTTGTAGAAAACTTCCCCACAACTCCCTAGGATCCACATAAAGGCAGAGTCATAGGTCATCTGTTCCTTCCCAGCAGGTGCATTAGCCACAATGCTAGGTATATATTAAGTTCTCAAATATTTTAAATTGTTGAACTGAGCCAGATTGAATTCCATTTCATTGAATTTATTGTCTCTATGGCTAGCAAAGTCCCCAGTACTAGAGGGGTCAGAGTAGAGGTATAATGCCCACCTGGTGAGGATGTCGACAAGGTGAATCACACAACAGCCAACGCCTTTTGGAGTGACCGCTGATGTCCCTTCCAGCTCTGTGAGTCTACATTTCTATGACAATTTAGTCAGATTAGATTGAATTGAATTCCCTGAAACTCAAATTTTAAGCTCAGAAACACCTGAGTCTGTATTTGCAAATCCTGTTGTAGCCTGCTCTGCCCCAGATCTAATCAATTATTCCCATGTCCAATACCCAATGATCCTTTTGGGCTTAATTGTTGGGGAAAGTAACAACCTATCAGATTCTCTGGTCCTGCTGCCCTTCCTGAGATGCCATTAGTCAATTTTCAGTTCACTTTTCTGTTCCTTTCATTTCCCCCAAGTCATTTTCTTCTATTATTCAACCAATAAGTATTTATTGAGGACCACTGCAGATCCTGCCTATGTGTTTGGAACTATATAGAATACAGAACTTGCAAACATCTTGGTCCCTGCCCTCCAAGGTGCCTAGAGTTTGGCTGGAGAGGCAAAACTGCCACATGTTTAGTAATTTTCAAAATGAGCTTAAGGCAGTTTGTAACCAGGGACTAAGTGCACGTCCATGGTGAAAATGCTGTAGGATTTCAGAAAAAAGGAATATAGCTTTCAATTTGGGTGGTCTGGAGGAGGGGGTTTTTTAAAAATATTTTTTATTTGTTATATAAATTTTAAAAGTTACTTTCCATTTACAGTTATTACAAAATATTGGCTATATTCACCATGGAGTAGGAGAATTTTAAATTGGACATTTAAATATGGGATAGATGCATCTTAACTGTAGAAGAAAGAAGGCTATCTTAAGCTTGAAGAACAAGAAGAAGACAGTAATCAGAGCAGGGCATTACATGTAAAGGCCTGAGTGGATGGAGGACAGGGGCAGCCCACGCTGAGACACATGGGAATTGAAGCTGAAGGGTTCAGCACAGAGTAACAGGCAGCTATAACCATGTTTCTGAAAGCTGTCATCCTCAACATCTTCAGTCCTTGAGGCTGAAATCCAGCCACATTAACACTGGGGGTTATTTATGACTGAGAGAGAAAGTGTTTTGTAGTCATCAGCTCTCAAAGGCTCATTCCAGCTACTTCCCACACTCAGCACCATCCCAGGAATGAAGCATGTGCTGGCAGCAGTGAGCATTATTTGCAGGAAGGTTGGCAATCAGCTGGCTAGAAGAGAAGATGGGGTGAGATGTGGAGGTCTGAGTGAGAAAGGTAGATGGAGGAGGAAAGTTGAAGTGACAGACTGTAAGAAAGGTGGAGAAGAGGAGGCGTGCCTGAGAGATGATCATTAGTAAGCAGAGACACGTTCAGACAAAATTCCTCACAACTTGCTGTGTGCGGCCCTGGGTCATTCAGCACCCTTGTGACTGGACAGCACTCCCTCCAGGCTTGCTCTTCCTATTGGCCACTCAGAGTCTGTATGTGGTATCTCATTCCAATTCTACCTCAGATTCACCTTTTTCTTCTTCATTCTAGTCACAATTTACCAATCACAGCCATTTAACAATCTTCAGCTGACTGCTTCATGGATTTCTGACACCTCCTTGGAGATGCCAGCATTTACTACCCCAAGGAAAATCTAGTCCACCACAATGGAATCAAATGGGTTACCCTTTTTGTCTTTGTTTCCAGGCAGACAAAACTATATTTGGAAATTAGTGAATCTAAGTTGCAATCCATAGTCAATTAAGTTATCATTAACCAGAAGCACACTTTGTGCCAGGCACTACACCAATCTACACATTTTATGTGCTGCATTTCATTTGGTTCTCCCAGCATTCCTTGTGAGCAGGGATTTTCAACCTCTCTTTACAGATGAGGAACCTGGAAGTCATAGACACTATGTAATTTATACAAGGCTATACAACTAATAAATATCAGAACCAGGATTTAAGGCTGATTTAAGCGATTTCCAAGGCCACATTAGTGTGGACCACAGAATTTTAGGTGAAACACAAGTTAACAAATTTATCTTAACAGTTATATTTTTATTTTAGTTTGCATATGTTACTTTGGTGAGTTCCTAGAGTCCTTTGTATTCAGCTCCTACTAGGTACCTATTCCTGCTTCCTTTAGATATTGAAGACAAGGACTTACCTAAGACAAAGAAACAACATGCAGTTTCTTGTAAATGGTAGGTATTCGACTGATAGCGATTAAATGAATTAATAAATGAATTCCTACACACATGCATGAATGAGTTAACAGTAGGCATTTATAAATAAGGATTTGAATGTGTAATAAAGAGAGAAGATAGTCAAAGTGGAATAAGAGGAAGTTTCCATTTTTCCTTCATAGAGAAAACAGTTCAAATATAGACACCAAATCCATCCAGGTCACACTTTTTGACCCTCCATTAATACAGTGGATTAAGTAGTCATTCCTGGCTCTCCTGCCAACCTAAGCCCAGTGTCACAGACCCAATAACCATTCCTACTACTTCACCCTTGCCTGCCTCAAAGTATAGAGGTTTCATAAGCCAGACACTCTCTTTCCCTCACCTTTGTGGTTAGAGATGAACATGTGATCTACTTCTGGCCAATGAGCTTTCAGGAGAAATTAGCTAGCTGGCTTCTGAGGAAGATATTTGTTCATTGGTTAAAAGAAGTCTACCACCAAATTTATTATTAAATAAAGAATAAATATTCTTATCACTTAAGGTCCTTGCTTGAGTTTTCTGTTACTTATAACTGGGCAGATGTAATACAGTTGACCCTTGAACAACATGGCTTTGAATTGTGCAGATCCACTTATACTCGGATTTTTTTTCAGTAAATACGTATTACTGTACTACATGATCTGCAGTTGGTTGAATGCATGGATGAAGAACCACAGATATGGAAGACTGACTATAAAGTTACACTGGAATTTTCAGCTGTGTAGAGGGCAGGCACCCCTAACCCTTGCATCGTTCAAAAGTAAACTCTATATTCATCTAATAATTCCATTTAATTCAGTAGATTATGTTTTTAAGCCCCTACTAAGAACTAAGCCCTGTTCTCTTCAAACTTTCCACTAAATATGCCATCCTCTGACATGTCCTTACTCTTCCTTCTGTCTTTACTTCCTGGGAAATAGTTGGTCTTTCCTCTCCTCTATTTTACATTCTAGAGGTCTATAAGAAAACATCTGCTTGACTGATTCTATTTCAAAATAGAGAAGGAAGGAGATTAGAGTTTATCCATGTTTTGCGAGCGTTGTCTCATGTGAATCTTTACCATCACACTTTGGGGTAAGTATTTTACCCCTATTTTGCAAAGGGAAAAACTCAGGGTAACTGACTCAAGGTTATACAATTTGTAAAAGTGATGAAGCCAGGTTGTCTTAACCTGTTTAATTGCAAAAGTCATACTCTTTATACCTCATTCTTTCCCACCTACTCTCACTTCCACGTAAATTGGTTCCTTTGGGCTTATGCTGTTTGAACAATCTAAACAACCCACACACCCACCTCCATTTCTCTATCTGTACTTGTATAATTTACAGTCAACACTTGGTTATCAACATCTGTGGGGAGAGAGCAGTTACACAGACATCCCAAACGTAACTCATGTTTGTCTCAGAAACCCACAAGGTAATTTGTTTTTAGAGCAGATTTTCCTTCTAATCATGTTTTCTTCAAGCTAACAAAAGATAAATTTGAACTTTCTAAATACCCAGTGATGGCAGAGTAAAAAAGCTCAAGCTGAGAAAGGCAACCACCTGGTAGGATTAGAAATGACAGTAGATTGAAAAGCAATGCCCATGTGAAAAGTTGGCCACACAACCATGTCTTCCGGTGCTGTATTAGTCTACTAGGGCTGCCATAACAAAACTCCACAGATTGAGTGGTTTAAACACTCAACTTATTTTTTCACAGTTTTGGAGGCTAGATGTGTAAAACCCATGTGTCATCAAGTTGGTTTCTGGTGAAGCCTTTCTTCCTGACTTGTAGACAGCCACGTTCTTGCCGTGTCCTCACGTGGCCTCTACTGTGTCTGCACGTGCACAGAGAGAGAAGGAGAGAGAGAGATTTGGTGTCTCTTCCTCTTCCTATAAAAACACCATTCCTATCGGATTAGGGCCCTACCCTTATGATTTATTTTAACCTTATCTCCCTAATGACACTATCTCCGAATACAGTCACATCGAGGGTTAAGGCTTCAATATATGATTTGCGGGTGGGGGGGGCACACAATTCAGTCCGTACAGACCCTGAACTTGGAAATTAACACAAGTCAAAAGAAGGTGGAGAAGATAACAAAGGAAATGAGGGAGAAGAAGAGGAAGCAACAAGTAGCAGCTACATTTGACTGAGTATCTGCTATGTGCCCTAGGAGGTGCTTTCATAAGTAACATGTCATTTAATTCTCAGAGCAAGCATGGAAGTCAGATACCATTACCCTTCCATCTCGTTTTTTTTATTTTTATGGTAAAATATATGTAACATAAAATTTACCATTGCAATAATGTTTAAGTGTACAATTCAGTGGCATTAAGTACATTCAGAATGTTGTACAACCATCACCACTGTCCATTTCCAGAACTTTTTCATCATCCCAAGCAGAAACTCTGTATTTATGAAATAATAACTCCCATTCCCTCCTTTTCCAAGCCCATGGTAACTTCTGTTCTACATTCCACATCTATAAATTTGCCTATTCTAGGTACCTCACATAAGTGGGATTATATAATATTTGTCCTTTTGTTTCTAGCTTATTTCACTTAAGGTAAAACTTTCAAGGTTCATTTACATTGTAGCGTGTATCAGAATTTCACCCTTTTTTCTGGCTGAATAATATTCTACTCTATGTATAGGCTGCATTTTGCTTACTCATTCATCTATTGGTGGACTTTTGAGTTGTTTCCACCTTTTACTTATTGTGAATAAGACTGCTAGGAACATTGGTATATAATTATCTACTTGAGTCTCTGTGTTATGGAATGAACTATGTCCCCCTCAAAACTCATGTTGAAATTCTAACCTCCAGTATTTGAGACTATTACTCTATCTTGAGATAGGGTCTTTAAGGGGGTGATTAAGGTAAAATAGATTGTGTGGGTGGGCCCTAATCCAATATGACTGATGTCCTTATAAGAAGAGGAGATTAATATATAGAAACACACAGAGGAAAGAACATGAGGACACAGAGAGAAGGCAGTCATCTACAAGCCAAGGAGAGACCTCAGAAGAAACCAACCCAAACCACACCTCGCTCTTGGACTCCAAGCCTCCAGAATCTGCTGGTTAAGCAACACAGGCTGTAGTATTGTTATGGCAGCCCTAACAAATAAACACACCCTACTTTCAAATCTTTTAGGTATATAGCTAGACGTGGAATTACCACATGATCTGATTAATCATATGGTAATTCTATGGTTAACTTTTTGAGGAACCACCATACTGTTTTCCACAGCTGCTGCACCATTTTACATCCCCACCAGCAATGCACCAGGGTTCCAAGTTCTCTACATCCTCACCAACACTTGTTATTTTCTGGGGTCTTTTTGTTTGTTTGTTTGTTTTTAATATTTATTTATTTATTTGGCTGCACCCGGTCTTAGCTGCAGCATGCAGGATCTTCCTTGCAGCATGCGAACTCTTTGTTGCAGGGTGTGGGATCTAGTTCCCTGACCAGGGATCGAACCCGAGCCCCCTGAATTGGGAGCGTGGAGTCTTAACCACTGGACCACCAGAGAAGTCTTCTGGGGTCTTTTTTTTTTTTTTAATTAATTTATTTATTTTTGGCTGCATTGGGTCCTCGTTGCTGTGCAGTCTTCTCATTGTGGTGGCTTCTCTTGTTGTGGAGCACGGGCTCTAGGCGCATGGGCTTTAGTAGTTGCAGCACATGGGCTCAGTAGTTGTGGCTTGCAGGCTCTAGAGCACAGGTTCCGTAGTTGTGGCGCACGGGCTTAGTTGCTCCGCGGCATGTGGGATCTTCCCGGATCAGGACTCGAATCCGTGTCTCCTTCATTGGCAGGCAGACTCTTAACCACTGCACCACCAGGGAAGTCCCTAGATAAACTCCTTGATGTGTGTTTCTTTTATATATGTATGAGTCACAGTTTGTTTTGTTGTGGTTTTTGTTTGTTTTTGTTTTGTTTTTTGTTTGTTTTGACCACTCTGAGCAGCTTGAAGGATCTTAGTTCCCTGACCAGGGATTGAACCTGGGCCACAGCAGTGAAAGCACCAAGTCCTAATCATGGAACCACCAGGGAATTTCCCATAGTTTTTTGTTTTTTTTTTAAATTATGCTTTCATAGACTAAAAGATACAAGCCCAAATTTATGATAATGATTGTCTCTAAGAAGGGAGAGGCCTGGGACTGGGGTAGAACACATGGGGATTTCAATGACCATTAATAATGTTATTTCTCTGATTAAAAAAAGATCTGAAGTATATATAGCAAAAACATTTACAGTTATTAACTCAAAGTGGTGGACATATGGTATTACATTTGTCTCTATTTTCAACTAAAAAAACTTTTTTCCCAAAAAGTAGAGCAGTAAAGTACCAAACCATCTTTTTGGGGCAAGATAGAAAGTTCTATGCACTCATGAATCCCAAATTATTGACCATACACCATTTAAGAGGATGAAAGCCTTGTCTAAAGATTTGTACACTGGGACCCAGGAGACATGAGTTGAAGTTTTTTTTTTGGTTTTTTTTTTTTTTTGAGTTGAAGTTTTGAGTCCAAAACTGATTAGGTGCATGACCCTGGGTAGGAAATTTCCTTTCTTTGAATATCACTTTGGTTTTCTCCAAGATAAATACTGAAAAATTATGGTGCATACCACTCTACTTATGAATTTTGAACTATAAACTAAGTGAAAAGAATTGCAAGAAAGTTTGATTTTTCTGTGATGCTTCAGTGCTTTTTAAAACACTCTCATGTTTATTGCAACATCATTCACAATAGCCAAGGTATAGAAACAACCTGAATGTCCATCACCAGATGAATGCAGAAAGAAGATATGGTGTGTGTGTGTGTAGTATATACCATATATATATGGTATATGGTAAATATAATGGAATGTTCTTCAGCCATGAGAAAGAAGGACATCCTTCCATTTGCAACAATATGGATGGACCTTGAAGACATTATGAAAATGAGATAAGTCAGACAGAGAGAGACAAATACCATGTGACATCACTTATATGTGGAACCTAAAAAAGTCAAATTCATAAAAACAGAGTAAAATGGTGGTTATGGGGGGCTGGAGAATGGGAGGATAGGAGAGGTGTTAAGGGTACAAACTTGCATGAAATAGTAACTAAGTCCTAGAGATCTACTAATTCACAGTGTAGTGAATACAGACAACAATACTGTATTATAACCATCAACCTTGCTAAGAGACTAGATCTTAATTATTCCAACCACTAAAAAGAAATGATAATTACATGACATGATAGAGTGCTAATTATCACTACAATGGCAATCGTATTACAATATATAAATGTATCAAATTAACGTCGTACACCTTAAATTTACAAAATGTTATATGTCAAATATATTTCAATTTAAAAAATAAAAATATTCTTAAAAGGTTCAAACATGTACAAAGCAGAGAGTATGATAAATTAATACCCATTTACCTATCATTCAACTTCAACAATTAACAGTTCATAGCATCTCTAACATCACTACTCCTCCCACCCAGATTTTCTTACCTTTTATTAATATAATTTAAGTTATTTTATATTTATAATGCATTTTAATATAATTTTTAAAGTTGCAAGAATAATACAGGAACTCTATGTGGCTTTTATAGTCACCAATTGTTTATATTTTGCCCAATTATATGTATATGTATATAATAAATATATAAAATATTCATATAACAATATATATAAATTTTTTCCAAACCATTTATGACTAAGTAGTGAAGAGTTCCTAAGAATAGGTCACTCTCCTACATAGCCAGTAAAGTTATCAGAACGGGGACATTTTACAGTTATATAGTACTATTATTTAATGAACCTTCATGTTCATATCTTGTCAATACTCTCCAAAATATCCTTTATATTTTTCCCCATGCATCCACCCAGATGATTTTTTTTTTTAAATCCCAATGTCCTATTATTTCCTGGTACTCTTTTTAAATGCCCATATATGTCCCTTTTTTTCTTTTTCCATTTATTTATTTATTTATTTATTTATTTATTTATTTATTTATTTATTTATTTATTTATTTTTGGCTGCTTTGGGTCTTCATTGCTGTGCGCGGGCTTTCTCTAGTTGTGGTGAATGGGGGCTACTCTTTGTTGCGGTGCATGGGCTTCTCATTTCGGTGGCTTCTCTTGTTGCAGAGCATGGGCTCTAGGCACACGGGCTTCAGTAGTTGTGGCTCACAGGCTCTAGAGCACAGGCTCAGTAGCTGTGGCACACGGGCTTAGGTGCTCCGCAGCATGTGGGATCTTCCCGGACCAGGGATCAAACCCGTGTCCCCTGCATTGGCAGGTGGATTCTTAACCACTGCACCACCAGGGAAGTCCCTATGTCCCCTTTTTTAATGTTAATGCCTAGACTTTGCTGGTGCCCTAAGCATGTTCTTGTTCTTTCCATTGGGTAATCTCATCCTGACTCAGAGCACCGCTGTAGCATCACATCTCAGCTGAGAGCGCACTGGGCTAGATGCTCTGTAATTCTCTTCACGATTCCAGAACCACAACCACCCCCGTTCCAGTAGCCTCAGCTGAGCCCAGCAAGGGACAGTCTCAAGGGAACAGTGTCAGCTGACCAATGGTTAGGGAGGAAGCCGTGTCCCCACCCCCAAAGCACAGTCAGAGAGGGAAAAAGGAGGGAAAAAGCCACAACTGGGAGATGATCAATGTGTGTTTTTGCTCCTGGTTAACAATTCCCTTGGCTCCTCCTTTTGCCCATTGGCCTTTCCTATGCTTAGAAGTTAGCTTCATTTCTGAAAATATAATTCCTTTAATTGCTAATGTAAATAAACTACCCATTCCATTAACAAGGCCAGCAGCACCTCCTCAGACGATTCCCTGGTGGCTGAAGCCAGGAGAGCTTCCTAGAGAGGGTCAGGCCCCAGAATGCCTGCCCCTGTGCCCCCAACTCCCCTCTGTGCTCCACCACGGCTGGGACACAGAGACAACAAGAAAAGGAACTTAGCCCCAGCCTGATCTAGCCCTAGACTCCCACCCCATGGAGCTCATGTCACCAACTTTTTCAACCAGTATAAGAGCCCAGAATAGGTCCTCAGCATCCAGCAAAGGCCCCCTGGGTCCTTTAGTCAGAATAGCTGGGTAAACTGTCCTCCAGGTTCCTGCAAGCTCCCAACGGGGCAAGAAGACTTCTTTTCATCCAGACTTCAGAATCCACGGAGGAAACAGAAGGGCTCTTACCTGCTCCTGCTGAGTCTTCCTGCTGGCAACATGGAACCATGAGCTCCAACTCCTCAAGGAGACCCTAAGCTCCCTCTACCTCAAGACCAAAGCGAGTGACCAAAATCTGCAGGGCATAATCTCTTCTTCCCTGAGGCCTGAAGCTTCCAGGACCCCAGGAGAGGATATGGACCTGGGTGTGTTTCAAGGACCTTCCCAGAGCTCTGAGCCTCTGCACCTGGGATCATGAGGGCACGGAGCTAGCCTTATAGACTCTGGCAGGACCGGGATGCATCCACAGCTTCAGTCCTGAGTGCCATTGTCTCGTTTGCCTGAGCTGTGTGCCTTGTCATTGGATCTGGATGTGTGGCCACCTCAGAAACAGCTCTAGGAGGAGAACCTGAAAGACACAGGCTGGAACGAAAGTGACTCTCAGAATCACGCCACGTGCCTGGTGGGGATCTTGAGTCTCCAGTGGAGGTTCACCATTAAAGTTGATAATTGTCTATCAGAAATCCTACTGAGTTCCATCCAGCAGAGCTGATTCAGAGAGCTGAGTTTGCCTGTTCTCCTCTCCTTCCTGCCCCCCCAAATCTGCACCCACCCCATCCGCTACTCTGTCAGCCTTTCAGCATTTCCTGAGACCCCACTGCATTCAGGGGTCCCAGGCAATCTCTTCCAGCTCCCCACCCACTATGTGTTCATAATCTAACTTGTGGTGGGAAGAAAGTTAATGTGCATCAATTGTCTACCCTGTTTCCAGAAGTGTGCTAAGTACACTGACACACGTTGTCTTCCAGTCCTCACAGAAACTGAGGAAACTGAAGCTCAAAGGGGTTGAGTAACTCTACCAGGTCTCCTGACTCTTTCCAATGCAATTTTGCCCAGTAAATGTTTACCGAGGAGATTAAGTCCCACTTCCAGGCTGTTGTGCGTCTCCTCCATTGAGCCCCACCTTCCTCATTTTTCAATGTCCAGCCCCGTGCCTCCTCTTTCTGAAGCCCTCACAGGTCACTCGAATGGTTCCCACTGCAGAGTGGGCACCACGCAACTTCACTCCTGTGTCACGGGAGCGAGTTTGTCTCAACAACATTTCAAGATCCTAAACAGCCAAGGCTATGCTTTATGCTATTTTGAACAGAAGTCGTTTAAATACTGTTGAACAACCTCGACTGTCAAATACTTTTGGGTAACAGTAATTGTTCAAATATTTGCTATTCACTTGATACAAAACTTAGAACAGGGACTTACCTAGTGGTCCAGTGGTTAAGACTCCAGGCTCCCAATGCAGAGGGCACGGGTTTGATTTCTGGTCGGGGAGCTAAGATCCCACATGCCACATGGCGTGGCCAAAAAAAAAAAAAAAAAAAAAAACTTAGAACAGCCTCTGCTTCCAGAAGTTACAGTGTGATAGGGAAACAAAAAAACCCAGTCAGGGAAAGAAAGACTTGGAAACATGGACAAAACCCTGCTAAAGAATTCTAAATATATCTGTGTGGGTCAAATTCAACTGCCAGGTTACAACAGTGCACAGAAAGAGAATTCAGTTGGGTAAGGGAAGGCAGGCTAGCAGTGCTAAGGGATGGCTTTGCAGGCTTATGAAGGAAATCTGGAGGTACTTCACTAGCTGAGAACCTCAGGATACATCTGCAAGGCTGTTGGTCAACGTCACCACAGTTGAGAGTTATTGATAGATGTCCCTCTGAAGGAATAAAATGGCCCTCTAGGAGTTGGGATAAGAGTAGTATGTTAGGCGGGAACACAGTCTGTCTGGACCAAGGGAAGAAGGGAGAAAGGGAAAGTTGGGGAGGAGGGCAAGAAACCTCATTTACTGGAAAGCAGGATCAAGAAGCTCGGCCTAAACCCAATGCTGAATATGACCTTGTGTGTGTGTGTGTGTGTGTGTGTATGTGTATGTCTAGGGAAAGGGGCTGTCATCCTTCTGATGTAAATGTAAAACCTCTGAATGTCTGGAACACAGTAAAGAATCAATGAATGTGAGGTTACTTCCCCATTCTCTTGTGCCTGTATCTATAAATATAGGCCAAAATATGCAACACTGAAAGTCAGGGTCCTGGTGGTGTGGCAGAATCCTATCACATGATTCAGCCTTGAAGTTTAACCTGCAAGGTCAACTTTCTGACCTGTATTCCAGTTTCTCCACCCAGGTGACCCATGTATTTTTCGTATTCACTCTTCCTTTTCTAACTTTCTTGGTTTAGGGGTTTAATTTTGCCCAAATGCAAATGTCCATGAGTTTCTGGTCCACAATGAATATTAATGTTTTCCTTTTTCTATCATAGGATGACAGTTTCCTCATACAACTGTTTCCTAGCCAGAAGTAATGTACATGACTCATAATTCTCAAGAGGTGTATGTGTGTGTGTGTGTGTGTGTATGTGTGTATGTGTGTTATTTAGGCAGCTACAGCCTTATATAAGACACTGTGCTTTAGGAGACTCATTCAAAAAAAATTTGGCTTGGACATCTTTAAATATACATGTAATATGATGTATTTGTGTTTTAGAGAATCACACAAAGCTGAACATGACCTAATTCAAGGTTGAATGCTGGGCTTGGAAGGCATGCTCTTAAACTAAGGCAAAGTCTTAACCTGGCCTGCATCGGCCTCACTCTGAGATTTTTGGATTATTAAAAAGGCTTTTCTCAGATCTATCTCAAGGATGTTATTGTAAATGTAGAAAATCTTACTATACAAACAGGCTTATCACTGCATCATTTTTGAAAACAAAAAGTTAGAAGAAACCTAAATGTTCAAAAAGGAAAAGGATTAAAAAATCCACCCCCTAAATGGATTATGATGTAACCACTAAATGTAATGCTTATGAAGACTACATAATAACATGGAAAACAGCAGGTCAGAACATCTAGAGTGTGATTGTAACAATGTGATAAAAACAAGTGGCAAGAAACCTGGGAAGAACACACAAAAATGTAAATGATGGTTATATTACAGTGGTAGCACAGTGGGAAAATGTTTTTCTATTTTTCTCAAAAATTTTACTAAACTTTTTTTTTTTGTCTTGAAAATCAATATGTACTCTTTTTTTTTTTTTTTTTTAAACTTTTGTAAAGAGCATGTGCAATTTGATACTTTATTCTAAAAATGAATAATTTAAAAATCACTGTCCAGCAAGCTAAGAGTGAAAATTTCTTACTTTTGTCTCCTTTCAGAAAGTATATACTTACTAACTTCCTCCGATTCTCCACATTCCTTTAACTAATAAACCAAGCTTTTAGTACATGCCTGGAATTGAAGTCAGGACTGGAACATTATGGTGAAGAGACTTGGTAGAAATTAATCTAATTCACTCACCTGTAAAAATATATATGAGGCAATTAGGTACAGCACAGTGTGGTAGGCCCTACCTAGATTAATAGTCAGAAAATGTATTGGTCAGATAGCTTACGCTACAAATAAACCCCACAATGTCAGTAAGTTAACACCACAAAGGCTTTTACCTTTGCTAAACTTGAGACAGACCAGGTGACTCTCCAGGGCAACTTCATCCACCCATCAGTATTTGAACCCCTTTCATCTGACAATGCCACTATCTCAACCTTGGAGTGCCCTCCAAGACTTTAATGCTGGGGGAAGGTCATGTAGAGTGCTTTTTTTTTTTTTAATTTTGTAAACACTTATTTATTTATTCACTTATTTGTTTTTGGCTGCATTTGGTCTTCGTTGTGGTGCGCGGGCTTCTCACTGTGGTGGCTTTTCTTGTTGCGGAGCACGGGCTCTAGGCGCGTGGGTTTCAGTAGTTGTGTTACGTGGGCTCAGTAGTTGTGGCTAGGGGGCTCTAGAATGCAGGCTCAGTAGTTGTGGCGCACGGGCTTAGTTGCTCCGCGGCATGTGGGATCTTCCCGGATCAGGGCTCGAATCCGTGTCTCCTTCATTGGCAGGTGGACTCTTAACCACTGAGCCACCAGGGAAGCCCCATATAGAGCGCTTTTAAGTGCCTGGCCTGAGGTTGCCTCACATCCCTTCAACCCCCACAGCATTAGCCTGAAGCTACTCATCTGGCTTCAACATAACTGCAAAGGAGACTGGGAAAAATAGCCTCCTTTTCAATCCAGACATAGGAAAACTAAATGACATTTCATAAACACATAGTTTTGCCTCTGTCACTGGCCAATTGGGCAGGTAATTACACCATCATCTGTATGGAGTTCGAAAACATCACCAGATTAAATCTGAAATAAGGTGCTGCTTAACTCACTTTTCTGCATAATTGAGGTGGACTGTTTCTTTGGGTGGAAATTTTTAAACATCCTTTGCCTGTGCTAAACTACCTCTGTTGAGTATTTTTTGAATCTCAGACTAAGTTCATGGTGCCACTACAAGCAGTAAAACTAACTCTGAGACCTGTTAGTTGACAGTTGCCTGAAGCTGGAGGTCATAGTTCCCTTGAATTCTAAAACTAAATAATGCACAACACAGTAGTATTTACTAAGAGTGATCTCATCTAAGCTTAAACCCTGTAATGTATCACCCAAGAGTTGGTATGCACAAACATCTACCTTCCTGAAGAGAGAATAAGTAACTACAAAAAGGAATGCATTTTGAAAACATGAAAGTCAGAAAACAAAATAATACAAGTTAAATGTGCATATGATGTGGCTCTACCGTACAATTTTAAATTGACTATCAGCTGCTATCCACCTTAACTATATAAATGTTGAACAAATATTTATACTTTCAATCTGAGGAGTGGCAAATTAGTGTCCTGTCCCATTCACTCTTGTATACTCACTGTCTAGAACAATGCCTGACACATTATAGGCACTTGATAAATATGCTCAGTAAATGAATGCATGGGCATCTACATTCTTGTTTTCCTTGGACCAGTGGCATTGTCGTCACCTGAGAGCTTTTGAGAATTGTAGAATCTGGGACCCACCCCAGACCTACAAAATCAGAATCTGTGATGGCTCTGTGTAAACTGGACTGACCACTTTTGAGAACAATTTGGCATCAAATTAAAAAGTTGAACGTGTATATACAGTATGATTCAGCAATTCTATGAGTAGGCATATAATCAAGAGAAATTCTTGAACATTTTCATTATAAAACATGCACCAGAAATGCTTATATCAGGACTGTTTCTCATAGCAAAAAAAGTGGAAGCTACACAAGCATCTGTCATCAGTAGGAACGGATGAATAAAATAGAGCATATTATACAATTCAGAAACTAAACAGTAGCAAAAATAAATGAACTACAGGTCTATGCATCCAGATGAACATGCATCTAAAACATAAGGTTGAGTGAAATAAGGAAGCAACAGAAGAATGCACACAGAATTATTCCATTTGTATAAAGTTCAAAAAGAGGTAAGGTAATGATCAAGCAATTCCACTCTTGGGTGTATATCCAAAAGAAACAAAAACACTAATTCAAAAAGATACATGCATCCAATATTCATAGCAGCATTATTTACAATTGCCAAGGTATGGAAACAATTGTACCATCACAGATGAATGGATAAAGAAGAGGCGGTATGTATATACAATGGAATACTACTCAGCCATAAAAAAGGAAAGTTTGCACCTTGTAGCAACATGGATGGACTTGGAGGACTTTATGCTAGGTGAAAAAAGTCAGACAGAGAAAAACAAATACTGTATGATATCACTTATATGTGGAATCTAAAAACTACTACAAAATAGTGAATATAAAAAAAAGTAGCAGACTCACAGATATAGAGAACAAACTAGTGGCTCCCAGTTGGGGTAGGAGAGCAAGGGGTACTGTAAGGTGAGGGAGTCAGAGGTACAAACTATTGGGTGTAAAATAGGCTCAAGGATGTATTGTACAACACAAGGAATATAGCCAATATTTTGTAAAAACTGTAAATGGAAAGTAAATTTTAAAACTGTATTAAAAAATTTGTTTTAATTTTAAACAGCCCCTCTCAGGGGGTGAGCAAGGGCACCTGCTACTTGGTTTCGCTCCCTCATGATACAGTAAGAGTCCTAGTAAAGCCTTGCCTGAATTTCTCATCTGGCCTATCGTCAATTTCTATCGATTACGGAGTCCAAGGACCTTGGTTGGTAACAAAAGCTGGCTGACGCTAGGATGTGTGAGGATCCTGGGTTAGAGGGAGCCTGTCAGGAGCTTTTTGTTTCTGGAGCCACTGAACCCCAGTTGCAGGAGCCAGCTCACACTGAGGTGTTATAATACCTTACCTGGAATCCTTGCCTCTTATGAAGGTATTTTTGGGCTCAGATACTTGTTCAAATTGATGTTTCTGGGAGAGGACAAGCGCTAGAAATTGCTATACTTGTCATGTTGCTGACATCACTTCAACAATATATCTTGAAGCCGTGTGGCTGACAGGGTCTTGGTGCTCCGGCCGGGTGTCAGGCCTGTGCCTCTGAGGTGGGAGAGCTGAGTTCAAGACATTGGTCCACCAGAGACCTCCCAGCTCCATGTAATATCAAACAGCAAAAGCTCTCCCAGAGATCTCCATCTCAACATTAAGACCCAGCTCCACTCAACAACCAGCAAGCATCAGTGCTGGACACCCTATGCCAAACAACTAGCAAGACAGGAACACAGCCCCAGCCATTAGCAGAGAGGCTGCCTAAAATCGTAATAAGGTTAGACATTCCAAAACACACCACTGGACGCGGTCCTGCCCACCACATATACAAGATCCAGCCTCATCCACCAGAACACAGGCACCAGTCAGCTCCACCAGGAAGCCTACACAACCCATTGAACCAACCATAGCCACTGGGGGCAGACACCAAAAACAATGGGAACTATGAACCTGCAGCCTGCAAAAAGGAGACCCCAAACACAGTAACTTAAGCAAAATGAGAAGACAGAGAAACACACAGCAGATGAAGGAGCAAGGAAAAAACCCACCAGACCAAACAAATGGAGAGGAAATAGGCAGTCTACCCAAAAAAGAATTCAGAGTATAGATGATCCAAAATCTTGGAAATAAAATGGGGAAAATGCAAGAAACGTTTAACAAGGACCTAGAAGAAATAAAGAGCAAACAAACAATGATGAACAACACAATAAATGAAATTAAAAATTCTCTAGAAGGAGGCTTCCCTGGTGGCACAGTGGTTAAGATCCGCCTGCCAATGCATGGGACATGGGTTCGAGCCCTGGTCCAGGAAGATCCCACATGCCGTGGAGAAACTAAGCCTGTGGGCTACAACTACTGAGCCTGCACTCTAGAGCCCATGCACCACAACTACTAAAGCCACGTGCCACAACTACTGAAGCCTGCACACCTAGAGCCCATGCTCTGCAACAAGAGAAGCAACCGCAATGAGAAGCCTGGGCACCGCAACGAAGAGTAGTCCCTGCTCGCTGCAACTAGAGAAAGCCCGCACACAACAACGAAGACCCAATGCAACCAAAAATAAAAATAAACAAAATAAATAAATTTATTTAAAAAAAATTCTCTAGAGGAATCAACAGCAGAATAAGTGTGGCAGAAGAACAGATAAGTCACCTGGAAGATAAAATGTGGAAATAACTACCACAGAGCAGAATAAAGAAAAAAGAATGAAAAGAATTGAGGATCGTCTCAGAGACCTCTGGGACAACATTAAAGCACCAACATTCTAATTATAGGGGTCCCAGAACACGAAGACAAAAAGAAAGGGACTGAGAAAATATTTGAAGAGATTATAGTTGAAAACTTCCCTAATATGGGAAAGGAAATAGTCAATCAAGTCCAGGAAGAGCAGAGAGTCCCATACAGGATAAATCCAAGGATAAACATGCCAAGACACATATTAATCAAACTATCAAAAATTAAAAGCATCAAGGGAAAAGCAACAAATAACATACAAGGGAATCCTCATAAGGTTAACAGCTGATTTTTCAGCAGAAACTCTGCAAGCCAGAAGGAAGTGACAGGATATATTTAAAGTGATGAAAGGCAAAAGCCTACAACCAAGATTACTATATCCAGCAAGGATCTCCTTCAGATTTGATGGAGAAATTAAAAACTTTACAGACAAGCAAAAGCTAAGAGAATTTAGCACCACCAAACCACCTTTAAAACAAATGCTAAAGGAACTTCTCTAGGCAGGAAACACAACAGAAGGAAAAGACCTACAAAAACAAAACCCAAAACAATTAAGAAAATAGTAGTAGGAACATACATATCAATAATAACCTTAAATGTAAATGGATTAAATGCTCCAATCAAAAGACATAGACAGGCTGAATGGATACAAAAACAAGACCCGTATATATGCTGTCTACAAGAGACCCACTTCAGACCTAGGGACACATACAGACTGAAAGTGAGGGGATGGAAAAAGATATTCCATGCAAAAGGAAATCAAAAGAAAGCTGGAGTAGCAATTCTCATATCAGACAAAATACACTTTAAAATAAAGACTATTACAAGAGACAAAGAAGGACACTACATAATGCAAGGGATCAATCCAAGAAAAAGATATAACAATTGTAAATATTTATGCACCCAACATAGGAGCACCTCAATACATAAGGCAAATGCTAACAGCCATAAAACGGGAAGTCAACAGTAACACAATCATAGTAGGGGACTTTAACACCCCGCTTTCACCAATGGACAGATCATCCAAAATGAAAATAAATAAGGAAACACAAGCTTTAAATGATACATTAAACAAAATGGACTTCATTGATATTTATAGGACATTCCATCCAAAAACAACAGAATACACTTTCTTCTCAAGTGCTCATGGAATATTCTCCAGGATAGATCATATCTTGGGTCAAAAAACAAGCCTTGGTAAATTTAAGAAAATGGAAATCATATCAAGTATCTTTTCCGACCACAATGCTATGAGACTAGATATCAATTACAGGAAGAAATTTGTAAAAAATACAAACACATAGAGGCTAAACAATACACTACTTAATAACCAAGAGATCACTGAAGAAATCAAAGAGGAAATCAAAAAATACCTAGAAATAAATGACCATGAAAACACAATGACCCAAAACCTATGGGGTGCAGCAAAAACAGTTCTAAGGGGGAAGTTTATAGCAATACAATTCTACCTCAAGAAACAAGAAACATCTCAAATAAACAACTTAATCTTACATCTAAAGCAATTAGAGAAAGAAGAACAAAAAACCCCCAAAGTTAACAGAAGGAAAGAAATCATAAAGATCAGATCAGAAATAAATGAAAAAGAAATGCAGGAAACAAGAGCAAAGATCAATAAAACTAAAAGCTGGTTCTTTGAGAAGATAAACAAAATTGATAAACCATTAGCCAGACTCATCAAGGAAAAAAGGGAGAAGACTCAAATCAATAGAATTAGAAATGAAAAAGGAGACATAACAACTGACACTGCAGAAATACAAAGGATCATGAGAGATTACTACAAGCAGCTATATGCCAATAAAATGGACAACCTGGAAGAAATGGACAAATTCTTTTTTTTTTTTAAACATGCTTTCTTTTTATTTATTTATTTTTTTTAACTTTGGGTTTATTTATCTATTTATTTATTTTTGGCTGTGTTGGGTCTTCGTTTCTGTGTGAGGGCTTTCTCTAGTTGCGGCAAGTGGGGGCCACTCTTCACCGCGGTGCGCAGGCCTCTCATTATCGCGGCCTCTCTTGTTACGGAGCACAGGTTCCAGACGCGCAGGCTCAGTAATTGTGGCTCACAGGCCTAGTTGCTCCACGGCATGTGGGATCATCCCAGACCAGGGCTCGAACCCGTGTCCCCTGCATTGGCAGGCAGATTCTCAACCACTGCGCCACCAGGGAAGCCCCTGGACAAATTCTTAGAAAGCACAACCTTCCAAGACTGAACCAGAAAGAAATAGAAAATATAAACAGACCAATCACAAGCACTGAAATTGAAACTCTGATTAAAAATCTTCCAACAAACAGAAGTCCAGGACCAGATGGCTTCACAGGTGAATTCTATCAAACATTTAGAGAAGAGTTAACACCTATCCATCTCAAACTCTCCCAAAATATAGCAGAGGAAGGAACACAACCAAACTCATTCTATAAGACCACCATCACCCTGATACCAAAACCAGACAAAGATGTCACAAAGAAAGAAAACTACAGGTCAATATGACTGATGAACATAGATGCAAAAATCCTCAACAAAATACTAGCCAACAGAATCCAACAGCACATTTAAAGGATCATACACCATGATCAAGTGGGGTTTATCCCAGGAATGCAAGGATTCTTCAATATACACAAACCAATCAATGTGATAAACCATATTAACAAACTGAAGGAGAAAAACCATATAATCATCTCAATAGATGCAGAAGAAGCTTTCGACAAAGTTCAACACCCATTTATGATAAAAACCCGCCAGAAAGTAGGCATAGAGGGAACTTACCTCAACATAATAAAGGCCATATATGACAAACCCACAGCCAACATCGTTCTCAAAGGTGAAAAACTGAAAGCATTTCTTCTAAGATCAGGAACAAGACAAGGCTATCCACTCTCACCACCATTATTCAACATAGTTTTGGCAGTTTTAGCCACAGCAATCCGAGAAGAAAAAGAAATAACAGGAATCCAAACTGGAAAAGAAGAGGTGAATCTGTCACTGTTTGCAGATGACATGATACTATACATAGAGAATCCTAAAGATGCTACCAGAAAACTACTAGAGCTAATCTATGAATTTGGTGAAGTAGTAGGATACAAAATTAATGCACAGAGATCTCTTGCATTCCTATACACTAATGATGAAAAATCTGAAAGAGAAATTAAGGAAACACTCTCATTTACCTTTGCAACAAAAAGAATAAAATACCTAGGAATAAACCTACCTAAGTAGACAAAAGACCTGCATGCAGAAAACTATAAGACACTGATGAAAGAAATTAAAGATGATACAAACAGATGGAGAGATATACCATGTTCTTGCACTGGAAGAATCAACACTGTGAAAATGACTACACTACCCAAAGCAATCTACATATTCAATGCAATCCTTATCCAACTACCAATGGCATTTTTTACAGAACTAGAACAAGAAATTTCACAATTTGTATGGAAACACAAAAGACCTCAAATAGCCAAAGCAATCTTGAGAAAGAAAAATGGAGCTGGAGGAATCAGGCTCCCGGACTTCAGACTATACTACAAACCTACAGTAATCAAGACAATATGATATTGGCACAAAAACAGAAATATAGATCAATGGAACAGGATAGAAAGCCAAGAGATAAACCCATGCACATATGGCCACCTTATTTTTGATAAAGGAGGCAAGACTATACAATGGAGAAAAGACAGCCACTTCAATAAGTGGTGCTGGGAAAACTGGACAGCTACATGTAAAAGAATGAAATTAGAACACTTCCTAACACCATACACAAAAATAAACTCAAAATGGATTAAAGACCTAAATGTAAGGCCAGACACTATAAAACTCTTAGAGGAAAACATAGCAGAACACTCTATGACATAAATCATAGCAAGATGCTTTTTGACCCAACTCCTAGAGAAATGGAAATAAAAACAAAAATAAACAAATGGGACCTAATGAAACTTAAAAGCTTTTGCACAGCAAGGGAAACTACAAACAAGACGAAAAGACAACCCTCAGAATGGGAGAAAATATTTGCAAATGAAGCAACTGACAAAGGATTAATCTCTAAAATATACAAGCAGCTCATGCAGCACAATATCAAAAACACAAACAACCCAATCCAAAAATGGGCAGAAGACCTAAATAGACATTTCTGCAAAGAAGATATACAGATTGCCAAAAAACACATGAAAGGATGCTCAACATCACTAATCATTAGAGAAATGCAAATCAAAAGTACAGTGAGGTATCATCTTACACCAGTCAGAATGGCCATCATCAGAAAATCTACAAACAATAAATGCTGGAGAGGGTGTGGAGAAAAGGGAACCCTTTTGCACTGTTGGTGGGAATGTAAATTGATACAGCCACTATGGAGAACAGTATGGAGGTTCCCTAAAAAACTAAAAATAGAACTACCATATGACCCAGCAATCTGGGCATATACCCTGAGAAAACCATTATTCAAAAAGAGTCATGTACTACAATGTTCATTGCAGCACTATTTACAATAGCCAGGACATGGAAGCAACCTAAGTGTCCATCAACAGATGAATGGACAAAGAAGATGTGGCACATATATACAATGGCATATTACTCAGCCATAAAAAGAAACGAAATTGAGTTATTTGTAGTGAGGTGGATGGACCTAGATAGAGTCTGTCATACAGAGTGAAGAAAGAGAAAAACAAATACCGTATGCTAACACATATATATGGAATCTAAAAAAAAGAAAAAATGGTTATGAAGAACCTAGGGGCAGGAGAGGAATAAAGACACAGATGTAGAGAATGGACTTGAGGACATGGGGAGGGGGAGGGGTAAGCTGGGACGAAGTGAGAGAGTGGCATGGACTTATATATACAGCCAAATATAAAATAGGTAGCTAGTGGGAAGCAGCTGCAGAGCACAGGGAGATCAGTTCAGTGCTTTGTGACCACCTAGAGGAGTGGGATATGGAGGGTGGGAGGGAGAGGCAAGAGGGAGGAGATATGGGGATATATGTATATGTATAGCTGATTCACTTTGTTATAAAGCAGAAACTAACACACCATTGTAAAGCAATTATACTCCGATTAAGATGTTAAAAAAATAAAAACTTAATAGATGCCTGTGGAATACAGAATTAATGAAACTTTAAAAACACCATTACGTGTCAAAAAATGGTCCACTTAGACCAGTATTCTATCTCGGAGAAGAGCATTTTTTTTTTCCTTTTATGATGGTAGTCTCAAAAGCCAAGGGAGGTACCACTTCATCTACAATTCCCAAGATTTCCCTATAATGACCCTCTTAACAGAATGTGCATATAAATTTGGTTATTGACTGGATCATACATAATTTTCCAAATATAATTGGAAGACAGTTTTTTTAAAAGCTGTCATAGAGGGGTTTGATTTGTGGTAAAATAATTTAGCTATCTTGGGGATGTTCACCTTCTAGGCAAGCTTCTTAGTTGTACTCATATTGATTTGGCGACCTTTTGCTTGAAGGCAGTACTTATATCCTACTGTATGAACTGAAGGAGATATGTCTCCTTTCTCTTTTCATACCAGTAAAATCAGATGGTAAAGCTAAGACACAGGCCTGGCCAACAGGTATTATCTTGTAGGACTTTGAATCTTGAGAATGTGATAGCACAATATGACTGTTAACGTTGTGTGACCTTCCCTGGTTATCTTCTGCGTAGCCCTCCAGAACTCACTTGGTACCTGTCAAGTTTTCAAGCCTGTTCCTCCAATCTTCTAATATCATTCCAATATATTCTCTTTCTGCTTCAGATTATTATGTAATTTTCTATTGTTTGCAACCACATGCAACAGATGATATAGTGTTGTTAAAGATGTAAGAAAACATGTTACTCTTTATCCTCATTCAAAACTGATTGTTTTAAAGAAGTACAAATATTAATATAAAGTGGAATTTTGACCCAAAGGAAAAAAAAAAAACTACCATACGACCCAGCAATCCCACTCCTGGGCATATACCCTGAGAAAACCATAACTCAAAAACAGTCATGTACCACAATGTTCATTGCAGCTCTATTTACAATAGCCAGGACATTGAACCAACCTAAGTGTCCATTGACAGATGAATGGATAAAGAAGATGTGGCACATATATGCAATGGAATATTACTCAGCCATAAAAAGAAACAAAATTGAGTTATTTGTAGAGACGTGGATGGGTCTAGAGACTGTCATACAGAGTGAAGTAAGCCAGAAAGAGAAAAACAAATATCGTATATTAACGCATATATGTGGAACCTAGAAAAATGTTACAGATGAACCAGTTTGCAGGGCAGAAATAGAGACACAGATGTAGAGAACAAACGTATGGACACCAAGGGGGAAAAGTGGTGGGGGTGGGGTGGGGGGGTGGTGGGATGAATTGGGAGATTGGGATTGACATGTATACACTGATGTGTATAAAATTGATAAAAAATAAGAACCTGCTGTATAAAAAAATAAATAAAATTCAAAAATTCAATTAAAAAAAAGGGAGGAGAGGGCTTCCCTGGTGGCACAGTGGCTAAGAATCTGCCTGCCAATGCAAGGGACACAGGTTCGAGCCCTGGCCTGGGAAGATCCCACATGCCGCAGAGCAACTAAGCCCGTGCACCACAACTACTGAGGCTGAGCTCTAGAGCCCGCAAGCCACAACTACTGAGCCCACGTGCCACAACTACTGAAGCCTGCGTGCCTAGAGCCCGTGCTCTGCAACAAGAGAAGCCACGACAACGAGAAGCCCGCGCACCACAACGAAGAGTAGCCCCCGCTCACCGCAACTAGAGAAAGCCAGTGCGCAGCAACGAAGACCCAACGCAGCCAAAAATAAATTAATTAATTAATTTAAAAAAAAAAAAAAGGGAGGAGATATGGGGACATATGTATATGTATAGCTGATTCACTTTGTTATAAAGCAGAAACTAGCACACCATTGTAAAGCAATTATACTCCAATAAAGATGTTAAAAAAAATTTTTTTAAACAGGCAAAATTAAACAATTATAATATTTAGAAATGCATTTATAGATGGTAAAGCTATTTAATTTAAACCATGGGGTGATTGACACAAAATTTGGGATAGCGCTTACCTCTTGTTGGGGAGAAAAATGGGGGTGAAATTAGGGAGAGGCACACAGGAGCCTTCTTAGGTCATGCTATTCAAGATGTAATTTGTGGACCACCACCTTCTGCGTCACCTGGGAGATGGTTAGAAACGCAGAATCTCAGGCTCTTCCCCAAACCTACTGAATCAGAATCTGCATTTTAACATGATCCCCAGGTGATTCATAAGCACATTAAAGATACTTGTAAAGTTCTATTTTTAAGGTAGATAGTGCATACCTAGGTGTTTATTTTAGCAATATTCTTTAAATGCTGTAGATTTTATACACTTTTGCGTGTGTATTTTGTAATTAATAACATTTTTAAATATATAGTTTGAATAAAGTTTTAAAATATTTTTAAGTATACATATAGAAACAAAGACAAAAAGGAAGACCACAAAGATGGCAAAGAACTGAAACCAAACCCAGATATTTAGACTCAAAATCCAATGCTATTTCCACTCTTCCATGCCTTTGCCCCAAGGCAATAAATGAACTGACTCCAAGGAATTGATCCATTTCCAAATCATGCTGCAACTGGATGAGCCAAAGGCCATGATAAAAATAGAAAACTCTTGGAAACTTTGGTGACTCGATCATTTTTATTTAGATATTCTGGGATGGGATAGGAAAGTTATTTTTGTATTCAGATAATCCCTGCCTCTCCTGGAAATACTTTCCTGAAAAATGTTTTGGAGAGTGGAACGCCTGAAATTTGAACCTTGTACTTATATGCTTTATATGTCTGGAAGGAAAGGAAGGAGAGAAGGGATACAATTCAGAGAGTTAATAAAATTATGAAGTCTCAAATATGATATAAACGCTTAATTTGATTTCGTACCTGAATGTTATACACTGTATACGTGAATATTTAAATTATTAACAATAGATTATACTTTAAATACTAACAATCAAATTTAATTTTTCTTCCTTTTTTTTTTTTTTTGGCCGGGCTGAGGCTTGCAGGATCTTAGTTCCCCAACCAGGGATCGAAGCCAGACCCCTGTCAGTTAAAGCGCCAGGTTGTAACCACTGGACCACCAGGGGACTCCCTCAAATTTTATCTTCTGCTGTAACTTTGCAATTCAAAAATCCTTATTCATTTGGTTTATTTGAAAGGAGATTTAATTTCATTGTTGAATACAAAGATCTGCTAATAGTAATTATGCAAATGATGGAGTTAGAAATCGTGTAACTATGAAAATGACTTATCAATGCTCTTTTAAATTTTGTAAAGAGAAGGGACTTCCCTGGTGGCACAGTGGTTAAGAATCCGCCTGCTAATGCAGGGGTCACGGGTTCGATCCCTGGTCCAGGAAGATCCCACATGCGGTAGAGCAACTAAGCCCATGCACTACAACTACTGAGCCTGCGCTCTAGAGCCCACGAGCCACAACTACTGAGCCCATGTGCCACAACTACTGAAGTCCATGCTCCATAGCAAGAGAAGCCACCACAGTGAGAAGCCTGTGCAACAAAGAGTAGCCCCCACTCGCCACAACTAGAGAAAGCCCGTGTGCAGCAATGAAGACCCAAAGCAGCCATAAAATTAATTTTAAAAAATTAAATTAAATTAAAATTAAAGAAAAAATGTGTAAAGAGAAAATGTGACACTGATCGTCTTTCTCCCTTCATAAAGAAGACTGCAACAAACTAAATCATGGTCCACAGCTTTGTGGACTGTGAACTTCCCTCTGTGAAGTGTTAGCTGATGCTGATTCTCAGTTCCTCTAGAATAGGTGCTTATCCAATGCTCCAAACTCACCTGTACGAAATGTATGACTTAATTTTTTTCTTGGCAAGGTCTTTTGAGTTCCTCTTCTGCCAGATGGCAAAAACATTCTCTCTGTCAATTCTGGGCAATCACAGTCAGTTTAACAGGACCCCCTGACCTTTGCCCAACACCCACCCATACACACACTCCTTCCCTTTCCCAGGGCTGAGAGTACCAAGGAGTAAGGATGGGATAGATAGAGATATTGCCTGGTCCTCTGTCATTGTCTCTCCATGCTGGTATTTACTGTGACATCCTATTCCCACCTGGTTTCCAATTGCCAGACCATGAAGTCATGGTCATAACTCTATGTCCAAAAGGAAAGCCACTCTAGACTCTCCACTACTCCTTGTACCCTCTCAGAGGGGATCGGATGCATTCACCCTCTCCCACACCACGCCGGGTCTCTGGCCGGCCTGCCATACAGGCATTTCTTTCCATTGCTCCTACACCTCAAGAGGTACGGAAGCTCTGGAGACTGGCTCACAGGATTCCTTCCGGATTCACCAGCCTCTAAGCTCACTACTGCTCTTTCTTCACCTTACAAGTCTAGGGAATTTTTATTTGGTCTTGGAGAAAAAGAAAGGCACTGGAAAAAGCTGGCTCTGACTGAGCACCTATTCTTATATGCCTGTGGTTTAAGGCATGAGTTTATGCCCTGGGTTATTGATGACTCTAGCTTTTGGAGTTCAAAACCTTTTAATCACAAAAGTTTTATCTCTGCCTTGAGTTTACAAAACAGATTTTAAGCCTCAAAGGCCAGGGATTGACTTTTTTGGTATCTGCACTATGTTGCACCAACACTACACCAAGATGTGTCTGCCAAGAGGTCTAGTGTGAAGGGGGAAGGATCAGCGATTTTTTTTTAATTATTTTTTAAAAATCACGTGTATCAAAATAAGATTCCACTACATCTAATTGTAAAGATCCACACATTTGCTCCACCACTACAACTTACCTTTTAGCAACAAACTTTGCAAATGTATGTACAGCCTTTTGTACATGTGTTTTAAATTTTGTTGTTCTCCTTATTGAAACAGTCGTCAGACTTGCTTAAATTCAATAAGCATGAAATTTACTGTTTTTGGCGTACCAAATGATATCTTCCTTTGTCTCAATTGTAAAATCATTAACATCATCATTTTATTTTTCCATTTTCCACTCTACTTTTATAAAGAAGGGCAAATACGCAATAAAACGTTCAAGTAGTTATACAAACATTGCCATATTTAGATGACAACACTGCTAAAATGAAACTATTAGCTGGCAGACAGCAGTACTCTGAGGTAACATAAAATGGTTATTTGTCTACTGAAATAGAAAAGTCAAATTTGGTAGAAGAAGGTTGTTTAGAGGTGTGGCTATATAACATATGAAAGGGCCACTTGTTCAAAAGTTAATGATTACCTGAATTTTGATTCATTAAATTTTTGCTCACCCTTACCTATCTTCACATCTCTAAGTGGAAACAATGAAAACAATTTTACTTATAACGACTTTATCAAGATATAATTCCCATACCCTACAATTCATCCAAGTAAGAAAAAACCCACACCTCTCATATTCCTTTGCCTCTCCTTTACCCTCACACTACCACCACACTCACAAAACTTCTGATACCAGATGTTTGGGGTTTTCCCCCCACACCAAGCAATTCTCTGTGATACCAGCAAGGTGTTCTACAATTCAGTTCAATCTGACAGTAACCAAAGTTAGCACAGACCCCACAGGTAAGGGTTCAGTCCCACAAGACTGCTCCCCACTTCAGACACCAAACCAAGCAGTAGGTCCCTAGGTTATCACAACTGCAGTCTGACTTGGCTGCAAATTGGAGGTTCCACGACCACCATCACCTCACTATTGGATTCAGTTATTTGCTAGAACAGCTCATAGAACTCAGGGAAACACTTACCAACATTTATCAGTTTATCATAAAATGAAAGGTATGATAAAGGTTACAGATGAACAGCCAAAGGAAGAGATACATAAGGCAAAATCCAGCAGGGTGCCAAGTACAGGAGCGTCAATCCCCGTAGAGTTGGGGTATACTACCCTCCCAGGATGTAGATGTGTTTACCAACCCAGAAGCTCTCCAAACCCCATATTATTGAAATTTTTATGGCGGTTTCATCATGTAGGCATGATCAATTATTCATTCAATTTCCAGCCCGTCTCCCCTCTTGGAGTATTGGGCAGTGGAGTATGGGCATTCCTTTTCATGGCTGAATAATATTCCATTGGATCTACAACATTTTATTTATCCATTCATCAGTTAATAGACATTTGGATTGTTTCCACCTTTTAACTATTATGAATAATGCTGCTAGGAACATTCACGTACAAGTTTTGTATGAACACATATTTGCAATTCTCTAGGAATAGAATTGCTGGGTTATACAGAAGCTCTATGTTTAATCTTTTGAGGAACTACCAGAATGTTTTCCAAAGTGTCTGCATCATTTTACGTTCCCACCAGCAGTATATGAGGATTCCAGTTTCCTCCTGTCCTCACTAATACTTGTTAATATCCATCTTTTATCATTAAAAACATCTTAGTGAATGTGAAGTGGTATATCTCACTGCAGTTTTGATTTGCATTTTCCTGATGACCAAAAATGTCAAACATCTTTTCATGTGCTTATTGACCACTTGTATATCTTTTTTGGAGAAAATGTGTATTTAGACTGAGTGCCCATTATTAATTGGGTTATTTTTGTTTTTATTATTGAGTTTATGTGTTCTTTATATATTCTAGATACAAGTCCTTTAGCAGATAATATGATTTGTAAGCATTTCTTCCATTCAATAAGTTGTCTTTTCCTTCTTTTGATAGTGTCTTTTGATGCATCAAAAGACACTTTTTTAAATTTTTATGAAGTCTAATTTATCTATTGATATGGACTGATTTTTTTGTCACCCCTACCGCCTCTCAGAAAATTTATATGTTGAAGCCCTAACCCTTAATATGATAGTATTAGGAGATGGGGTCTTTAGGAGATAATTAGATCTAGGTGAGGTCATGAGAGAAGGGCCCTCATGGTGAGATTAATGTGCTTGTAAGAAGAAACACCAGAGAGTTTTCTTCCTTCCTTCCTTCCTTCCCTCCTTCCTCCCTCCCTCCCTCTCTCTCTCTCTCTCTCTCTCTCTCTCTCTCTCTCTCTTTCTTTCTTTCTTTCTTTCTTTCCTTCTTTCTTTCTTTCTTTCTTTCTTTCTTTCTTTCTTCCTTTCACTGTGCTGGCACTGTGATCTCAGACTTCCAGCCTCCAGAACTGTGAGAAATAAATTTCTATTGTTGAAACCACCCAGTCCATGGTATTTTGTTATGGCAGCCTGAGCTAAGAAATTTATTTTTTCTTTTGTTGTGCATACTTGTGGTGTCTTATCTAAGAATCCATGACCAAATCCAAGGTCATGAAGTTTTACCTCTGTGTTTTCTTCTAACAGTTTTTAGGTTTTAGCTCTTACATTTGGATCTTTGATCCATTTTTGGTCCATTTTGTATATGGCGTGAGGTAGGGATCGAACTTCATTCTTTTGGATGTGGATATCCATTTGTCTCAGCACCATTTATTGAAGAGACTGTTCTCTCTCTATTAAATGCTCTTGGTACTCTTGTCAAAAATCAATTGGTCAGGGGCTTCCTTGGTGGTGCAGTGGTTAAGAATCTGCCACAAATTCAGGGGACACGGGTTCAAGCCCTGGTACAGGAAGATCCCACATGCCACAGAGCAACTAAGCCCATGTGCCACACTACTGAGCCTGTGCTCTAGAGGCCACGAGCCACAACTACCGAAGCCCGCATGCCTAGAGCCCATGCTCTGCAACAAGAGAAGCCACCGCAATGAGAAGCCTGTGCACAGCAATGAAGAGTAGCCCCAGCTCACCACAACTAGAGAAAGCCCGTGTACAGCAACAAAGACCCAACACAGCCAAAAATAAATTAAATAAAATAAATTAATTTTTTTTAAAAAAAGCTCTTTTAAAAGTTGTGAGAGCAGACATACTTTTCTCTTTCCTTATTCTAGGGGAAAATCATTTAGTCTTTCACCATTAAGTATTGTGTTAACCATGAGTTTTTCTTAGATACCCTTTATCAGATTGAGGAAATTTCCTTCTATTCCTAATTTGTTGAATGTTTTTATAAAGAAAGTGTGTTGGATTTTTCTCACATGTTTCTTTCTGCATCTATTTATTTATATTATGTCAGTAATAATGTCCCCTCTCTTATTCTTGATTATAGTAATATGAGTCTTCTCTCCTTTTTTCTTGGTCAGTCTAGCTAACAGGTTTGTCAATTTTGTTGATCTTTTCAAGGAGCCAACTTTTGGTTTGTTTATTTTTCTCTGTAGTTTTTCTATTCTGAGTTTAATTTCCACTTTAATCTTTATTATTTCCTTTCTTTTGCTTGCTTTAGTTTTGGTTTGCTCTTCTTTTTCCTCAAATATCATAAGGTGGAAGGTTAGGTTATTGATTTGAGATCATTCTTCTTTTATAATACAGGTGCTGATAGCTATAAATTTCCCTCAGATCACTGTTTTAGCTGTCGCCCATAAATTTTGTTATATTGTGTCTTCAATTTTTCTCTTTTCTCTTGTGATTTCTTCTTTGACTCACTGATTATTGAGTGTGTTAATTCCACCTATCTGTTAATTTCCAAAATTTCTTTCAGTTATTGATTTCTAATTTCATTTCATTGCAGCTGAAGAACACTGAATAATTTCAATCCTTCCAAATCTATTGAATAAACAGTTTTCCATATATTTATTAATTCTATAACCTTTCTAATGGTTAATTTGCTCAAGTCTTCTGACCATATATTGTATGAACTTTTTGTATAAGAAACACATTAACCATTTGTCATCTTTGCTGTATTTTTCACATTTTGCGTGTATCTCATTTTATCTTGGTTACTTATGTAGAGAAATTTTAAATGTCTGTGTAGTCGAATATGTGTTTTCCTTTTTTAATTTATTCTATTACTTAAAAGTTTGTAAGTTAAAAAAAGATTAAGACAGGCCACAGACTGAAAGAAAATATTTGCAAGACACTTATCTGAAGAAAGATTATTATCCAAACTATATGAAGAAATCTTAAACCTCAACAATAAGAAAACAAACAGCCCAATTTAACAATGGGCGAAAAATCTGATCAGACACCTTACAAAGAAGTTATACAAGTGGCAGATAAGGATATGAAAAGATAAGCATTTAAGGAATTACAACTTAAAACAACAGTGAGATACCACTACACAGCTGTTAGAATGAGTAAAATCCAAAAGACTGATAACACCAAATGGTGGTGAGGACGTGGAACAACAGGAACTCTCTCACTCATTGTGATGGTAATGCAAAATGGTACAGAGACTTTGGAAGGCAGTTTGGCAGTTTTTTACAAAACTAAACATACTCTTACCATACGTTTCAATAAACACACTCTTTGGTATTTACCCAAATGACTTGAAAACTTATGTCTACATAAAACTTGCATGAACGTTTATAGCAGCTTTATTCGGAATTGTTAAAACTTGAAAGCAACTAGAACAAATAATTCTAAAATTTGTATGGAAACATAAAAGACCCCGAATAGCCAAAGCAATCTTGAGAAAGAAGAACAAACCTGGAGGTATCATGTGTTCTGATTTCAACTGTACAACAAAACCATAGTAATCTAAACAGTATTGTACTGGCACAAAAGCAGACACATAGATCAATGGATCAGAATAGAGAGCCCAGAAAGAAACCATATACAAAAGTAAACTCAAAATGGATTAAAGACTTAAATGTAAGACCTGAAATCATAAAACTCCTAGAAGAATACATAGTCAGTACACTCTTTGACAATGGTCTTAGCAATTTGGGGTGGGGGGGTGGGGGTTGGTTCTGTCTCCTCAGGAAGGGAAACAAAAGTGAAAATAAATAAATGGAACTACATCAAACTAAAAAGTTTTCACAGCAAAGAAAACTATCAAAACAAAAAGGCAGCCTACTGAATGGGAGAAGATATTTGCAAATTATATATCCAATAAGAGGTTAATATCCAAAATATACAAAGAACTCATAAAACTCAACATCAGGGAATTCCCTGGTGGTCCAATGGTTAGGACTCTGTGCTTTCACTTCTGAGGGCCCGGGTTTGATCCCTGGTCAGGGAACTAAGATCCCACAAGCTGCAAGGTGTGGCCAGAAAAACAAAAAATCAAAAAAAACCTCAACATCAAAAAAAAACTGATTTTAAAATGGGCAGGGGTCCTGAATAGACATTTCTCCAAAGAAGACATACAGATGGCCAAAGACACATGAAAAGATGCTCAACATGACTAATCATCAGGGGAATGAAAATCAAAACGACGTGAGATAACACCTCACACTTGTCAGAATGGCTATCATCAAAAGGACAACAACTAGTGAGTGTTGGTGAGCACGTAGAGAAGAGGGAACCCTCATGCACTGTTGGTGGGATTGTAAATTGGTACAGCCAGTATGGAAAACAGTTTGAAGATTCCTCAAAAAATTAAAAAGAGCCGCCATTTGATCCAGCAATTTCACTTCTGGATATTTTCCCAAGAAAAGAAAAAACGAATTTGAAAGTTATATACACACCAATATTCATTGCAGCATTATTTACAGTAGCCAAGATATGGAAGCAACTTAAGTGTCCATGGATAGATGAATGGAAAAAGAAGATGTGAAATATTACTCAGTCACCAAAAAAAAAAAAAAAAACTTGCCATTTTCAACAACATGGATGGATCTAGAGGGCATTATGCTAAGTGAAATAAGTCAGAGAAAGAAAAATACTGCATGATGTCACTTGTATGTGGAATCTAAAAAAACAAAACAAACAAAAGAAAATAAAAACAGATGCATAGATACAAAGAACAAATGGGTAGTTGCCAGAGGGGAAGGGGATGGGGTGGGGCAAAATAGGTGAAGGGGACTGAGAGGTATGAACCTCCAGTTGTACAATAAATGAGCCACAGGGTTGTAATATACAGCATAAGGCATATGGGCAATAATATTTTACTAACTTTGCATGGGAACACATGGCTACTAGACTTGCCACACTGACCATTTCATAATGTATGCAAATGTCAAATCACTATGTAGTACACTGGAAACTAACATAATATTGTATGTCAACCATATGTCAATTTTTTAAAAAGGCTTATAATCTATCTGTACTTTTTAAATGTGTAAAATTATTAGAGACTAATGTGAAAGTACAGTTGACGCTTAAACAACATGGGTTTGAACTGAGCCAGTCCACTTTTTTTTTTCACTTCTTAATCTATATTTTACTTATTTATTTTTTGGCTGCACCGTAAGGCTTGTGGGATTTTAGATCCCTGACCAGGGATCTAACTCAGGCCCAAGACAGTGAGAGCACCGAGTCCTAACCACTGGACTGCCAGGGAATTCCCAGCTGGTCCACTTCTAAGCAATTTTTTTCTGACAAAGCACAGGTGAGATTGTTTCAAGATGGCAGAGTAGAAGGACGTGTTCTCACTTCCTCTTGTGAGAGCACTGGAATCACAAGTAACTGCTCAACAATCATCAACAGGAAGACACTGGAACTCACCAAAAAAGATACCTCACATCCAAAGACAAAGGAGAAGCCACAATGAGACAGTAGGAGGGGTGCAATCACAACAAAATCAAATCCCATAACTGCTGGGTGGGTGACTCACAAACTGGAGAACACTTATACCACAGAAGTCCACCCACTGGAGTGAAGGTTCTGAGCCCCATGTCAGGCTTCCCAACCTGGGGGTCTGGCAACGGGAGGAGGAATTCCTAGAGAATCAGAATTTGAAGGCTAGCGGGATTTGACTGCAGGACTTCTACAGGACTGGGAGAAACGAGACTCCAATCTTTGAGGGCACACACAAAGTAGTGTGCGCATCGGGACCCAGGGGAAGGAGCAGTGACCCCATAGGAGACTGAACCAGACCTACCTGCCAGTGTTGGAGGGTCTCCTGCAGAGGCGGGAGGTGGCTGTGTCTCACCGTGAGGACAAGGACACTGACCGCAGAAGTTCTGGGAAGTACTCCTTGGCGTGAGCCCTCCCAGAGTCCGCCATTAGACCCACCAAAGAGCCTGGGTAGGCTCCAGTGTTGCGTTGCCTCAGGCCACATAACCAACAAGGAGGGAACCCAGCCCCACCCATCAGCAGACAAGCAGATTAAAGTTTTACTGAGCTCTGCCACCAGAGCAACAGTCAGCTCTACCCACCACCAGTCCCTCCCATCAGGAAACTTGCACAAGCTTCTTAGATAGCCTCATCCACCAGAGGGCAGACAGCAGAAGCAAGAAGAACTACAGTCCTGCAGCCTGTGGAACAAAAACCACATTCACAGAAAGATAGACAAGATGAAAAGGCAGGGGGCTATGTACCACATGAAGGAACAAGATAAAACCCCAGAAAAACAACTAAATGAAGTGGAGATAGGCAACCTTCCAGAAAAAGAATTCAGAATAATGATAGTGAAGATGATCCAGGACCTCGGAAAAAGAATGGAGGCAAAGATAGAGAAGATGCAAGAAATGTTTAACAAAGACCTAGAAGAATTAAACAACAAACAAACAGAGATGAACAATACAATAACTGAAATGAAAACTACACTAGAAGGAATCAATAACAGAATAACTGAGGCAGAAGAACGGATAAGTGACCTGGAAGACAGAATGGTGGAATTCACAGCTGCGGAACAGAATAAAGAAAAAAGAATGAAAAGAAATGAAGACAGCCTAAGAGACCTCTGTGACAACATTAAACGCACTAACATTCACATTATAGGGGTCCCAGAAGGAGAAGAGAGAGAGAAAGGACCCAAGAAAATATTTGAAGAGATTATAGTTAAAAACTTCCCTAACATGGGAAAGGAATAGCCACCCAAGTCCAGGAAGTGCAGAGAGTCCCATACAGGATAAACCCAAGGAGAAAAATGCCGAGACACATAATAATCAAATTGGCAAAAATTAAAGACAAAGAAAAATTATTGAAAGCAGCAAGGGAAAAACGACAAATAACATACAAGGGAACTCTCATAAGGTTAACAGCTGATTTCTCAGCAGAAACTCTACAAGCCAGAAGTGAGTGGCATGACATATTTCAAGTGATGAAAGGGAAGAACCTACAACTAAGATTACTCTACCCGGCAAGGAGCTCATTCAGATTCGATGGAGAACTCAAAAGCTTTACAGACAAAAAGCTAAGAGAATTCAGCACCACCAAACCAGCTCTACAACAAATGCTAAAGGAACTTCTCTAAGTGGGAAACACAAGAGAAGAAAAGGACCTACAAAAACAAACCCAAAACAATTAAGAAAATGGTCATAGGAACATACATATCGACAATTACCTTAAACGTGAATGGATTAAATGCTCCAACCAAAAGACACAGACTTGCTGAATGGATACAAAAACAAGACCCATCTATATGCTGTCTACAAGAGACCCACTTCAGACCTAGGGAAACATACAGACTGAAAGTGAGGGGATGGAAAAAGATATTCCACGCAAATGGAAATCAAAAGAAAGCTGGAGTAGCAATACTCATATCAGATAAAATAGACTTTAAAATAAAGAATGTTACAAGAGACAAGGAAGGACACTACATAATGATCAAGGGATCAATCCAAGAAGAAGATATAACAATTATAAATATATATTCACCCAACATAGGAGCACCTCAAAACATAAGGCACCTGCTAACAGCTATGAAAGAGGAAGTCGACAGTAACACAATCATAGTGGGGGAGTTTAACACCTCACTTACATCAATGGACAGATCATCCAGACAGAAAATTAATAAGGAAACACAAGCTTTAAATGACACAAGAGACCAGATAGATTTAATTGATATTTCTAGGACAGTCCATCCAAAAACAGCAGATTATATTTTCTTCTCAAGTGCACACAGAACATTCTCCAGGATAGATCACATCTTGGGGCAGAAATCAAGCCTCAGTAAATTTAAGAAAATTGAAATCATATCAAGCATCTGTTCTGACCACAGCACTGTGATATTAGAAATCAATTACAGGGGAAAAAATGTAAAAAACACAAACAAATGGAGGCTAAACAATACGTTACTAAATAACCAAGAAATCACTGAAGAAATCAAAGAGGAAATCAGAAAATACTTAGAGACAAATGACAATGAAAACATGACGATCCAAAACCTGTGGGATGCAGGAAAAATAGTTCAAAGAGGGAAGCTTATAGCAATACAAGCCTACCTCAAGAAACAAGAAAAATCTCAAATAAACAATCCAACCTTACACCTAAAGGAACTAGAGAAAGAAGAACAAACAAAACCCAAAGTTAGCAGAAGGAAAGAAATCATAAAGATCAGAGCAGAAATAAATGAAAATAGAAACAAAGAAAACAGTAGCAAATATCAATAAAACTAAAAGCTGGTTCTTTGAGAAAATAAACAAAATTGATAAACCATTAGCCAGATTCATCAAGAAAATGAGGGAGAGGACTCAAAACAATAAAATTAGAAGTGAAAAAGGAGAAGTTACAACAGACACTGCAGAAATACAAAGCATCCTAAGAGACTACTACAAGCAACTCTATGTCAATAAAATGGACAACCTGGAAGAAATGGACACATTCTTAGAAAGGTATAACCTTCCAAGACTGAACCAGGAAGAAATAGATAATATAAACAGACCAATCACAAGTAATGAAATTGAAACTGTGATTAAAAATCTTCCAACAAACAAAAGTCCAGGACCAGATGGCTTCACAGGTGAATTCTATCAAACGTTTAGAAAAGAGCTAACACCCATCCTTCTCAAACTCTTCCAAAAACTTGCAGAGGAAGGCACACTCCCAAACTCATTCTACGAGGCCACCATCACCCTGATACCAAAACCAGACAAAGATACTACAAAAAAAGAAAACTACAGACCAATATCACTGATGAACATAGATGCAAAAATCCTCAACAAAATACTCGCAAACAGAATCCAGCAACACATTAAAAGGATCATACACCATGATCAAGTGGGATTTATCCCAGGAATGCAAGGATTCTTCAATATACGCAAATCAATCAATGTGATACACCATATTAACAAATTGAAGAATAAAAGCCATATGATCATCTCAATAGATGCAGAAAAAACTTTTGACAAAATTCAACACCGATTTATGATAAAAACTCTCCAGAAAGTGGGCATAGAGGGAACCTACCTCAACTTAATAAAGACCATATACAACAAAGCCACAGCAAACATCATTCTCAATGGTGAAAAATTGAAAGCATTTCCTCTAAGATCAGGAACAAGACAAGGATGTCCACCCTCACCACTATTATTCAACATAGTTTTGGAAGTCCTAGCCACAGCAATCAGAGAAGACAAAGAAATAAAAGGAATACAAATTGGAAAAGAAGAAGTAAAGCTGTCACTGTTTGCAGATGACATGATACTATACATAGAGAATCCTAAAGATGCCACCAGAAAACTACTAGAGCTAATCAATGAATTTGGTAAAGTTTCAGGATACAAAATTAATGCACAGAAATCTCTTGCATTCCTATACACTAATGATGAAAAATCTGAAAAAGAAATTAAGGAAACACTCCCATTTACCATTGCAACAAAAAGAATAAAATACCTAGGAATAAACCTACCTAGCGAGACAAAAGACCTGTATGCAGAAAACTATAAGACACTGATGAAAGAAATTAAAGACGATACAAACAGATGGAGAGGTATACCATGTTCTTGGATTGGAAGAATCGGCACTGTGAAAATGACTATACTACCCAAAGCAATCTACAGATTCAGTGCAATCCCTATCAAATTACCAATGGCATTTTTTACAGAACTAGAAGAAAAAATCTAAAATTTGCATGGAGACACAGAAGACCCCGAATAACCAAAGTAGTCTTGAGGGAAAAAAATGGAGCTGGAGGAATCAGACTCCCTGACTTCAGACTATACTACAAAGCTACAGTAATCAAGACAATATGGTACTGGCACAAAAGCAGAAACATAGATAAATGGAACAAGATAGAAAGCCCAGAGATAAACCCACGCACCTATGGTCAACTAATCTATGACAAACGAGGCAAGGATATACAATGGAGAAAAGACAGTCTCTTCAATAAGTGGTGCTGTGAAAACTGGACAGCTAAATGTAAAAGAATGAAATTAGAACACTCCCTAACACCATACACAAAAATAAACTCAAAAGGGATTAGAGACCCAAATGTAAGACCAGACATCATAAAACTCTTAGAGGAAAACATAGGAAGAACACTCTTTGACATAAATCACAGCAAGATCTTTTTTGATCCACCTCCTAGAGTAATGGAAATAAAAGCAAAAATAAACAAATGGGACCTAATGAAACTTAAAATCTTTTGCACAGCAAAGGAAACCATAAACAAGATGAAAAGACAACCCTGAGAATGGAAGAAAATATTTGCAAACGAATCAATGGACAAAGGATTAATCTCCAAAATATATAAACAGCTCATGCAGCTCAATATTAAAAAAAAACAAACAACCCAATCCAAAAATGGCCAGAAGACCTAAATAGACATTTATCCAAAGAAGACATACAGATGGCCAAGAAGCACATGAAAATCTGCTCAACATCACTAAATATTAGAGAAATGCAAATCAAAACTACAATGAGGTATCACCTCACACCAGTTAGAATGGGCTTCATCAGAAAATCTACAAACAACAAATGCTGGAGAGGGTGTGGAGAAAAGGGAACCCTCTTACACTGTTGGTGGGAATGTAAATTGATACAGCCACTATGGAGAACAGTATGGAGGTTCCTTAAAAAACTAAAAATAGAATTACCATATGATCCAGCAATCCCACTACTGGGCATATACCAGAGAAAACCATAATTCAAAAAGACACATGCACCCCAATGTTCACTGCAGCACTATTTACAATAGCCAGGTCATGGAAGCAACCTAAATGCCCATCGACAGACAAATGGATAAAGAAGATGTGGTACATATATACAATGGAATATTACTCAGCCATAAAAAGGAATGAAATTCGGTCATTTGTTGAGATGTTGATGGATCTAGAGACTGTCATACAGAGTGAAGTAAGTCAGAAAGAGAAAAACAAATATCGTATATTAATGCATATGTGTGGAACCTAGAAAAATGGTGCAGATGAACTGGTTTTCAGGGTGGAAGTTGAGACACAGATGTAGAGAACAAACGTATGGACACCAAGGGAGGAAAGCGGCGGAGGGGTGGGGGTGGTGTTGTGATGAATTGGGCGATTGGGATTGACATGGATGTGTATAAAATTGATGACTAATAAGAACCTGCTGTATAAAAAAATAAATAAAATTAAATTAAAAACAAAACAAAACAAAAAAAATAAAATCTTATTCAGTAATATTTTTTTTTTTAAACATCTTTATTGAAGTATAATTGCCTTACAATGGTGTGTTAGCTTCTGCTTTATAACAAAGTTAATCAGTTATACATATACAATATGTTCCCATATCTCTTCCCTCTTGCATCTCCCTCCCTCCCACCCTCCCCATCCCACCCCTCTAGGTGGTCACAAAGCACCGAGCTGATCTCCCTGTGCTATGCGGCTGCTTCCCACTAGCTATCTATTTTACATTTGGTAGTGTATATATGTCCATGACACTCTCTCACCCTGTCACATCTCACCCCACCCCCTCCCCATATCCTCAAGTCCATTCTCTAGTAGGTCTGTGTCTTTATTCCCATCTTGCCACTAGGTTCTTCATGGCTTTTTTTTTTCCTTAGATTCCGTATATATGTGTTAGCATACTGTATTTGTTTTTCTCTTTCTGACTTACTTCACTCTGTATGACAGACTCTAACTCCATCCACCTCATTACAAATACCTCCATTTCATTTCTTTTTATGGCTGAGTAATATTCCATTGTATATATGTGCCACATCTTCTTTATCCATTCATCTGTCGATGGACATTTAGGTTGCTTCCATGTCCTGGCTATTGTAAATAGAGCTGCAATGAACATTTTGGTACATGACTCTTTTTGAACTATGGTTTTCTCAGGGTTTGATAGAATTCACCTGTGAAGCCATCTGGTCCTGGGCTTTTGTTTGTTGGAAGGTTTTTAATCACAGTTTCAATTTCAGTGCTTGTGATTGGTCTGTTCATATTTTCTATTTCTTCCTGGTTCAGTCTCGGCAGTTTGTGCATTTCTAAGAATCTGTCCATTTCTTCCAGGTTGTCCATTTTATTGGCGTAGAGTTGCTTGTAGTAATCTCTCATGATCTTTTGTATTTCTGCAGTGTCAGTGGTAACTTCTCCTTTTTCATTTCTAATTCTATTGATTTGAGTCTTCTCCCTTTTTCTCTTGATGATCTTATTCAGTAATATTTTTAAAAAAGCTATCAAGCCATTAAAAGACATGAAGGAACCTTAAATGCATATTGCTAAGCGAAATAAGACAATCTGAAAAAGTTACATTAATGTATGATTCCAACTATAAACATTCTGAAAGAGGCAAAATTATGGAGACATTAAAAAAAAAACAGGGGTTAGGAAGGAGGAAGGGATTAATTAGAGGAAGACAGAAGATTTTTAAAGTAGTGAAACCATTCTGTATGACACTGTAATGGTGGAAACATTACACATTTTTCAAAACCCACAGAAAGAGAAACTCACACAAAGAGTGATCCCTAATGTAAACTATGGATGTCAATTAATAACAATGTATCAACCAATGTTGGCTCACAAATACACCATATCAATAACAGGGGAACTGGTTCGGGGGTGGTTAGGGAGACACTAAGTAAGGGGATATATGGAAACTCTCTGTACTTTCCACTCAATTTTTTTGTAACTGCACCAAAAAAATATAACTTTTTTCAAAGAGTTTGCAAGCTCTTCTCCCTAAAACCTAATATTCACTTGTTTTTCTCCCCCTTTTAAATATAATTTTTAAAATCTAAATAAATGTAGTATGTGGTATGGGAGGAAAAAAATCTTCTTAGATTTTTCTTTTCCTACTTGTTAACTCCATCATCCCAACACCATCTACCGACTTTTCTTCCCTCTTTGATTTGTGATGCTTTATCATAGTCTTATGTAGAAGGACCTATTTCTGTGCTAACCCATATAACATTTTGAATTACAAATGATCTACTCATCACCCAATAAGTTTATCTTTATTCTTAGCTTTCTGTGTCTCTTGTTTCTGCAGTGAACTTTAAAAAAACAACTCTATTTCCTTTCAGATCATAGACTATCAGAGTTGACAGAAACCTAAATATGACAATACCCAAATGACTCATTTTATAGATGAGGAAATTGGGGCCCAGAGAGTACATAGACTACCCTGTGGTCATGCAACTGGTTAAAGGAAGAAATAGGACTAGTACCCAAGTGTTTTTCACCTATGTCAGAAGATAATCTAAATCTAATCTTCCCATTTTTCAAATGGTTTAACGTTAGAAAATTTCAGAGATGTGTTCATTTATTAACTGGGGAAGGGGGACCCAGTGTGCAAGTGAACCTCAGGAAATCTAGGATAAGACAGAACACTGGAGCTCTATTTGCATGAGATGCTTCCCCAGCCCAGTCTCTGGGGAACATGTTTCAAGTTCTTGAATGGAGGGAACTGTAAGAAATTGAAAGAGTGGGTAAAGCCACTCTTGAGCAGGGGTGGGAGGGTGGCGGGTGGTCACTAGAGCTGAGGATCCAGAGCTGGCCCACAAGGACTTCTACTTATCAAAGGAAGAAAGTTTTGTTCCAATTTCAAGGCAGGAACAGCACAGGAAAAAGACAGCAGTAGTCTTAGCAGAGGCGCCAAAGGGGAAATAACAGTAGCCACAGCAGAAAGAACAAGAACAAAGGAGGCAAATCTCCTGAGAGTTTAGAATACCAATGGCAAACTGGGTTGGGGTTCATAGTCCAAAACTCTGTCATAATATTTACTCAAGCCTGAAGTCTCTGAGAGGATGTGGTACAGGATTTTGCTCTAGTATTAACAAAACAGACCTCCTCCTCCTCAGGGGAGAAAAGGAGTCGCTTCCATTGACCCTCTCCTCTCAATCCTATTTACCCACACTTCATTGTAATAGCTTGCTTGTGTGCAAACCCTTTGAAGTACTTTTGTTATGTAGTGCAACTTCTACATGTGGTAAGACATTCCCATTGAGCTAACCTTTCTTGAAAATAGTTCGGTACAGTATATCAAAAGCCTCAAAAATGTTCTTAAAAAAAAAATGTTCTTAACTTTTGACCTCTTCTAAGGAAATAATTCAGATGACAAAGATTTATGCACAAAGATGTTTATTACAGCATATTTATAATACCATACATAAGTAGTATACCTAAGTATCCAACAACTGAGCAAAAGTTAAATAAATAATGTTATATCCATTTGATTAAATATCATGCAGCCATGAAAAAAAAATTATGGTCTTGAAGAATTAACTGGGAAATGTTATAAACCAATGTTAGAAAAGAGAAGCAGGTAACTATGTTGTTTGTATTGTATAAGCTCTATTATGTTTTTTTTTTAATAGGAAAATACTAGATGGAAGGATGCCAAAATGTTACTAGTAGTTGCCTCTGGATGACAGGACCCAGGATTATAATTGACTTATCTTCTGCTTTAAAAAAAACAAACAAAAAAACTGTACTTCTGTACTTGCTAAGTTGTTTTCAGTTATTACATCTAAAAAAATGCTTATAGCCAGTAAAAAGAATCAATTAAAAAGAAGTTACTCAGTGACCTTCTCTACTCTGTCATCAGTTTGGAACCTCAAGGATGTACCTGGACCTGTTAGCATTTAGATTTAACCCCACAAACCTGTTTACTGTATCCTTCTATCCCAATTACAAGGCCCTCTAACTCTGAACCACTGGCTATCCACAGGACTAATACACGTGAGATGAGGCAAACATGCAGAAGCACAAGACATCTTGCTTTGGGTGGGAATCTGTGTCTCCAGTAGGAGGGAGTTTCCACTCTGGATTGGGGAAAGTGAATACATAAAGAATGGATGCAGGATGGATCAAAGGAAGGGGGGAAATGTGGCTCTCTTAGACATGACTTGGCTCTCTAAATTTAGAACTATGCCTGGAAATGAAAGAGACCTAACCCCATTGTCAGACTCTAGAGTTTCTCCAACAGGGGGCTTCACTATAGCCCTAGAGGACCAGGACTCCAGAGTTTGAACCATAGTTAAGTGGCTGGGAGGGGAAGATGAGATAGACTGCGAAGATAAACTGAGTCTTTATAGCACCCTTTCTTAAATTTTAGTGTACTTATAAATCAACCAGGGAGATTGTTTACATTGTTGATTCCGAGGCTCTACCGCCAGAAATTCTGATTTAATAGGTCTGGGGTAGAGCCAAAGAACATTGCGCTTTTATCAAGCAATCCCACCATCACCACCAAAAGGCTTCCTGATGCATTGAGCACAGCTTTAAAAATCTAGAGACTTTGAAATTATAGGCAAAATACTGTGTGTGTGTGCTTTTCTGGAGAAAGTCCATTACTATCATCAGATTCTCAAGGAGTTCCATAATTCAAGACGGCTAAGAACGGTCTTGATGAGCACAAAGAGAACTAGAGAAGCTTCACTCAAGCAACGAGTCAGGGGGGCAGGGGCAAGGTTTTCAAAGAACAAAAACCTACAACTTCTGAGAAACCAAGCAGAACCAAGGCAGAGTGAAGTGAAAGCCAGTAAGGTGGAGAACCCTGAGGAGGTACCTAAATCATTTTCACCTATAAGTCTAGAATGTTAATAGCTTATTTTTATTAGCCACAGGAACTTGGTGGATGGATGCGTGGCTTAAAGGCACAGGGGTCAGGGAGACATCAGCTCCAGGGGACAGTAATAGGAGCGAAGGTCAGTGGATTTTCCTAGGCAGATAGACTCCAAGGTTGTGGAGGTAAGGGAAGAAATGGTGGTTAACTGTTGGGTTTTACAATCTGGAGTTCAGCTGCTATAAGAATCTAGAGTACTGTTAGGTAGATGTGGTGGGGCATACCTGAGGCAGCTGTAGTTGAGATGGGGCAGTGATGATAGAAGTGGTCACCATTCCCTACCTCCCTATACGATCAGTCATGGTGCACAGGAGGACAAGAATAGAGACTGTGATCAAAGATGCTGAGACTGCAGCAAGGAGGACGAGTTCTCCTGGTGTTCTGCTAAGAATGGGGTAGGAGACGGAGCTGGCTTCCAGCCCGTACTCTACTAAGTGCTCAGAGAGACTGACTTTGTTAGAAGAGTGAGCCTATTTCCACACCCTCTTTGTTGTCCTTTGTGGACTGGGAAACAACTATTACAAATATTATCATAGGGACTTCCCTTGTGGCGCAGTGTTTAAGAATCTGCCTGCCAATGCAGGGGACACAGGTTGGAGCCCTGGTCCGGGAAGATCCCACATGCCGCGGAGCAACTAAGCCCGTGCGCCACAACTACTGAGCCTGGGCTCTAGAGGCCGTGAGCCACAACTACTGAGCCCACGTGCCACAACTACTGAAGCCCGTGCACCCTACAGCCCATGCTCTGCAACAAGAGAAGCCACCGCATTGAGAAGCCCGCGCACCACAACGAAGAGTAGCCCCCGCTCGCTGCAACTAGAGAAAGCCCGCGCACAGCAACGAAGACACAACGCAGCCAAAAAAAAAAAAAAAACCAAACATTTTCATAAAAGGTTTACCTCCTAGACCAAATGTTCATTAGCTACATTCTCCTCAAAACAAACTTCTCATTCGTTTGTGATATCACAACAGTCTCTTAGCTGATTTCCCTGCCTCCAATCTTCTGGACAACAGCTCAAGGGATAGTCTTTAAAATATTCAGTTGTTCCCCTAATAGTTAGTGAAAATTTTTAAAGCTTCAGAATCCTGTTTTTAAATGAAATATCACTGAGAAGTCCAGTTTAATAAAAGTTAGAAGCCAAGCTGTTCTTATTAAAATGTGTAGGCGAGCTACACAGTAGCTGTCCCCTCTGTTCAGCACCCCTCTCCCATCCTTGTGGCTGCTCTGGGGGCAACACCACGGAGCTCTAGGTGTCCTTGGTGGTTTGAATCCCACTGGCCTGCTTACGGCAGTACAAGTACTTATAACCCAAGCATTATAGTTGCTGCCACCACCCCCCTTCCTAGTCCCATACCTGGAACAATTAGCTCCCAAATTGTTTTTCACCATTTTTCAAAACTTTTGACTATGGGGAATTCCAAATATACATAAAAATCAAATCAAATATAATAATAAACCTCCATATACCCATAACCCAGCTTTAATGATTATTAGCTCACAGCCAATCTTGTTTCATTTATACCTCTCTAACCTCTCTTACCCCACACTACTTAGAAGCAAATTTCCTTATAACATTCCATCCACTAGAATTTCATCACATTGCTCAGTCTGACAAGGAATTAATTATAACCAACAATACCAGTGTCACATCTAAAATATAATAATCCCTTAGTAAAATCAAGTATCCAGTGTTCAAATTTCCAATTTTCTCATAAAATGTTATGTTTATATCAGGAACCAAATAAGACTCATGCATTGTGATTGGTTGGTGTCTTTTAATCTGTAGAGATTGACTGATATCTTTCAGTCTATAAGTATCCTTCCATCTTTTTTCTTCTTGCAATTAATTTATTTTAAAAATTAGGTCATTTGTTTTGTAATTCTTGTCCTATTTTGCTAACTGCATCCCCATAGTGTACTTTAACATTTTCCACATTCTCTGTATTTCCTATAAAATAGTAATTGGATATAGAGGTTTGATCAGACTCAGGTTTGATTTTTTTTTTTTTTTTGAAAAACCGCTTTGTAGGTGGCATCTGATTGTCTCCTTTTGTGATGTTAGCAGCTGTTGATGCTCAGTGCCTAAGATCTATTTATTAAGGATGGCAAAATGGTGATATTTCAATCACTCCATTTATTAGATGAAACGTTTTTATAAAATAAACTTCCCCTCACCTATGAGGATACCCACACCTCAATATTTTTCACATTATGCCATCTGTCCTGCATGACACATCTTCTCCAATTGATGAAATGCTAGCTATCCTTTCAAACCAACCAAAATATTACCTCTCAGTGAAGTCTTGCCCTCACTCCAAGCAGACTTCACCCTTCTTCTAATGCTAGAAACATATCATTATAATAACGCTTATCTCATTGACTCATAAATTTAATGCCTCTATCCCTGGGGCTCAAAAACAGAAATGGCCTTTGGTCCTAGCACCTGTATAAAGTATTTATTGAACAAATATGTGTAGGATTTCACTTTAGAAAAGTCAGTATCACTTAAGTGACATTATGTAAAATACAAGTTACAAAGCAACTCGCAATGAGGTAACCATCACTAGAAGAAGAGTTACCAGAATTCAAGACACTTTACAAGATGGAGTAGAGCTGAGTTACCAAGTGTCCACCATCAGACTTTAACCAGACTGAGAAGAGAGCCTGGGGCCTGACTTTTCAAAAATACAGAGAAGACATGGTGAGAATCAGGTTGAACCCGGGTCCTTCATAGGAATTCCATGAGTAAAAAGTCAGAAGCAGGCTAGATTTGAACCCTGGTGGTACATCAGTATTTAAGAAGGGAAAGGAGGTCCTGAAAAAGGGTACTAAAAGGAGGAGAGAATTTTTTTCCTAGAATGTTGGTGATGTCCCTAGGGGCATGAAACTAGAGAACTCTCTGGCTTGGGAGCAGTTTTTGTTTGTTTGTTTGTTTTGTTTTGAAGAAGCTGCATGGGGCTTCCCTGGTGGCGCAGTGGTTAAGAATCCGCCTGCCAAGGCAGGGGACATGGGTTCGAGCCCTGGTCCGGGAAGATACCACATGCCGCGAAGCAACGAAGCCCGTGCACCACAACTACTGAGCCTGCGCTCTAGAGCCCGTGAGCCACAACTACTGCGCCCGCGTGCCACAACTACTGAAGCCCACGCACCTAGAGCCCACACTCCACAACAAGAGGAGCCACCGCATGAGAAGCCCGCGCACTGCAATGCAGAGCAGCCCCCGCTCGCTGCAGCCAGAGGAAAGCCCGCGTGCAGCAACAAAGACCCAACACAGCCAAAAATAAAATAAATAAAAAATTAAATTAAAAATAAAAGGTGCATGGTTTCCTAGTGCAAAGAGAAGTAACTAGCAGCAAAGAGAGTAGGGTTTGCTTTGATGTTTCATGTTTGGATTTTTTTCTCATCTTCCTATAGTGTTTATTTGGATCTTGGTCTGGGGTCTGGGGTCTGGAAACATAGAGGGCATGGATTCAATTTTCATTTAACTCTTCTTCCTCTGATATAAAACTAAGGTTCCATATCCTGAAGGACTCCAGGAGTCAGCAATTCAGTGGGCAAGATATGAAAATATTCTGTCCTAACCTCCTATCTTTAAGTCAGGCTGACCAATTCACACACAACCCAGCAAATAATTTTTATTTAAATTTTAACTTTGCTTTAATGGAAACTATCTTGGACCTGTTCTCTCTGCCCCCTCCTACACTTCACTCACTGTTCTTTTTCTGCACACACTATGTCCCAGTACTGTGATATACAGGTAGGCTCCTCACCACTTCCTATAACTGGTACCCTGGGAGCTTAGATTGTTCTGTCAGAGGTAGTACCAGATCTGATCCCCCCCCCATCCTCCTCTTGCCTTCTTCCCTCTCTACTTGTTTGAAGGTGATATGCTCTGTTCTCTAGTGGTTATTCTAATAGGTACAGTTTCACAAAAGTCTTAAGCTAATCAATACATTCATTTTCCTCCTGAATATAAGAACATGAAAATTAGTGTTCTAGTCACCCCAAGTTACATGCTATTGTTGTCCAGTATTTTAATTCTAGCTCATATTTCCCTCCCACAAATTACAGTTTTTACACTTAATGCTTACCTACTCTTACCAACATTATTTACCAGTATCTTTGTTCAGTGTTCCTTCTTGCATCAGATTTTCCATTTAAGACCATTTTCCTTCTGCCTCAGGAATCCTGACTTACCTGTGGCAAACTCTGCTTTTGGCTGAAAATGTTTCTAATTAGCCCTCTTTCTTAAAAAAGTTTTACCAAGTGTCAATTTCCATGATAACTTCTTTTGTTAACGGGATGCAGCGAAAGAATTCCACGGTTTTCTGGCTTTCATTGTTGATGCTGACAGGTCATCCATCTAGGCTGTTTTCTAATGTTTGTCTGCATTTTATCTCTAGCTGCTCAAGATAGAGAGCATTTTACCTCAGTGTCTCTAGATATGAGTTGCTTTTTATCTTGCTTGGCGAACTCATTGGGATTCCTAAATCTGAGGTTTAGTGCCTTTCATCAAATCTGAAAATTTATCGGTGGTTACCTCCTTGGATAATGTCTCTTCCTATTGTCTCCTCCTGGAGTTGCAGATAACTTAGTACATTAGATCTTCTCATTCTCTTGTCCTCTATTGTCTGCTTCTCAACATCTTTGCCATTTTCCATTCTTCCTTTCATTCTCTTTGGACTGCATTCTGTATAATTTCTTGAGATCTTCCAATTCACTAGAACCCCTTCAATTTCTCCAATCAATTTAATCTGAGTTTTTATTTCAAATTTGTATTTTTCATTTCTAATTCAGAAAGGCTTTTTTTTCCCAAAAAAATCTACTGGGTTGTTTTTTTGTCACCTCTTAGCTTCAAACTTGTATTAGCTCATTAATCAAAAAGTTATTTCATCAGTCTGTGTGACAATGCTATCATCTGAAGTATTTAAGGATCAGCTTCTGTGACTTTTTGGCCCCTTTTCCATTTGTGGCATCTTATTTCTTTGTGCATCTTATAATTTTTAAGCAGGATTTGCTTTGGGAGTTTATATATAGGAATTGAGGCCTTCAAGGGATTGCATTTGCTTCTGGAAATCACCTGAAGGCATGACCAACTGTAAGCAGATAGAGTAGGGGGCCCAGAAAAGAACCAGATATAGCTTTCTGACGTAAGAGAAGCCGTTTTAGGCCTAAGCCATTTTATGATCTAAGCCTGGCCACAATGCCTGCCCTTGAACAGGTCTCAGTAATAATGATCTTAAGGGAACAAAAGAACAAATTGTTACTGGCCAAGAGAAGTAACAATAGCAAGGCTAATAAATGAGTTGTAGAGACTCCCAGTTCTGTTTTAACGGTAAAGATTAGTCTGAAGCACTTTCTTGAGCTGTTTTTCAGAATTTAAACACCCCCTTGGGCACTCAACCACCAGATCAACTGGAACCTAAAGATGATGATGTTGACCTTTTCTGGCTTCAATCAACTAGAGCTTGGACTCTGTCAACCTTAGCCCCAATTCTATGGTGAATTCTCCTCAGCCCAAGCTCCTTCATGAATATGCATGTAGCCTTAGCTTAAAACTTCCCCCATTTTGCTGATCTGGAGAGACACTGCTTTGGCAAAGATCCCTGGTGTTCTCCTTACTTGTTGCAAGTAATAAATCTTTCTTTCTCCTGATCTTTGGCTTGGCTGTGTCTTTGGCTTGACACCCACCAAGAGGTGAGCCCAGTTTTTGGGTAATATCAAGGTTGAGACAAAAAATTCCTTGCTGCCCTCTTCCATAGAGTTTATTTCTTGTTCACCTTTACACTGAGGGTATCCTGGCTTTACTTGGAGTCACCTTCATTTTGTTCCCCATACCCTGCATAGTCACTAAAATAGATGCTGAAAGCCTGCTGAGTTTGGCAAAAGCTGAGTAAAAGCTAGCTCTAGCAGTTGCTTACTTCCTACAATTCCAGTTTTCACTTCATTTTTGAAGATCTATGGATGCCTTACTTTTGTGCTTGTTCAGCAATATGTTTGTAACTATTTTTTAAATAAATACATTTTACCCAGCATCTTGTTTCTGCTGAAAGTACTTTTCAGAGTATCCAATCCACCACAATGCCAAAAAACAGAAGTCTGAATTAGTTCCAACTATACACACTACACTCCCCCCACCCTTGATTCTAACAGACTGGGTTGTAAAAAGGCCCAGAGTGCAAAGTTTGCAAAAGCCCAATGCTAACTTTGCCTTAAGGATGGAGCAAAAAAGAATTGAAGACAAGAGCAGTGTAAGTGCCTGGCACCTTACCGTGAATATCTCGTATTTTTTTCTTTTCCTCAGGCACAAATGCCTTATGGCATTCAGACTATTTGTCCATTAGCACTACAAATACCTGGGCAAAGACAGCAAGATAGTAATCCCTTCTGTATCCTAAATAAAAGTGGAAGAACCTGTCCTTTTCAACAATATAGAAATGTATACAGTGAGAAGCATAGCTCTTTCTCCTCAGCTAAAAATAAAACAAAATAGCTAGTTGCCACATGCTTACAATAATATTTATGGCTCCTACAATTACACTAACAGGTATAATGCTCTTGACTCAATCCATCCATGGCTACATTTCATACTACATAAAAAGCGAAAAAATATTGTCAGGATGTAATACAGACAGACCAAAATGACTATTTTCACTTATGCTTTCCCTACCTCATTTCCTCCAGCTTCCTCTCCATCCACGTCTGCCCCTAAATTCTGGGTGGATCAGCTGAAGAACTAACGCTTTAAGTGATATAGACAACAGCAAAGTCAAGAGGTCATAGGTTGGGACTTCCCTGGCAGTCCAGTGGTTAAGACTCCGTGCTTTCACTGCAGAGTGCGAGGGTTCGCTCCCTGGTCAGGGAGTTAAGATCCCACATGCTGCGCACCAAGGTCAAAAAAAAAAAAAAAAAAAAAAAAAAAGTCATAAATTTACATGAAAAAGAAATTTGCGGAGTTCCCTGGTGGCCTAGTGGTTAGGATTCCGGGCTTTCACTGCCATGGCCCAGCTTCAATCCCTGGGTGGGGAACTGAGATCCCACAATAAAAATAAATAAATTAGCTCCTACAATGTCGTGTGTGTGGGCACGCGCAGGCGCGTGCTTTCTTGGTATAGGCTGTCCCTCAGGAGTGATTTAAATTTCGACACACCTCCTTGGCTTTGGCCAATGGGGCCACTTGCCTCCCAGCTGAGGTACCCTTTGTAGCCAGAAGTGACACTTTAGTTAGAGCCATCGGCTCAAGGGAATTCTCTATTGCCCTAGAGGGCCCCATATCAAGGGCTAAGTTCACGTCTCATCAGCTTGGGCATTATATAGATGACATGATTTACAAAAGAAGTTTCTCCAACCTACATGCTACATATCAGCCTGTCACTATCATCTCAGATTCTACAGTAATCATTCATTCCTTTGAGATAAACAGTTTCCTATATGAACACTCCTTTATTGTGGTTATCACCACACCCACCATGAAACTAGTATCACTGCCAGCGGAGTTGAAGCCAGTCATCCTGGATTCTAGTTTGAGGCTGAATTCTTAAGCAAGTCTTTAGTGTCTCAAGTTGCAATTAACTCACCACAGGCATTTGAATAACCTAGGTTACGTAAGATTTCAAATTCCTGAGTCCCACGTATTTAAGCAATTTTTGGAAACTTAGCACGGAAATCTGCATTTTCAACAAGCTTCCCAGGTAATTCCTGTGTACTTGCTCAGATCTATAAGGCTGCGTGTAGTTGGTCTGTAACTCTATCTATGAAAATACCAAGATAAACCTTTACTATCCTGTACTTCAGATATAAAGACAGACAAAATGAAAAATAACGATCTAGAATAACTGGTCCTTAGTTCTTCCTGGGTGAGATACTTCTACTCTGTAACAAAGTGCATTAGTTCAGCAAGAAAGAACAAGTGGCCAAGTGAGGTCATAGCTCTGAGCTGTCAGAAAGTATGTCACAGCAAGACTCATTGCAGCTATTGCACAAACATGTTCACAAAAAAGGCTCACTGAGGCAGAAGAGTGGTTGAGCATAATCTATAACCGCCTCCAGGAAAAAAAAAAAACCAAAAAACTCAGGCTCTAAAGGATCAGGGAACAAATGGGCAAATCTTGACAAAATACACAGGATTCCTAAAGTTGGTATTAAGAGATACCAAGAGCCTTCAAAAGCATTACTAAATCAGTGTCAAGAAACGAGATACAGGGACTTTACAGATCATTCTTTTTAACACCTTGTTTTAGTTAAGGGCAGAAAAATGTTTTTAAAAGACCACAGATCTCAGCTGCATAGAATTCTCATGGATTGCATATGAGAAAGGGTCCATCTGTTTCATTCTCTAATCTAAACCTAACATACACAACAATGCCTGGCATATGGAAGATGCTGGGGAAATATTTATTGAATGAGATAAAACAAATGGACCAATCCAGAGAGAAGAGTAAGGTTTCTATGAAGCTCAATGCCCGTGCATAATTAAGAATATGACAGAAATAAACAGAAATAAAGGCTATTCACCAGTAGCCAGGTTTTTCTACATTAAAAAAAAAAAAAGTCTCAAGCAGGTCTACCAAACCTCTTTGTAAAGCAAACTCTAACAGCTTTTTGGCTCTGTGCTTCATCCTTCTAAAACTACAACTGTCAGACACAGATCAAGCTCTAAAAGGTTATCAGCTACAATGCTTAGATTTCTTGGTCTTACAAGCCCAAGAAAGTTTTCATACCCAAGACCTAGTTCAACAAAATTGAGACATGAGCATCACCAGAAGCAGCTATATATTTTTAATCTAAAGATTGGGCATACAGAAAGCATTTTACATAAATTCTCGAGTCTTAATAATGTAACAGGAAATATGGGCCCCAGAGAAATAAGCCCCTTTCTGTAGGTCTTAATCCTTGGCCTCTACAGTAAAGACAACCCCTGGTAATCCAATGAGTATTTGCTACCCACCCACATATTACTTGGGAGGACACAGAGGAAGCTAGCTATAGGCCTGCCCCTTAACATCTTTATTAAAATATTGCAGATAGCCTGAGAAGCAACATTACGGCCTAGTGAGTCTTATAATTCTACATTTTCATACTTATTAGGATGATAGCTGGAGCTGGTAGTTTCTAATCTTCTACCCATAAACGTTCAAGAGGGTCATGTATTGCAATGAGCTTTATTCAACGTTAGTTTTGTCAAATGTCGCAAAAGAATCCCAGTGACTTATTCTTTATACTTCAGTTTCCTATCTCTAAGTTAGCAATAAGCTTCCCGTGCTCTACTTAGCCACATTTAATTTTTAAGAATCTTCAGAGGAAAAACGTTTCATATATAATTAAAAAGAATGTTCCTTGTTAAGAGTTGGGATTGAGCTCAAAATAAATCAGTCCTGGTACAATCCCCTTCTAGTTGCTCTGCAGAGAAAAAGGACACTGATACATAAGAAAGTAACCAAGATGAAAAGGAGAGAAGAGATACAGCTTAAAGTGAAGAAATGACACAGACCCCCCACATACACACTTTAAAAACTTTATTTATATAAAAAAACTCATTTGTTTTTAAAAGCATTAACAAGAGAGAAAGAAAAACAGAAAAGGTATGGAGCAGAAGACATGCCCCTTAGTAGTGTTCGGTGGGAAGGTGGGATTTTTGGTTCTCTGAAATTGAACGTTTAGTGTTTTTATAAATGAAAAGGAAAAAACAAACAGTTAAAGGTCCCCAAAAGCCCATGGCTGTTCTATTACCCACACCCCACCGACAAAAAGAGCACCAGGAAAAGAGCAGAAGAAGACAAGAGAAACCAAGAGTGGAGCCACATCTGGATGGGGGCGATTTCCCCTGTGCAGTATGCTTTTAGGGTCACAGAGAGGAAAAGGCTCCTTTTTGCCAGAAAAGGAGTGGGACGAAATGTGAAGGGGAAAAGGGGTAAATAAGGAATTTTAATGCAGAGGGGAAGGGGGGTGGTGGGTTGTGCACTTTTCTCCTACCCCAAAGCCTCAATATATAAAGGAAGGGGGAGAGAGGAGGATAAAGATTTCCAGTTGCATTAAACAGAGCTTTTAGATTAAGGGGAGGAGTAAAAGGCAAGTAAGGGAAAGGGTTAAAAAAAAAAAAAAATCAACCGCATAGCAGCTGATTCCTCTAGCCCAACCTGCTAATATAGACTAAACTGAAAGGAGGAGGTATGGGGGTGGTGGGGGGTCGGGGAGGGGGATATGGACACGACTTCCCTATAACCCCTTCAGAGACGACAATCATTCTGGGCAACTAAGGAGTAAGAGCCACACCACTCACTCCTCCCACCAATCTCATTTGGAGGTTCATCAGAACAGGATTTTTGCAAAATCCCAACATACACAGTTGAGAAAAACCTTCTATGGCTAATATTAGAGGCTATTCCAATTCCCAGTGGAGAGACTGAGGTTCTCTAGGTCACCTCTCCTCTTCTTTCTGCTATTTAGGGCCAAGAAGTAGGTAAGAAAGCAACAAAATATAATTTGCAAAATCATGAGAAATGAGACTGCAGAGGCAAAGAAAGGCACATGGAAGGGAAGGAGGAGATGCACCCCAGGCCAAAGGCACAAAGAAGAGGCAAAGCCAGGGGCGAACCCCACCTTTTTAAGGGTAAAGGGGGCAGGAGTATGTACATCAAGTCCTTTAGTCAGCCAACCAATCCAGGGAGGAAGCAGGGGAGGATGGGGCTATAAGGGTGAGAAAAAGGAGAAATAAGGGCAGGGGGAAGCCAGCTTTGTAGCTTCCTGCCAGTTTCAGACTAAATGATTCATGTACATTCCTACTAGCTCCTCCTAGAGGCTCTTCTCCTCCCCGGAAGACATCTTTCTGCTCCTTCTCACCCAAAAAGTCTTCCTTGACATATTCTCCTCCTTCTACAGCCTCTTGCAAACGGCCAGGCCAAGTCAGCAGACATTATCACAGGATGGGAGAGGAGGGTTAAGGACAGCCTCAGTAAGGGGCAGCAGCTGCAGCCCAGGGCTGGCATGAGGCGTGGAGAAGAGATGGAGTCTGTAGGTCCTTGATGGTCCCTGCCCTGGAGATGAGGAGGGCAAGGTTTCTTAATCTCAGCTCTAGGAAACCTTCACTTTCTCAAGGGCCCTTGCCAAGTGGTATGTGCCAATGTTGCCGGCCTTCTTTGCTTCAAAAATAGTCATTAGAAATAAAGGAAGAGCTCACGCCCTCCATTCTCCAAAAATGTAAAGGTCCCTTCCCCACCAAGAGAAAAAAAATCTTGCTTAAGAATCATCGGTTTATCAGATTGCTGGACACTGCATATATAGCATATAACTTCCAATTCTTCCCATGGCTTCCAGTGAGGATTCCCACTCTCTCCCTCCCTCCACACAAGGTCAAGAGTTCCAGGGAGAGCTGGCAAAAAGAGCTAATCTGCAGCAGTTTCTCAAGATATGCATATAACCGAGTCAGGCTTCTTGGGAGTAATTGCAGGGGATCTGGAGGGGGGGAGGAGGGACAATTAAGCTTCACTGGAAGAAGTTAGGGAGTTGATGGAAAGAAGGCAGCCACTTAGGGCTACGAGGGCAGGAGGCAGTGTGGCAGTGGGCACAACAGTCCAGCGAAGAAAGGGAAAAATCATCAGTCCATTTCACCACCAAAAAATAAAAGTACATATATTATAAGCCCAGATGTAGCGGAGAGAGTGGTGCTAAATCTTCTGCTGTAGGGAAAAAAGAGAAAGAGATGTTAATAGGGTTGGGAATAAGGAGGACCAAAAGAGAGTTGAGCAAATCTGAAGGGAAGAAAGTAGCACATAATGGAGAATCAGATCACCAGTGGCATGTCCCAGCCTCTTAAGAGGTAACAATCACAGAAGCAGCACCCCCACGCCCCGTGTGGCTGAGACGGATCAGATCAGCATGATTGGCAAACTGCTGGCACACAGAGACCTCCTTCCACAAGGATGATCTTGGGGGTGGCTGAAGGACATACCATGGGGGCGGTAAGACATTTGGTCCCCCTCATCATCCAAAACCAACACATCCACCTCTTCCTCCAGAGATTCCTGCCCCTCGTCCTGCTGTGAACACATGCAATGTGTTAGTATGAGAGTAAGAAAATAGGAACCTCATGAATGCATGCCAGATCTAGGGAAAATCCCCAAATTTGTAAACTCAAACAAAACAAGGTAATAGTAAGTGAAGGGCAAGATATTCAAAAAAAGGCAGGAACAGAAAGAGAGTAATGTGAGAATAGATCAGTTGGTGTTAGTCACATAAGCAACACATTTATAGCCTTCTTTCTCCCATCTCAACCATCACAGAATAATGGCACAAGAAATCCCAACATGAATCAAAACTCCTACTTTTTCCCTGAAAACCCCTACAAGAAAAGGTGCTGTCTTTCAGTATGTACTTTTTTCCTATTTCACAGAACATGCAGGCTTCAAAACAGAACTAGCCTTAGAAGGACAGTAGTATATAAAGAGAATTTACCATCAGGGGCGTTCCCTTCAATGGCTCCATTTCGCCTAGATCCCCAGATCGATCCAGTGTTCTATTGTGGTCTCCTCTCTCATTCAGTGTGGAATAGTTGTTATCTAGTTTAAAACAAACAAAAAAAGAAGTACAGAGACATGATGTTCCCCTCTAGTGTAAAATATGTATTAGGCAGATAAATGTGATTTAGGCACCTCTTTGGTGAAGCATTTGAGCTTTACCAAAGGCATTAAGGGGTCAGGTGGTCCTTGACATAAAAAAACTTACATCTAACTGGGAAGGCAATATATATCATATATGATAATAAAGCTAAACTGAAGAGATCTATGAAGGGTACTGGAATTAGGAGAAGATAGTGAGGTGAGCTGCCATAGTTAGGAAGGACCTAACAAAGTAGACAGGACTTCAGCCAAGCCTTTGGGGATGAAGACCATTTACAAAGCAATTGGGAAGGACATTCCAATAGGAGGTATTACAAGAGCAAAATAAAAAAGTATAGACTGAAGAGAGGATAGCAAGTAGACTAGGTGGGCTCAAACAGAGGATATGGAGAGTAAGACAGAGCGAACCTGGCGTCAGACTGTGAAAGGCTGTGGGCAACAGTTTAGGGACACACACTTGACTCTGTATTAACGGGGGAGGCATATGAAGATTTTTTTTTTAACCTCTGAGCATTTGGGAATGTGGGAAAAGGTAGATAGATCAGGTTTTACTACATTTCCTTGAATCCTTCCAAATGGGATGTCCAGCCAGTGTTCTTCCAGGAGGTAAATAGTGCGGGTGCTGGAAAGAGCTGCAGAGCCAGATGGTTCTCCTCATCCCACATAATAATACGGATTACTCCATATCCTTAGGCAGGAATTCATCACCTACCTAATGATTTTGTGTTTGAGCCCATACTGCTCATCTGAATTTCTTCCCGATCAGGTTTCTTATCTACAGGGAGTCAGAAAGTTATCCAGGTCAAAAACCAACTCTTCAAAATCTAAACTCATAAAAATTGCTTTCTAGTCTGTCCTCCCTTCCCCCTCCCTCCCATCAAATTTTTACTAAGCACCCACCACAAGTGCTAGGCTCTAGACAAAGCCCTCAAGGGACTCAAAGAGATCCCTTTCCTACAGACTCTAACATAAGAAACGATTCACTCTAAGCCAGCAGGTTTCAAATTATCTGGTCTCAGGGCCCCTTTATATTCTTAGAAGTTATGAGGATCCAAAGAATGTTCACTGGTGTAATTACATGTATTAATAGCTACAGTGCTTTTAAATATTTATTTCATTTAAAATTTCTTTTAAATATTTATTTCATTAAAAAAAAACAATAAACTTATTCCGTTAACATAAATAATACTTTTAATTTTTTTTAAAAAAAGCATTGTTTTACATTTTTGCACATCTTTAAAGTTTGGTTTAAGAGAAGATAGCTAGATTCCCATATCTGCCTCTGTATTCAATCTGTTGTGATGTTATTTTGGATGAACATAAATGACTCACTTTGCTGTACAGCAGAAACTGACACAGCATTGTAAATCAACTATACTCCAATAAAAAAAAAAAGGATAAAAATGATTAAAAATGTTTTTTTCTCACCAGAAAAAAAAAAAAAAAAAAAAAAGAATCAAACTGATTCTTATTTAGTAGCATCACAGTGGATAGTGTACCAAATTGTTCAAGATGGCTTTATAAAACATACACACTTATTAAAAAAATAAAAAGCATTGTTTTACATTTTTGCACATCTTTAAAGAGAAGATAGCTAGATTCCCGTATCTGCCTCTGTATTCAAGCTGTTGTGATGTTATTTTGGATGAATTATATAAAGAAAATCCAGCATCACACAGATAAGAAGTTGGAAAAGGGAGGAGATCTTTATTAGTCTTTTCAGATAATTGTGGATATTCTTTGATAGTATACTAATACTCGACAAGTAGAGTTTCTTTAAGGTTAGCGCAATAAGGAATCTGAATCCAAACTAATGCTCTCTTCACAGTCTGTTAAATTAATATCTATTGGTCTGTCTTACACTTTGAATGGATCAGTTACTCATGCATGATTTTGAAAATCATGCACTGGTCACTTGGAAAATACTGGTTCACAGAGTTACGCCGATTTTCTAAATGTTAACACATTTCATGATATAATATCAAAAAAATCACATTCATTAACATCGCCACTGATTTCATTTAAAAGTATATTAACGGGGCTTCCTTGGTGGCGCAGTGGTTGAGAATCTGCCTGCCAATGCAGGGGACACGGGTTCGAGCCCTGGTCTGGGAAGATCCCACATGCCGCAGAGCAGCTGGGCCCGTGAGCCACAATTACTGAGCCTGCGCGTCTGGAGCCTGTGCTCCGCAACAAGAGAGGCCGCGATAGTGAGAGGCCCGTGCACCGCGATTAAGAGTGGCCCCCACTTGCCACAACTAGAGGAAGCCCTCGCACAGAAACGAAGACCCAACACAGCCATAAATAAATAAATTAATTAAAAAAAAAATGTATATTAACTATTGGGATGTTACCAGGCTCACAGTGACAGATACAAGTCTTCCAAAATTAAAATTTTCACTTGAAAATTCAGGCAAGTACTGTCAGTTATTTTTCCTCAAACTGACAAGCTCACTGCGTTCATTTTCAAGAAAATGTCTGCTGTTTTTTTAAGTAAAAATAGTGTTCCAAAAAAAAGTGGTTAGTGTACCTAGTAACTCCAACAACAGCACAAGTGCATTTCCTCAAGATAACCATCATGCTTTGGTATGCTACAGGGTGCTTTATGAGTACTCCCTATATCACCAACACAGGATATTAAAAAGCTGTGTACTCAAGAGCAGAAACAATAAAATTAATATTGTTACAGTTCCATCAAGTACATTCTTAAGTGAAATTGGCTCCTTCTTTTCCCCCTACCCCCCCCGAAACTGGCCCTTCTTATAACTGCAAGTACATGGCAATGAAGACTACAACAACTAGTTTGGTTTGGCGTCATCGCCCTGGTTTACACTCAGCCCCCAGCAATAAAGCACCACTGCTGCTTTTGCACCATCAGCACAAACGTCAACAGATTTGGCGATCCTCAGACTACACTTTAAGGACCCGGACTGAGGCAAAACCCAAGTGTCATTAAGATAATAAGGGTTATAATGAGCACTTAATATATGATTTGTCTTTTGAAGAAAAATGTATTTGCTCACATGGCAGTGTTTAAAAGATACAGAATAGCAGTGGTTATCTCTGGATAACAGAAGTAAGTGACTTTTTTTGTTGTCATTTTTCTGGTTTGTCTGTATTTTCTAATTTTTCAACAGTAAACACATACTACTTGGTATTATATGAAAATATAAAAGGGAAAAATAATCATTTTGCAATATACAGATCTTCCTCGGACTTACAATGGGGTTACATCCTGATAAATCTATCATACGTTGAAAATATAAGTTGAAAATGCCTCTTAATACACCTAACCCACCAATCATAGCTTAGCCCAGCCTACCTTAAACGTGCTCACAATACTTACATCAGCCTACACCTGGACAAAAACATCTAACACATCGCCTACTTTATAATCAAGTGTTGAATATCTCATAATATAATTTATTGAATACTGTACTAAAAGCGAAAAACAGAACGGTTGTAAGTGTATCGGCTGTCCACCCTCATGACTGCACGGCTAACTGGGAGCTGCAGCCGATGCCGCTGCTGCCCAGCGTGAGACACTGTCCCACCATGTATCGCTAGCCAGGGAAAAAAGCAAAACTCAGAATGTGAAATACAGTTTCTACTGAATGCATATCACTTTTGCAATACCACAAAGTCAAAAAATCATAAGCCAAACCATCATTAAGTCAGGCACTATCTATATACATATGTCAAATCATTATGTTGTACATCTTAAATTTATACAATGTTATGTGCCAACTATATCTTAAATAGAGAAAACAGAGTAGGGTTCACTCCCTGGTCATTTTAAGTCCACAAGCAAAGATGGGGGAATCACACGCAGGCTAACTGCCTGTCTTATTTTCTAATGCTCAGGTCTACCAGCTTCTGGGTTATAATCCTGAGGTGAAGTACTACTCTTCCTCCACCAAAAGACAAGCTCATTCAGAAATAAATATATATCCTATTTCATTAGATGGTAAGCCATCTAACGAAAGAATAGCAGAAGAAGAGCAGAAGTGGAATAAAAGCAGAGGGGTATGTCCCCCAGTTACTGTACCTGATTTCTGGTTCCGGTCAATGAGAGGGAGAGTGCTATCATCATATGAATGAGTGCTCTGGCTTCGAGAAGCATTGTTTAGATTCACCTGGAGGCAAACATAAAACACAATAATGTCACAGAGTACTGAATTCACCCTTATCTTATTCCTTAATGGGCTCAGACTTTTAGGTCCTTATTCTCAAATACAATTCTTACCAAAAGGTAACTCGTAAGGGTTAAATAAACACCTATATAGTGAAACAGAACTAGGATATTAGGCTTCTATTTGTGTTCTGAACAGATTACAAAGGTATCAAACACTCACGCTATCAAGGAGATACAGTCTCAGAAAATGACAGTCTCAGAAAATGGCAAACTCCTTCAAAGGGCTAAGGCAGATTTGGAGAAAAGTCAAAAAGGCCATCATCCTTCATTACCACTGGTATTTATTTACACTATGCTATGACACAGAGGAAGACCAGAGCTATTTTAGCAGCAAATGAACTACAGGCACCATTTTGGGGGAAAAGTTAATAAATGATTTCTTTACACACAGAGACTTGGGGCAAAAGTAGACTCAGGGGAAGTTCTCTGGTGGCCTAGTGGTTAGGATTCAGCGTTTTCACTGCAGAGGCCCAGGTTCAATCCCTGGTTGGGGAACCATCCCACATGCCGCCAAAAGAAAAAAAAAGAAAAAAGTAGACTCAGTGTGACAGTGAAATAGAAGAAACAAAGACAAAAGCATTACCTGAGACCAAGGGGAAAAAAAGGTGAAAGTCGTGGTCCCAAGAGTTATTCTACCTGAAAGTCTGACTTCTTCCATCCTTCTTTTTCCAGTGGCTTCCGCAGTTCCTTATATCCCCAGATTGTCTGTAATACAAGCGCTGCTGCTCGAACTTCTTTTTCTGAGCGGTTCCTTTTGAGAAAGTAACACCAGATGGAATTTGGATGTAGGACGAGGGAAGAAGCTGAGAACTTGTACTCTCTAATGTAATGTAACGTAAGAATATAAATCCCAAAACGGGCAAGATCAAGTATTCACCAAGTCCCATATTTTAACTCAAACGGTGACACAAAAAAATGTTTGATGTAAGAGTCTTATCAATTTATGGATCAACATTAAGACAGAAAAAAGAGCAATACCTCTTCATACTTTCCATGTAAGTAAGGGAAAATAACCTTAAAGAGCAAAAGGGGAAAGCCCCTTCCCAGCAACCCCTCTCTCATATTCAAATTTTTCCAGTTGTAATTTTAAGTGTTAATCTCACCCTGATTTGTTGATCAAAACCAGCTTCTCAATACCCTGTGTCTCTCGAAGCTTTTTGGCAGCCTCCAAGTTCTCAGCAATAACTTCATTGATGGTATTCAAAACAGAGACCACAGTGTCCTCAGAGAAATTCTGGGAAGAGCTCTGTTGCCCTCCTGGCAGATTCTTTACCAAGTTAGGAATAGCATGTTTACCTATAGCGGTAAGACAGGAGCAATGTGTGCAGGGAGAACAAGCTGAGTCAGGTTCTGAGGAGCCTAACACTACACTTAGTCGCGCTGATCATATCAAGTATAGATACTACCCATATGAATCAACTTCATTCTCCTGTAGGATTATCATTTCAAAAGAGCAAAGGACCTGGAATAGCCATGGATGTATTGTCCTTCCTGTTCTTTTATTTATTCTTTCAGTCACATTAAAACAATCTGAATACTTTATATCAAATATGCTACACAGTCCATTCAGATAGTCTAATGAAAATAGTACACTGAATACTATACTACTGAATATTATACTACTATTATAGCTTAATAGAACAGTCATTGTGAATTTAAAAAAAAACAAAAACTGGGCTCTGTCACTTATGAGCTATATTAACTCTGGACAAATTACTTAACTTCCCTGACCCTCAGTTTACTTATTCTAATAAAAAATTTTTTAAAAATTTTAAAAAAAGACCCTTGTAAAGTGGTGACATTTAAATGAGAATATACAGACATGCTTAACAATCCCTAGTAACAAAGTACATGCTCAATAAATAGATATTATTCGATTTTTGAAGAGTCAGCACCTCTTGTCTTTCCAAGAACCATTAAACTATAACCTTCTCCAACCCCCAGATTCACAAACTATGGAGGACTAGGATTCTTCCTCAGCCCTTTCAACAAATAAATTATTTAGCACCTGCTGGATTAAAGGTGCTGTACTAGATGCTAAGGTAACGGCTAACATCCAGCTCCTCACCAATTAATTCTTTGTTGCGAGCATCCACAGCCAGATTTCTCAGTGCTCCAGAGGCAGCTTTCACGACCCGCTCATGTTCATTGGTCAGGAGGTCAGCAATGGCAGAAAGAGCCTTCTCTTGACGCAGAGCTGAGCGGATATATCGACCATACTACAAGTAGCACATGGAAAGAAGTAAACAGATTACAAATGGTAGCAAACTAGTGAGGTAAGTCCTCCCATCTCCAAATCCATTTTGTAAAAGGTACTCACCGTCCAGCGCCCAGCACACAGGTTCTGGATGGCCCCAGCTGAGGCTTCTAGGATGGCAGGATTCTTGCTCTCCTTGAGGAGTGAGATGTATATCCGAACCACCTCTGGCTGAAATAAGAGTTCGTAGCCTGCACGAGGAAGGACAAGAAAGCAGAGGATGCTGATCAGCACCTACAAACCAGGCTCTGGCTGGCTGAAGTCCAGCGTTAGTACTCTGGATTCATGGGCTTATGCTCCTATACCAGTAGACTCTCTAAACCCTCCCACCCACCCAACAGCAAACTCAAGAGATCTGACTACTACATCTGATACAGTCAGATGTAGCCTTAAGAATGTAGCCTTAAGAATAAATCAACCGGGGCTTCCCTGGTGGCACAGTGGTTGAGAATCTGCCTGCTAATGCAGGGGACACGGGTTCGAGCCCTGGTCTGGGAAGATCCCACATGCCGCGGAGCGGCTGGGCCCGTGAGCCACAACTACTGAGCCTGCGCGTCTGGAGCCTGTGCCCCGCAACGGGAGGGGCCGCGATAGTGAAAGGCCCGCGCACCGCGATGAAGAGCGGTCCCCGCACCGCGATGAAGAGTGGCCCCCACTTGCCTCAACTAGAGAAAGCCCTCGCATGAACCGAAGACCCAACACAGCCAAAAATAAAATAAAATAAATAAATAAAGTAGCTATAAAAAAGTTCCACAGGTTGGAAGAAAATTTGAAAAAAAAAAAAAAAAAAAAAAAAAAAAAAAAAAAAAAAAAGAATAAATCAACCATGGCAAGAACAAAACAGATATCAACTCATATGCAACTCCTGTCTCTCCCTCCTCCTAGCCTCTTCTCTCCCACAGTTTACTTTGACCTTGCTTGGCACTCAAGGGATTCATTTACTCATTGATAGCACTCAGAGTTAAAGATTCCTCATCTCAAATGAATTATTTCTAACTTAATTGAGTCATTCTGCCCACCTGAACTATGATTAAGTGAAAGGGGCTCTCACAGATTTAATAACATCTGAATTTTTATATCCACGGAGAGCTGTGAATTTTGGACTCACCATATTGATGAATATAAAGATCCAAACTGTGATAAAGAGACTTCTTATAACAAGTAAAGTTTGAGTCCCAAGAACTAGTGGCTACTTAGGGTACTTAAGTTTCTGGTCTAGACTACCATCAGGTCCTTATCCTCAAGTAATCTGAATAGTTGCCATAACAAGAAGTCCTTTGAAAGTTACTGTTATTAGTTTCCAAATACTTTTGTCATCACTTCAAATCCTTAAGTCCGAGAAGACAGAACAGTGAACATACTGTATAGCCTGTTAGGCTGCCAAACACCTATCTGTGGACTATGGAGCCTGAGAAGAAAAAGATAACTTACCTCGAGCAGGACTAGTTCTTTTAGGGAAATCCACTGTATCATTTGTTGGATCCTCTGTGGGTTTTTTCCCTTTGGAAATTAAAAAAAGGGGGAAGGGGTAAAAAGTTTAAGAAAGGGAAGAGTCCACCCAGTATATTTTTTTATTCTTCAGTCAAAATCTTTGGATCAGAGATGCATCAAGAGGGGCGTAAAACAAGAAAACAGACAAACAAACAAAAAACCAGGATCCCCAGCTTGTCCCAGATACAAGAACAGAAAACAGGCAGCACATGAGTAAGATAAGGATAACCACTACTGTTGCTGCTGTCCTGAGTTCTGATAACTGGGGCTGCTGTCCAGAAATAGCATGCCATGAGCCATTAGCTCAGAAGAGCTAAACTTGTTTCAGTGGCCATCCTCAACTGAATTTTCCTACATGCATCCACAGGGAAGTGTTAGGCAAAGAAATACCAGGGAAGCTAAAACCAAAACATGCAAATTAGAAGTAGGTAAGCGCCTTAAAAGATTCCACTCACCTCTGGAGAACCACTCATCTTCCAGTGCATCACCCAAGGTGGAAAGTACAGGAGAGAAATGAAGGAAGAAAAATGCGGCAGAGAGATGTCAACAGGATCATGGGAAAATAAGCAGGAAAGCGGAGAGGAAAAGAAAAACACAGGAAACACAAAGGAGGAATGGGGGAGAAGGCCCCAGATTAGTTGAGTTCTCGGCCTTCACTGCCCAATTACTGATAATAATACCACCACCACCACCACCACCACCACCACCGTCACCACCATGAAGCACACGACACAGGGGAAGCAGCAGCAGAGCAAAAAGACATCCCTGACTAGGCTGATTCCTGTACTGCTCAGCAAATATTTTGTTCACTTAAAGCTAAAAGTGTTCCTTCCTCTCCCCATCCTACATTAAAGAGCAAGGAACAAGGAACCAAGACTCACCTTTGCCCTTCTTGGCCCCAAAGCAACTGGCAGCATGTGGCCCAGTATTGTTGGCAACATTGGGAGGTGCCTCTTGGTAACGTTCTGCTTGTGGGATTTCTCGGTGAACTTGATAGGACAAGTTCCGAAGGAGGCAAACACAGTTCTCCACAAGCTTGGGATCACAAAATACAAGGTTCAATGAGAGAAGAGAATGACTAGAGTGATTTTCTAGCAAGTACAGGCTTCCATGATTCATGTATTAAAATATTGATCCTCAAAAGCACAGCCCAATTCATCATCTCTCACAGTACCTCAAGTGCCCACGCTTCTCAAAATTCTTGTAGCCTCAGGCTAACAGAAGGTTTCTGCTACCTTTTGGTGTGTTAACACAAAACTCAGGCTCACTCTTTTTTCCTAATTAGAAAAAAATGGAAGTATGGCTAAACAGCTTTAAAATATATAGGTGAAGGAAATTCTAAAGGAAAACAGTTTTCGTCTATGGTGAACACCCACTTTAAGGAGTAGGGGCTGGTACAGGTATCTAATGTTATTTGAAAGCCTGAGATGATAGGTCTGCACTATGGGTACCTCATGGTTGTTGTGAATGGAATTCTCACCCATTAACCTACCTTGCTGTCTGAATCTTTCTGTCCAATCTCAGCCTGAACAATGAAAATGAGAGCATCCACCAAACCATCACATTCCCGAAGTTTCCGGCGAGCTTCACTCCTCTCCGAGCTGACATTCCTGAGGGAAAAAGGAGAGGCTTCAAGGTGACTAAAATCCAGAAACCCTCTCTTAATATCCTTAACATCTACAAGCCTCCTTAATATCTTTTCTTTTCACTGTAGCAAATAACGAGTACCTGTTATAAGGAAGGCACTGGAGTTGAGAGAAAGTTGAATAAAACAGTTCCTGCTTTCAGGACATTTATAACCAGGCCAGGGAGGGGGGTGTATAAATAAAGTATACCAACAACAATAATTTAAGACAGAATAGATTCTTCTTGTATGGAAGTACAAATGAAGAATAGGGGCAGAGCACATAGGGGTATATTCCAAAGAGAGAAAGAATATATTGCACATTTACAGGGTATTAGAAAAAGAAATCAGGAAAACTTACATGAAATAAAAGCACTTGAGTTTAGCTTCAAAAGATAAATAAGCAGAGAAAGGCATTGCAGACAGAGGAAGAGCTCTTCCTCACTCTATCCTTCTAGTAGTTTGTACTCCATTTGTTGCATTTATCGCAGCCTGACTTGAAATACAAATAATTGAAGGCAAGAACACAGGTACACACAAGCCTAGGACTAGACGACTGCCTTACGTGCAGTAGGTATTGAACAAATGTTTACCAAATTATATGAACAAAGTCAAAGAGGCATAGAAGTGAGGAAGATATGCGGTTTACTTGCCGTTCCCCACACAAGGCATATATGGTATGCAAGGGAGTAGTGACAAAGGTAGAAAAACAGGTTGAAGTCATAGTATGCAATTCAAATAGGAATGGAGGCTGAATGACAGGCTAAGGAATTTAAACTTTTTTTAAAAGCAATTTAAGTTAGTCTTCAAAAATTCAATCTTCATACTCTCAGAACCCTTATGTTACCTAAGGCAGCCAGCTGTGTTGGTGAGCACAGACTCCCACTCAATATGGCGCGGCTTACAATCTTCATTAGGTTCCCGCTCCCAACCAGAATGCGGAATGATCACTTCATCTGTCAAGGCATGCAGTGCATGGTCCACAATCTCCATTTTGATTGAGTCATGGGATGAGAGATTCCACAGGGTTCCTGGCAGAGACAACTCATCAGACAGCTCTCCAGCACCCAAGACAGTATGCTTGAAGAATGCCAAAGAGAATCCCCTATTCCAACATTTCTCAGTCTTCCCCAATGACCAAATACCTTGTAATGATATTCAAGCTTTAGTCTGTGACCCACAATAAGAAATATATTGTACATTATGGCTCAGTACAAACATACATAGCATGAAGTAAGATTTCATAAAACAATACTTATTATAAGCCATACCCTCTAGGCTATCTACACCCACTTCTCAATCCCAGCACCACTGACACTTTGGGCCAGATAATTCTTTGTTGTGGGGAGCTGTCCTGCCCAACATTAAATGTTTAGTGTATGTCCAGCGTTTACTCATTTGATGCTAATAGCACTCCCTCCCAACCTCCCCAAGTTATGACAAACAGAAACACCGCCAGACATTGCAAATGTCCTCTGGGGGGCAAGATCACCCCCAATTGAGAACTAATGATCTATGCTACTTCTTTTTTTTCTTTCTTTCTCTTGGAACGCTGATTGTGATCCACAAAGTTGTGTTCAATACACACTAATGGAGTATGACCCACAATCTGAAAAACCACTCTTCTAAAGCAAGGACCACAAGCATAAACGCCTATACATGCCAGGCAGGTGAGTCAGGACAAGCAGATATTTAAAAGAAATTACAAGAATATGGGTTAAGTGCCAGCTGACACTCAGCTTCAATTTTGGGGAGACAACTTCCTAGGTGCTGGCAGTTGGTCTGAGATAACATGTTGGAAATTATTGCGAACTGGAGAGCACATGCCCCAGTCAGCTCAGACCAACTACTGCCAGGTAGCAAAATAGATCCATTGTTACCAGTTCCCGCACGTTTAAAATAGAAGGCAAGAATCTGGAATTTTAAATGAAATCTTCTGCATTTAAAACATTAGCAAACAATGCTTTAAAATCTGGAAAACCTTGCATGATCCAAATCTGCGAGATGGATTTGACCCAAAGGCCACAGCCTTTAATCAAAAGTCAAAGGACTAGAAATCCTTCTAGCTCTCAATATGTCTAAGGGGTAACAGTGACCCTAACCTAGCAGTTTCCCTTAGAACTCACCAGTAATCACTTCGGTGAGGTCCATATCACGAGCCTTTCGGAGTAATCGCACAAGAGCAGGAACACCATCACAGTTTTTTATAGCAATCTTGTTATCCTGGTCGCGCCCAAAAGAGAGATTCTTGAGAGCGCCACAGGCTCCAAGGTGCACTTCCTTTTTGGGGTGGTCTAACAACCCCACCAGTGCTGGGATGCCCTTGAGCTTCCGAACGTCAGTCTTCACCTTGTCATTGCGGTAGCACAAGTGTTGCAGGTATGCCGCTGCATTGGACTTGACAGCATCCAAACGGAATCCTAGCATGGCTATCACCTCTGGCAGCTCTGGCTGTCTCCAATTCGGGGGTGGAGGCCCTCCCTTGCGCAGGCTATCCAAGCTTGCTAAACTTCCCCGTTCGTGTTGGGCCAAAGGAGCCCAATAGTACTGGTCTGATGGCACCTCCTCACCAATCATGTCTTCATAGCTCCTGCAGTGTTGGAAGAACCAAAAAGAAAAAAGGAATACATTAAGTTGTTAAGCCTGGTTTCTTGGAGGGCTCCCATTACCCCTCATCTTCAAGGAATGAGTAACCCCAGCTCTAGTACACTAGATCTTATCTCTCCTTTGCATAAAAAATATACTGATCAATTTTTCTTAATGAGATAAGACAATAATCTTAAAGGCATCTGCAATTAGATTAAAACTGCCATTTTTTTCTGTGAAGTTTACTAGCTTGGAGGAGCAACAAGCGTTCGGATAGTTAATCACAAAAAAGAACCAAATCCTGACTGCTTAGCGTTTGAATGATACCTGACACCTATTAAACTTCTCCGAATAGAGATTGAAATAAACCTTCAGACAGCAGAGTTAATGAAACCAACTGACTTGGTACCACAGAAATTAGCGAACAATATCTGAGAACAGCCCTCATAAGGCCTTAGGCTAAAGGGAAAATAAGGCATTTACACACAGGAAAGAGCTGGTGGAATAAGACCCTTAAACACATTTCACATTTAAGTCTCTCCTTACCCTATTTTGGAAATTATTAAAAAAGAGATGGTAGAGTAAAAGCAGTAAAGGATGTCTCAGTACCTCATGTGAGGACTTGGCTTTGGTATTGATGAGGTATAAGCTTGAACATTAGTTTGCACTAGTTCATCCCAAGGTCATCTCTGCTACTCAACAAATGTGTTTGAGACATAATTTCTAGTCTCCAATTTCTAAAGACAATACTTCCAATTCTGTCAAAATAGACACTACTGACCACCATCACATTTGGGATACCCAGTCACTATGAAAAGGAATAGACAGAGCAATTGAAGGTAAAGAAAAACATCTAACCAGAGATATTGCTTCCTATTTCAGTACTACCAACAACCACTAGAGGGTGAGTCTGTCACACTGTTATTTATTCATAACCACCAGGAAGGAAGAGACCCATTATCTGTGAGCTCATCTCACTCTGTGGCTCCCACAGGAGAGAGGAGAATCCATTGTGTGGAACTCTCCAAATAAGCCAGTCGTTTGTTCCGCAAAACCACTCCCACTGTCACCAAACCCTCAAGGTTAGCCTGAGCAGAGGGCCTGCCTCATAGCTGTCAACATCAACCACTCAAAAATGACTTAAATGGACAAAGCAGTTAGTAAAAAATCACTATTTTTTAATATCAGTGAAACAAAATAAACAGGTTATATAGCTGAGTTTTAAAAGTAGGCAACTAAACAGCATATTAAGTAAGATTCCATTTCAGTAGGGAAAAAAATAAAGTCAGACTGTGTTTACATGTATAAGAAAAAGAACTCAAAGGAAAAGCATCAAAATGTTAACAGTTAGTTCTTTATCAATGGATGGTGTGCTTATCTAGTTTTGTAGTGATGATGTTTTTACTTTTATTATTATTTTAATACAAGCAATTACAAAACAATTACCATAACAGAAGATTTTGGTCACTCAAGATATTTTTACAAGTGGATCATGACATTCTTTCCTTTGTCTTACAAATAACAAAGCTGTGCCCAGAAAGATTAAATGACTTGCTTAAGGCTACGTAGCTAGTGGCAAAGGCACAACTAGAACCAAGGTCTTCTGGTTCAGTGCTTTTTCTACAAATCATTCTGCCTTACTGTTTTCGTTTGACCTTGTATTACTCTCCTAGCCCCAGAACAGGAAGCAGCAAATGTTCTTGCTAGTCAAGCAGGTTTCCAAGTCCAGTATCACCCTGGAATAAACCCAAGAAGCAAGCCCAAACCCTCTTTCTTTATGTCAATTGCCACAGCAAGGGACAACAGAGAATGACCTGGCCACCAGCACCCACCTAGATCCAATCCCTCTAGTAATGAGGAAGTCAGAAAAAGCAGACTTGTCAACAAAGAGAAGAAGCCAACACCCTAGGCAGACTCCTTTGGTGATTGCTGTTATCTACCACTGCTCCAAGTTGCACCAACTAAGGCCTGGTGTGCCCCCTCACCTCCACCCCAGGAATAAAAGGTGAGTCACATGGGAGTTGGATTTGCTGTCCAAAAGATACCTGAAAGGTGAGTGACTCAGGCTTGGATAATGAGGCCTCTACCCCTGGGCCCAGCCCAGTCTACTGTTCACCAAAGCTACCTAATATGAGTAAAATGAGCACCAAGGCATTTGTTTTAGAAAGTCATGACCTCATACAGAAATTCAGCAACAGCTGTTAGGATATCCTTACCATTAAGACATCCATAAATCTTCTCCCTTGATTCTTATCATTTCTCTTTGCCTGGAAAACACTGTCTCTGATTTATTCTAAAGCAGGATTGGCAGCCCATGGGCCAAACCTGTTTTTTGTACAGTCCCAAAACTAAGAATGGTTTTTATATTTTTAAAAGGTTGTAAAAAGAAGAACAATGACATACAACAAAAATGATATACTGTTTGCAAAGTCTAAATTAGTTCTATTTGGTCCTTTACAGAAAAGGTTTGCCAACTCGAGTTCTAAAGCATTTTTTCAAGGCAAACCATCTACCAGTCCAAACGTCAATTACTACCCTTTTTCACATCACCAAAGAATCCCCAGGGATAAACAGTAAAGTCAGAATTAGTGACCTTTCAGAGTGTCAATAATGTACCACCCTCTAAGGAAGCCACCCCCATTTCACTTTACAATCAAAGGTAAGAACCTAAGCACAAAGTGTCAGGGTTTTTGTGAGATCAAGGTTTGTTTTTACTCGAGATTAAAACCATCACAGCGAAGGTTCTTATATATACCCTTAACTATCTATTCTGGCCTAAAACCCTCAACCTTGTTCTTAACACCAAACCAGAAGCTGAAGAAATTCACAAGAACAAATATTCCATAGCCTCAGACACCAGGCTCCAAAAGGGGGTCAAATCTTAGGCAGAAAATATAGAAACTCTTGGCACAGAAACAAAGGCCGCTCTTCAGAACACAGACCAATAGCCATCACAAGTTCTTTTCTATAATTAGAATATATGATTTCTACAACGAAAAAGAGACAAAAAAGCACATCAATACTTAGTAAAATCAGAAAAGGGAAGAAAAGGGTGGTCTTCCACAAAAACAGGCAGAGGAGGGGGCCACAACTACCCCTGATCCCAAAAAGCACTTAGACGGAGAAGGAAGAGCTACCCCTTTTTGCTGTCTTTGAAAGACCCTTTTCTTCCCTTTTTCTTGCCTACCTGAGGCGTCGCCGAGGGTCAGAGGGTGTCCCAGTCCGACGGCCAGTGCCGTAATCAGACATCATGCCGTAATCCACGTCGTCGTAGCCCATGCTACGCTGGTCATCCTCAAGCCCATAAGGCTCTGGATGGAAACGATGCAGATCCACGCTGCTCCCACCTCCCCGAACCTGGGGCTGCGGCCCATAGACATCCTGTCTACTGGGTGCCCGGTAACCTTCCATGCTGGGCCTATACCGCTCCTCAATGCGGGTCACCCGGGACAGACTGCCATAGTTGTCACTGCTACTTGGATAACCATCTTCATAGTGGCGGCTATATCCATCCGGAGGGTAGTGGAAGTTCCTGGGAAGGGTAGCAGTGCCTGCTTGCCCCACATAGGGGCCAGGTCCCCCATTGCCATTCTTGCGGAAGTCACGACCCAGAGTCTGGATATAGCTGTTCGAAACTGATGAGGCATCTGCAGGCAGCCCGTCTGGTCCCATAGAGACTGGCTGGACCGTCCGTGTTGTCACCGTCTTCACCACTTTCTTGACCTTCAAGTAAAGAGAGAGAAAAGAAAAATTAATGGAGTGAACAAATTAAGCTTAAATTCTAGACCACTCTAAGAAAAGAAACAAACCTCTACCCCCGGCTCGCTTTACCTAGAAATGCCATGCAATCTACCATCTACCTTTCTCTCCATCTTACAGGAATTCTCCAGGCAGGAAAATTGCGCTGGCAGTTAACCATGCCTCTAAGGGAAGCTACTGCAGACTCTCTTCCTCATTCCATTAGATTTTCCCATATCTCTTCTATCTTCTCTGTCTACCCAGAGATCACTTTCTTTATGCCTTTACCACAGATCAGTGGCTCCTCATCCACCCTAATTAAGTGCTTAGCCCCTCCCCTTAATAAAGACCATAGGAAGAACTCCTCCATCATCCCAGACCTTACACAAGTCTTAGCTTACTGTGGTCTCTGTGCGCCGAGTGGTTCCATCATCCGAGGTCTCCACAGAGACAACAGACATGGCTCCCTCAGGGTCCTCCTCCGTGTAGGTCTCCACAATCTGCCCTGGCTCCTGCATCCTGGGGATGGTGCTATACAAAAGGTGACTGTGATCCTACATGGAAAAGAGAAAAAAGAAAGAGCTATTATTAAGCCATATATACTAACAATCCATCCCAATCAGAGGCACTGTCTCCCTAAAGACACTGCATCTTCTATGGGCCCCGGGATTTTTAGTGGGGTGCCTGTCCCCACTTTTGAACTTGTACAAAAGGGCAGAAGACATAATTTCCCAGTTCTAGTCATTTAACAAACAGGAACTGAGTTAACTGTCGCTACATCAACACCCAAGTGACAGAGACAGCAGATATAACTTCCCAGTTCTAGTCATCTAAGTGAATATGAACTGTGTTAAACTGCAGCTACATCTACATCTGAGGGATCCTTCAAAAAAAAGTTCACCCAATGAGAACTTTTAAGATGAACCAGAAAACCCCAATAAGAGCTATCTTCTGAATAGCTCTATGCTATTCTTCAGATATGCCTAAGGCTCAAGACCAGCCAGATTTTAGGCATGGTTTTCTGCAAAGTAGAACCATGCCCATTCTAGAAAAGGGATGCAGTAATTGAGAGGTCAAATACTGGATCAATGGTCATTACAATTAATTCCAAAATAAAACTACATTTATGGTGTATAAAATTGATGCCTAATAAGAACCTGCAGTATAAAAAAACAAACAAAACAACTAATACTAAACTTCATTGGGTTATTTGTATGGAAATATGTTAATATACATGTTTCAGACATTACGTGAAATTTCTAAAAATCTTATATGTTCTGGTATAATGTTATAAGTCGTAATTCTAGTTATTACTTTAAAATGTATAGCTCAGAAATAACTAAAAAAAAAAAATAATTCCTAATGTTCAGCATTTTTCCATGCCTTTTTCTTTTCTGTTAAAAAAAAAAAAAAAGAAAAATTATGTGAGTACAATTAAAAAAAAAAAAAAACCTACATTTATACTTTGAAACTCCATTTTTTAATTTTCCTAAATGAAAGAAACTAACGGGAGCTTACAATGTGCCAGGCACTTTAGAAGACACCAATATTCTCTTAAGCTGAGGAAGCAAGAAAGATATGAATAAGCAACCCAGACCTTGAGCCAAAAGAATTACCTGGGGTCCGTTGAGTTTTAGATCTGAAAATTTCTGTCGCTCAAGGTCAACATCGCCCACAAACCGGCCGTTCTGAAACATAGCCCACAAGAAGACAATTCATTTTGTGGCCTTCTTTTGCTCTATCAAACACAAATGATTTTTTTTCCAAACAGGAAAAGGCCTTTCAAGAAGACATTTGTGGCCTGGAGTCCTTCTGTCAGTACAGATAAAAGAAGCACATCACTCTTTAGACTTAACACCTCAAAACTGGAACCGGGCCTAGAACTCTGGCAGACTGGGTCTCTGGAACATAGGAACGTAAGCTCTATGAGGGCAGAGGTTTATTGTGTGTTTTGTTTTTGGTCAGTTTTGTTCACTGTCTCCCTAGTGCCTTGATCAGTGCCTGGCACATAATAGGTACGCAAAACCTATTTTCTGAATAAATAGCAGAGACTCAGATAAGTTCCCCACGAAATCTTTTTGGAAAGCCACAAGAACATAAGGAAACTTGGAAAGCCTAGGTTGGGGGGTTTCCAAAAGCCTTCTTTATTGTTTCATGCATCTTCATGCTCTACAACCACTGGAAACTCCCATACCAGGAAACTTTTTAAAGAAAGAGGCAAGAAATATGAGTTTCTCTTTCCAAGTAGAAAGAAAACAAGTATCTCAACTCCCCTCAAGCAGATGTCTCAGTATCTTCATCACCAATTATTAGAGCCACAGAACACGTTAAAAAATGTCATTCTTAAGTTCCTCTGTCTTAAACAGCAGGAAATAATCTAATAACATTATACTACGTAAAAAAACATTTGTCTACTCTCCTTCAAAAAGAATACAGTGAGATTCAGCCACCTTGGGAGACTCTTCCCCCACCCTACTCCCATTACATAGGGAGTGTAGTGCTGTAGGGAAAGGAAGTTAAACATTACTTTCAGGAAGAAGGAAGGGTGTGGTTTCATTGCTGAGCAGAAGTTAAAAATAAAAGAGAAAGAGAGAGAGAGAGAGAATCCATGTACTAAGTCCTGGAATTCCCCACCACCGCCAAGGCTGAGCAGTCCTGCTCTCCTTTTCCATACATACCCCTCCCTCAACCCTAACCCTCTATTCTTGTTCCTATAAAAATCCTAGGAACACCGCAAACACACTGCTTCCAAATTCCTGATCATCCCCAATTGGAATTATATCCTCTCACTCAACATGCTCCTTAGCATGAGGGACCTTCTCCATCTTAAAAAATAAGTAAGTAATCAATGAAAGGACTTATTGGAGCATGAGCACTGTTCTTAGTTCCCATCAGAGATCTCTTAAAATGAAGTCTATCAGGCAATGCCTACTACACACACACACACACACACACACAAACACACACACACACAAAACCTCAGACAGATTACATCACAGCGAAGTCAGACTACAGAAACCATAGGAAACACAAGATACTTCTCATTTCTAACACCAACTCTCCCAAGTCACATCAGAGTCAGCCAACCCAGAGACCACTGGCTCCTGTGGTTGGTTATCTGGGTTAGACAGCAGCACGATGCTCCCTCTCCAACTCTGACCAAAAGAATTAACAGTGACCCCTTCCTCCACGAAGTGATTTGCACAGCCAACAAAAAGAGTATGGAGCAGGAGTACACAACTGATGAACACTGCCACACCTTCTGAGCAAACTGTTCTCTGAGGGAGAATACAAGATGCCCAACTTCCCCAACCACTAAGCAGGCATTTAATTTCCTGAATTTCTGATATGGGGGGGTGGGGGACACACAAGAAAAAAAACAAGTAACCTGAGTACAGCTTCAAATTATATGATCTGCCATTACTAGAACTGCATCCCAACCCAGAAACCCCACTCCAGCAAACAAGAAGTCAGATGGATGCTTCTAGAGATAAGTCCACCCAACTCAGCACAGCAGCAATATTCCCTATCTCTTAATCAGTATTTATCACCCCTGTAAAGGTTATCATGAGGCATGGGCACTGGACAGCCCATAACCACGAGGAGAGTAGTTTCCCAAGAAGGATCATAGTCTCTCTATGACCATGCCAAAGTCCTACCTGCAGGTCTGATGGAGAGAGGGGTTACCTGATGCCGGCGGGTGAGGGTGCCGTTGGCCATGAGCGGGTTGGCATCTTGTGGTGAGACCCGGACGCGTTCCAGTTGCGCCGAGACGTGGCGCCGTTCCTCCTCCAGCGCCCGGGTCAGCTTCTCAAACTGGGCCTCTTGTTCCTTCACAGAGGCCAAGATGCTGGCGGTCGACTCCACCTCTGAGTCGTCCATGAAGGTAAGGGGCAGAGCCGCCGCAGGGCAGGGTAAAAAGGGAAGGTGGATCACAGGGGGAGGAGGAAGGAGGGAGAAGGCCCCCCTCACTTCACACTACCGGGAAAAGGTAAGAGAGAGGAGAGAAAAGGTCACAGGTCAGAGAAGACAGATGAATTATTAATCCCAGAGCCAAAGATGCCCTCTCGTGGTTTTACTGCAGCGCAGAAAGAGAGCCACCACCAAGCCTGGACCCACCACCAGTGTGTCTGTTCAAGCAGGATCCTTTGCCCATTACCCTCTTTAACACCCCACCAGAAATAACTATTGAAAGGAAAAGTGCAACTAGATCCAAGAGAGAATGTGCCTAAGGGCTGTAGTCATGACATGAGTTTAAAATTAGGTTATTCTCCCCTGGAAAAATTTGCTGGCATCAACTCAATGAAAGATGTAACTCCACAGTATAGACAAGCACACACTGTCCTGCAGGGGCAAGCCACCTCTGAGATAAGGGGGCAGTACAGATCTTACTTAACCTCTCCCAAATCTGAACACTGAAATTGCTGGAGTGGTGGCAAAATATACTAAATGAATATGCTAAATTAAAATGCTGATAAGAAATGGATGCAGTAAAAAGAATTCCCACCATCAAAGGCAGGAAAACTAAGGCCCTCAAATTGAATACATTTATAAAGGGACTTTTCTACTTTTAAAAACTATACTACAATATTGAGGGCAGAATGTGTGCCTTGGCTAACAGAGGCAAGAAAGCAACAGAATAAAAAAGTCTATGTGCAAAAAGGCAATATTTTCAGTGACCTTCACATCTCTTTGTGGAGTAGGAAAAGGAGCATTATATTAAGTTACAAAGTTAACCCTTGAAGTAGTTCGTATTCTAACCTTCAATAAATAGCTGGAACTTCCTACATCTCTGTTAATCCTGCAGGAAGCTCTGAACAGGCTACATTTTTACCTCTTTACATATTCCAACTAAGGGTAAATATCCAAGAATCTACAGGGTTTACGTGTACCACTTCCACAATAAATGATATTCAGAAGCGAAGAGTTCCCCATACCCTATTACATAAACTGCAAGTTGGCTAGTAAGTGGAGGGGCATTGTAGTCATACTGTTGGACTTAGTAGGGTTTCTCTCTTATAACTTGGCTATAAGAGACTTTCTGGTCAGCCCAAGATATACCATGTTGAAAGGCAGGTTTTAGAATAAACCCTCTCCCCTATTCCCCACCCTCTCCTCAACCCCTCCAGAAAAAAGGCAAATTTTTTTTTATTCTTAATAAACATATTTACATACACACCTGTTAAGAGAAGGTCGTAATTGATTGGTTTAACAGAGAACAGCCCAGTCTAGATTCAAAATATCATGGGAGAAGCATCCCAGCCACCACAGCAAGGAGGAAGCAGGAAGAAGAGAGCTGTAGAAATATTTGGAGGAAAAATAGGAATGAGAGGAAAATAAAATATACCTAATACATTTAAAAAAAAAAAAAAAAAGGAGCAGCAAGGGCAGGTGTTGGGAAAAAAACAATCTGGGAATGGAAGGGAGTAATTTAAAATATGACTTGGAATTGCTTAATGTGACAAATGCCCTTTGGACTTTGCTCTGTTTTCAAATACACTTGGACCTTGGTTGTAGTTTTCATTAAAACCTGGATTCCACTGTCATGTCAGAGTTCCTCTACATGTATTTCTGTAGAGAACCAGGAGCAGGTCATAATATGGATATAAATTCACTTACCCCCTGTTCCCAGCAACCAAATTGGGAAGGAAAAAAAAAAATTGCTGTTGGAATGCCCTTCCCCCTCCTTCCCACCCCTAAGGCAGAAACCTCAAAGCCCAGTCCCAGCATGCCCACAAAGATATTGAGAAACCAATGCAATAGTCGTCGTGGGGAAGACATGTGGGGACTAGCCTAGGCTAAGCCTTTTGCTTCAGTTCCCTTTCCCACGCTCCCCAGAGCCCTACCAAGCACAATCGCTTGGGCCTGTTTGCTTTAGAGTATGTGCAGTATTCAGCAAGCAAGAGTACCCAGAGGAATTGATAAATAGGTGCCCAATAAACTCCCTAATTAATTCTCCATCACCAAGACTCCTTCCAGTGGATCTAAATCCAAGAATGTGGCAGTCTTTTTTCCAAAGTCCTCCTACCCAGGCTCTGGGCTCCTGCAGTCACTTATCAACTCCTGTTCTTCCTTTAGGTCCAAAGCCCATTGTCACTTTCTCAATTCCCACCCTACATTCCAACAGGCCACTCAAAGGTCTTTAATAAGTAGCCTTATTTTTTTTTTAATGTTGCTCCCTTTTCATCTCTATTACTTCATTTGCACTTGCCCTCATCTGCTATGTACAATGACCTATGAACCTTCCACACCAAGAGGACCCTGAGCTGGGGAGATTCTTCCAGTTCTGGGTTTCAACAGGGTCTGTCCGAACTGTAGTTAGCACTCTGGCAGTCTCCGCCCTGTAATCTTCTTTGTTAATAAAAGACCAAACTACCACTACTATCAGGCATACAGTGCCAACACTCCCTGTTGCACAGAGAAACTGTCACCCTTCCATAAAATTGCCACTTTCTGCCCCCACAGCTTTAGCTAATACAATACAGGGAGTTAGGAAGGGTAGCAGGGCCTCTACCCAGGGCTCTAGGTCGGGAAGCAATATCTGGAAAAACATCAGCTTCTCCCATCTTCGTGGCTTTAAAAGCTGACCACCTGGCTCTAATTTGGAGAAGAAGGCAGAAAAGTTAAGAAAAAGAAGATCAGATTCCTAGGCCTAACAGCATGGGGGAAATTTTCTGCCTTAAAGAGGGCAGAAGCAGAGCTCTGTAGGACAGAACTGGACTCAGAAGACAGGTCCCAGTCCTGGCTCTGCCACTAGCCAACAACGGCAGTAAGTCACCGCCACGTTCTCATCTGTAAGATGCCAATACCACCAGCCCCGTCTAACTCAGAGTTGCTGTGAGGATCGGCTGAGAATTCAATGCTATACAAATGTGAGGTATTAAGTTGTTTCAAGAGTTAGTTTCTATCTTCCAATTACATTACTTAATAGTAATGCCTCAGCCCAAAACTATTTTGTGAACTAGTAGACAAAATTAACTGGATCAAGTGCATAACTGGGTTCTAAGGAGTGGATGAGCTGGTTTCCCTACTCCAACACTATTTACTAGGAGGGAGGTCCCACCTAGACCAGTGTTCCTGGGACACAGGGTGCTTTTCTAAGTGCCTGGCATTTATCACAGAATTACACATCTGCTATAATGAGCTCTCGATTCCCTATTTGAGGCCTTCGCAGTTTATTACTAAGGAGAAAGGGAGGGTGAAAAGAACTAGCAATTACTGAATGTTTTACATTTATTATCCTGGCAATCCTTACAGCAACTCTATGGAAGTTTACTGCAAATGAGAAAACAGGCTATAGGTGTAGAAATTACCCAAGGTCTCAGTTAATGGCAAATTTTGAACTTAAGTCCAATATAAAATGGACAGTCCAGCACCTCTCTCTTACAACTCTTAAGAGCTTTCTACCCAAACATCACAGGAAAAAGGGAAAAGAAAAAGTTTCCATTTATCTTTAGGTTAAAGGGTTATCCATAATGTCTACAAATAAGAAATAAGTGGGAGAAAAGAAATAAATGGGAGGAAAAAGCAAGCATATGTGGGGGAAGAGAACGAAGCAGTTAGGCAAGATATATAGTACACCACCTCACAACTCAGAGACTTGAGTCTTCTCCATGCCAAACATACACATCATAAGAAAATCATACTATAGACCAGAATCTGCAAACTATTAACTGATTTTGGCAGTTAGAATCAGGAAAGCCTTAAGACTACAGGCCAACATCTTTACAGGTTGGCCACTTATTATTTTCAATGGATACACTTGTTCTCACTTAAAAAAAGTTCATTGGGAATTCCCTGGTGGTCCAGTGGTTAGGACTTGGGGCTTTCACTGTCATGGTCCCGGGTTCAATCCCTGGTCAGGGAACTAAGATCCCGCAAGCCGAGCTGCACAGCCAAAAAATTTAAAAAATTAAAAATGATGATCAAGGAATTGCCAAAGTGGGGGAGAGGAGCAAAGTGAACAAGTGAACCTTGCAATTCCCCTAACACTAGATTTTCTCAGAGTAACTGGTTTTACTCTTTTTTTATTAAAATAAATTTATTTTATTTATTTTTTATTTTTGGCTGCGTTTGGGTCTTCGTTGCTATGCGCAGGCTTTCTCCAGTTGCGATGAGCAGGGGCTACTCTTTGCTGCGGTTCGCAGGCTTCTCGTTGCGGTGGCTTCTCCTGTTGCAGAGCATGGGCTCTAGGCGCATGGGCTTCAGTAGTTGCGGCGTGCGGGCTTCAGTAGTTGTGGCACGAGGGCTCGGTAGCTGTGGCTCACAGGCTCTAGAGTGCAGGCTCCGTAGTTGTGGCACAGGGGCTTAGTTGCTCCACGGCATGTGGGATCTTCCCGGACCAGGGATCGAACCTGTGTCCCCTGCATTGGCAGGTGGATTCTTAACCACTGCGCCACCAGGGAAGCCCTGGTTTTACTCTTAACAAGCCATAGGTCCTACAGACCTACGAGTCTACAACAAAGCTCCCACATTCAAGCAATGACAACAGTAAATATTCAATCTCTTCTGTAAGAATTCTGAACCAGAAGAAGTTGAATTAAATCAAATACCCAGAAAGACCAAACAGCTTGACAATGCCAACCAGGTAAAAGGGGAAAAGAAGAAAGGCACTTGCCAATAGCACAATCCCCACAATGACTTGTTCTACTGTAAATTGGCCATAGAAATATAATTTGAAATTATAATTTTTAGAGGTTAAGAACATAAACTTTGGAATCACACTGACTGCGTTCAAATCCCAGCTCCATTGCTTCTTAGCTATATGACTTTGGGCAAATCTCTCTAATCCTCAGGTTTCTTTTCTGTAAAATGGGAAAAATAAAATACATAGGGTGGTTGTGAGGATTAAACGAGACAATCCATGGAAAGTACTTAGAAAATGTCTTGACGCACAGAAAGCTACTGCTACCAATACAATACTATTACAAATAGTTAACACAAGAGACTAGGGTTTTGGTCGTGTTGTTAGGGCTTTTGAATAAACCACACGTCTCCACATGTTCCCCTCTCCCACTTACTGTAGCTCTGTAAACTACAGGAATCCTTCACACTCTTAAAGGGAAAAAAAAAAAAAATTAAACTCCAGGCCAGGGGTCAAAAGACCCGGAGTTCAAGTCCTGGCTCCGCCAAAAACAAATTGTGAGACCTTGGAGAAGTTATAAATAACCCCTGTAAGCTTTACTTTTTATTACTTTTCAGAGTTTAGCTTTAATGGGCTAATACATGTAAAACTATAGGCTGGGTAACTCTGAACCTCTCTCCCACCTCCATGCACTTCAGGTAAGTATATCCAAAGAGATGACCAGAATCAGGCATATAAGCCTCTGCGGAAAGCAGAAAAATTATTTGTCTTCAGATGGAGAACTCTAAACCCCGTAAAACAGTCTTTGGGTTCTTAGGAAAGAACTGTTATCTTCTGTAGAGCCAGGTCCAAATGCAGCCCTCTTCCCTTCTTCCTATTTCTTCATTATGAAATCAAAACCAATGTCATAAAGTTATCCCTTCCCTCTAAATGCAACGATAAGCAAAATTCCTCTTCTACATCACCCTAGGGATTTCAAACTGCTTTTTTAAAAAGCACACTGAGCCTTCTATTGAAGAATACCAATCAATAAAATATAGCACCTGTAACACTACAGAACTGTATTACATAACATTCAAACCAAAAAAGGTAGGTCTTCCAAACACCTAAAAGGCATTTATTTGCCTTAACTGGCATTTGCCCCAAGTTCAAAGCAATTAATGCTGTTCAACCACAAACAGAAAATTGGCACCTTATTTTTAAATCAAAAGGAACATATTTTGTCAATAGTTTTTCTATGGCTTCTTATCACAGAGTGCTTATACCAAAGTCCAAAGTCTTAGTACTCCACCCACCACTTGATGTTCCACCATCCAAAGCTTAGAACAATTCAAAGCTCAGTCAGAACAATTCTCATATTTCTCCCTGCTGGAAAGACTCACTCCCACACTAACCCCAAGTCTCTGAAAGTGACTTGAAATAAGATGGAGAAAGGACTCTGCTCGCTTCACAATCTCATGTCAACTGGGCACTTCTCAGAATTACAAAACTGACATTCCAGAAATGGCATTGTCTTAGGTGTTTAGCAGTTTCTGTGCTTCCCTGGGGATCTGCTTTATGCTAGGCTCAGCTTCTCCACTTAAGAGCACTCAAAAGGCTGAATGAAGGAGTCTCAGTTTTACAAGTAAGGACTAGGTCTCACTGTGTCCAACACAAATCTGATGAATTAAGGGAGTCTCTGGCAAATCACCCTCCTCTTAGGAAAGAGTGATCATTCTATCTCACTGGAGTTTCAGGGAAAATAAATATTTGAAAGGTTTGTGTTGGTTTTCTTTTTTTAAAGAAATACTCCTTGTTAAAAGGCAGCTGAGCTAGCAATCTCTACAGGTCACTAGGACACCTTTAACATTCTAGTTACCTGTCAGGATTTAAAGTTTTTACTGTGACTTTAAAAGGAAAAAAAAAAAAAAAATCACCTCCACCATCTTGACCCTAAATTCAGAAACCAGATGGAACATTCTTCTTGCTCTCTTTTCCCCTCCCAAGTATTCTGGGAACCCCCCAAACCATAAGATACTAAAATGTCTAAATGTTAGACTGGCTTTGAAGCAAAGGAAGGGTGTGGCTCTCGGCTCGTGAGGGGGCCCAGGACTGAAAGGGTATGGAAAGAAACAAAACCTGCTTCTCTCTGGAGCGTGTATGACACACACACAGGACTGGTCTAACAAGTCCTTCTGATCTCTCAGGCCAGGCCACCTCCTTCTCCTCCCCCACCACCCACGTGCCTCTCCAAGGCCTTCCACTGGGACAGATAACACTGAATTTTCTCTCAATCCTGAGAGTCTGAGACACATCAAGTTACTTACCTGTATCCCTGTTGCAACCCTGCCAAAGGCACCTCACGCAGCCTTATAAGGAGAAAGCAGAGCTTTAGGGAGAGGCCAATAAGGAAACAAAGACAAGAAGGAGGGGCAAAAAACAGAGGGAGGTGTCAGACTGGAGGAAGGGGAGAGGCCAAATGCCTTTCTCCATTCTACAAAAGGAGGGGAAAAGAGAGGAGGTCAGGTATACAATGGGAAATTAGAAAAAGTCTAGTCAAAATGGAACAGTATTGTTTAACTCCTGTGTCATAAAAGAGAAATCCTAAAATTAACTAGGACACCTTACACTCTTCCCTACCCTAGGCTAGAGGAAAAAAAATTCATGGAAAAAAAGCTTAACCTTAAGGTTTACTAGAGGCCACCCCACTGTTTGAGCTCCCAGTTCTTTTTTAAAGTGGCAGCTTCTCATCAAACCTCCTAACTTTCTATCTCTGGCATTCCCACCATCTCTCTGCCCATCATTTGAAGATGACCTGGAAAAGCTGAAAGCATGTAACTGAATCATATTTACAGTCCAGCTTCCTAAGAAAGCCCTGAGCCCTGAAAAGAGCAACAAGACACCCCTTCCATTAGGTTTAGAGTATGCCTCCCTTTTGAGACAAGCAAGAGAGAGAAGGTGTGAGTCTATGAAGAGATCATAGGAAATATGAAGGTCCTATTTCAGCTCAGGGCAGATAGCTGAAGGAAATGTTTCTCCCTATCTAAAAGAAGAAAATCTGACCTTACAGGGGGAGAAAAGTTGTGAGTCATTAATTACTGACCTCTCCCTATAAATTATCACAGATACTCTTCCCAACAACCTTTGAGGCAATGTTGGCCCCTTTTATAGATGAGTAAACTGTGCATCAGAAGTACTGGCTTCCCTGGTGGCGCAGTGGTTAAGAATCCGCCTGCCAATGCAGGGGACACAGATTCAAGCCCTGGTCCGGGAAGATCCCACATGCCGCGGAGCAACGAAGCCCGTGCACCACAACTATTGAGCCTGCGCTCTAGAGCCCACAAGCCACAACTACTGAGCCTGCGTGCCACAACTAATGAAGCCCCTGTGCCTAGAGCCAGTGCTCTGCAACAAGAGAAGCCACTGCAAATGAGAAGCCCGCGTGCCGCAACTAGAGAAAGCCCGTGTGCAGCAACAAAGACCCAATGCAGCCAAAAATAAATTAATTAAATTAATTTTTTAAAAAAAGTATTCACTATCCTGCTCAAGGTCATCATATAACTAGTAAGGGCTAGAAACGCATCTCTTCTACTCCAAGTCCGTGTTCCTTCTCCTTGATAGAGTGAAATGAGTATGAACTTTCTATGCTTCCTGTGGTTAAAAGTTATTCTAACTCAAATAGAGAAGGTGACCAAAAGTAAACTTTGGGGGGAGGAGGGGAGGGTAGTGAGAAAGGATGAGGTGGAAGCACCTAGACCTTTGGGTATTGCCTTCATTTTAAAGAGCAAGCCCTCACTCAATTCTGGAGAAGAATGGCCAGAATTGAGAAATACCTTAGATTTCCCATTTTAAAAGGAAAAAGAACTCAGGAGAAAAGGTGAGAGGAGCAAAAGTAATAGTATTACTTGGTACACAGTCACCTACTTTTCCACTGAAAGGCCCGCTATAGAAATCTGGCTACTTGCCACATTCTCTAATCACAGCTCAAGAAAGAAATCTAATCACAAATATCCCTACTCTCATTTTTAACGTGACATCTCACTAAACCAAAAGCAAAGATCAGATCAGAGGTGGGGTGGGAAACAGAAGGAACTAGAAGCAGGGAAGACAGTGCTAGCCAGCATCAGAACAGAGGGAAGGGATTGTTCTAGCGGAAGGTTAGCAATCTGCCTCTAGGGCAGCTGTCCTCCTGGGTAATCAAAGGCCGGCTTGTGTGTGTGCTCAGGGACTAGCCAGCCTGGCAAGAAGCTGAGGACTCAGCCACCCCATCCACAAAGTGAGAAGAGATGCCTGTTCCACAGCTGGAACGGAGGGCAGGGAAAACACAAAACAAGAGGAAAAGGCGGCGGGAGGGGGTGGGGGGCGGGGACAGAGAGTGCTACAGGTGCTACTCCAGTCTAGACAGAGGGGAAAAAAAAATCCTAGGAAACTACCAACCATTCCCTAGTTAAGCGCAAACAGAGAATTGCCAGTACCTCTCAATACTAAAATAAAAAATGGGTAGGTTTCTCCAGCTCTGTACATAGTAAGATGTCAACTGGAAGGATGAGACCTAAAATGTAGGGCCCCGGCATTGCCTGTTTCTCTCTATCCCTTTCAGACTCAACAAGGTATCTGCAATATACACAGTGAATAAACATAATATAAATAAACATCTATCTCCTTCTAAAATTCCTTTCTTAATTAAATCCTAGAGATATATAAATAATAGTAGCACACATAAAAGTCAGTGAGATCCCCAATACTAAGAGATCGAAGCCATTTATATAACTCAAGTGCTAAAATGCAAAAGGCCACAGTCAGAATTCACACTCCCTAATCCCTCGGAGTAGCTAGATGCTCTGAGACCCATTAGACACACAAAGGCTGCTCTCTTCTCAGTAGAGCCCTGTAGCAGGGCTGCTCTCCAGGGACAAAGAGATTTCACAGGAGAACCACAAAGACATCGCCCCTCTCCATTCCCCCACTCCCAGCTTTCTCACTTCCTGTCACAGTAGCACCAGACCACAGTCTCCCAGAAACAAACAAATACAAAGTGCTGGATTCTGGGCTTCAAGCCAACTGCATTCCAGGGCATCCTGTCTACCAATCACCAGCCAGAGCTCCCACTTTGCCCTGCTCAATTCCTTATCATGTTCAGGGAAAACAACCCTCCTCCCTGCCCCAAGCCAACACTACACAGGACAAAGCTCAGGCCTTTAAGAATCAGCAGAAAGATACTGTGTGAAGATCTAAGGGTTCAGAGGGGCTGAGGGGATTTTCAAGATTCCTACTTAGCTAGTTTCTTCACTTTGGAGGCTGTGGATCTTAAAACTGGTATTATACTCAGCTCAGCTACGTGTGATACATCTCATAGAAAGCTTCATCATGGCAATCTGATAACCAACCTGAATTCAGTCAATGGAATATTCCCACCTGGAAAAACTACTTTAGGACACATCCTCTGTCAACTTCACTATCACCCATTTCTACTGTTTTCAAAGTCTTTCAAACTCTTTTCCCCACAAACATAAAGCTGATTTTTTTAAGAGGCCCCAAATAGAACAAACAAAGGCAGCAGACTCCACCCTACAAAGAGGCAGAATAGGTATCAGCAGATGCTAGGAGAAAAGTTCTCTACTTCCCTAGGGAATGAAAGGAGGCCCACTAGGAATTGCACAGTAGTGCTTGCAGCAAAAAAGGTCAACACAACAAACAGCTTTTCCTGCTCACTGCTCCCCCTGGAGTGGATCAGGGGCTGCAGATTTGGAACCTCATCAGAAGAGAAAGCCTCCCTTCCTGGTAAGGGTCCACAGCTGACACCAAGAATGGGATAAATGATACATTTTTCTGTTATCTTAAACAAGCCCACTAGACGTTAGCGCTAAACTTTAGAAGCAAAGATGCAGATAGATCAAGCTCTATTTAGCCAAAGATTCTTGAAATCCAAAACAACACCCTTTGCCCCCAGGGCTCAATTCTTGCATAAAGCGTAGTATAAGGCTCAGCACAGAGGTCTCAAACCAGAGGGACATTCCAGGCAACTAACTAGTAATACACTATCATTTCTCATCTTTTCTCCTCCCTTTATCCTACACTCCTTTCCCCTTCTTCTTGGATCTGCTAGAAGTACTCTGTGCAGAAGCCTGATTCGGATAGTACATGCTGATGCAAAAGGAGATAAGTCTAAAACAGCACAATTAGAAGGAATTAGTCCATATCTGGCTATGATATAACCAGATGGAAGGAAATGGGGCAGGTATATACACAATAGTCAGCCATTCTAGGACTGGACAGAAAAAAGAATATTTAGCAACACTACGTTTTAGAACAGAACTTAACAGCAGGGCCTAGCCACTGCAAACTCTATCACTGAAGTACACACACAAAAAAGTTACAGATCTCTTACCTAGCACTAAATCGGACTCCCGTTTTCACTCAAGAATAATTTTAAAAATTAGTTACAATTGTTGGTATTCTTATCCAATTCTCCCTTATTCATAGCCCAGGCCAAATAAATCAGTCAATTAAGTACTACTGTGTGAGATGGTTATATAAAAAGCAGATAAAAATAGTAGAGTAGAAGAGTTTTCTGAGATACTTAAAAAAAAAAAAAGAGGGTTATAAAAGACACACCCCAGACAGAACTGGACACACCCGTATCAGTGCTGCTACTGCTACTCCAAAAGGATGCTTAGCAGGTTCTCTGCCTCAAATTGAGTAGGTGAGACAGAAACTGCAAGCTGACTCAGAAATATAGAAACCCCACAATGGAAAGGAGGGAAGGAGACCAGTATAGCCAACTGATCGCAATTCAGCACAACTTCATCAAAAGTCCTGGTCTAGGGGCTTCCCTGGTGGCGCAGTGGTTGAGAATCTGCCTGCCAATGCAGGGGACACGGGTTCGAGCCCTGGTCTGGGAAGATCCCACATGCCGCGGAGCAACTAGGCCCGTGAGCCACAATTACTGAGCCTGCGCGTCTGGAGCCTGTGCTCCGCAACAAGAGAGGCCGCGATAGTGAGAGGCCCGCGCACCGCGATGAAGAGGGGCCCCCACTTGCCGCAATTTGAGAAAGCCCTCGCACAGAAACGAAGACCCAACACAGCCATAAATAAATAAATTAAATTTAAAAATTAAAAAAAAAAAAAGTCCTGGTCTACTTGTATCTCTGGCTGTTTGCAGACATTTAGAAAACCCAACCAAGGGAATAACAAATGGGTAAGGAGAAAGTCAATGGAAGGGCCCAAGACTTAAGCTGAATACTCAATGGTTGGAAAAGTATGAATCTGTTTTGCTATATAACTTCCCACATACCCCTTTCTCTCCAAGTCAGGGCCAAAGCTGAAAGAACTGGAGGGAGGGGAGGCAGAGAAAAGAATGCGATTGGGAAAAAGGTTTTGCTACATTCCAACTAGCCGACATCCCACATAGCATTAAGAGTGCCCAAGAATCCAATCCCACTACTGAGAGTTGCTAGGACTCCGCTAACACACATCCAATTCCTCTACCACCCTCCCCCTAAACACCCTGAAAAGCAGCATAATTGAGATAGCTTGATGAAGTCACCAGCTGTTTCCACCACTCTCCCTCCCCCCAACCCCAGAGACCACAGTTCAAACTCACATCAAACACGTAATACAATTGGCCAGTAGGAAGGAGAAGCCAGAACTAAAATAGCAGGAAGAGTGCCAACTGGCCCCACTTAGAAGGAATGCTTTCTTGGCTCAATTTAAAATAAGAAACTTTTGTCATCCACTCCCCTCTGCCCAATTATGTTCTCCTTTCCACAACCCACCCCTCAGTGTCAAATGGATTTCAGTTTCTTCCCTACAACTCCTTGATCTATTTTCAAATGTCAGGGAATACAGGGGAGGTATAAGGTTGAATGTAAAATAACGTCTGGGAGATTGGAAGCCTTCCTGGACTGCAACAGCCAAACCTAGCACAGGGCTATCACATAAGGGCAAGTAGACAGGAGCCCACACAGCACCCATCACCACGTTTCAAGCAAGGAAAGAAGGGAGCAAATGCTTCTGCTACTGAACATTGATGATAACCCTATTTCCCATGGAACGGACAGCCAGCTGAAGTAGTAACGCGATCAGCCCCTCCCCCACCCATATTCTAAGTTGACCAGCATTAGCCAAGGAGGAAGGGAAGGAAGCCAGCACTTCCTTTTCAGACAGGAAGTAACATTGGCCCTTCCTGTCGAGTTTTAAACAAATTGTCCAGCTGAGTTTCAATGTTAACATCCTCTCCTGAATTTGTTCCACAATTTCAAAATGGAGATATGGTCTAAAAGTTTCCCTTCCCCCTAAGAGGCAAGTCCTCAATTCCATACTAAGTGCTGGCAGAATCCCCAAATCAGGCGGTGACATCTGTAATTCCAAAACAATACAGGATACAGAGGTAGAAAACTTCAAATTAGCAACCTTCTTACCATGTCTACTACCATGAGCTATTCTTCTCTACTTCTTATACTAAGTAAATAACCACCCATCTGAGAAATCATATAGACATGTAGCTTAACTCAAATGTTCAGATTTTGTGGTCCTCAAGCCTAAGTGATCAGAATCACCTGGGAAGCTTTTTTAAAAATACAGTCTCCCAAATCTACCTCCCCATCCCTCATACCTCAATTTCTGAAGGGAATGCCTCAGAATTCATGTTTGCAAAAAGCCCTCAAAGTGATTCTGAGAGTCAGCTATTGGGAACCACCGTACCGACCTATCCCAGGCAACCTTCTGACCACCACATTCCTCTCCCAAAAAGGGCATTAGTTATAAAATACATTTTTTTGGACCTGCTTTACTATTCAGCAGACAGCTCATTATTCAGTCTGGATTTGAAAGCATGGATTTAAATATATAAATGGCCAGAATGACACAATCCTAAATGCTATATTCTAGACTCAGAACCTAAAAGAAAGAACTGTCTCACTTTGGAATCCTGAGTTGCTACAGTGGTGGACATCCCTATTTACACTGCAGATTGGACAACCCAACTTTTTTTTTTTTTAATTTAACATACAGAGCTGGAATTTTTATTTAAAAATACGAAAATCCAATCAAATCTTATTAAATATTTTTATAAAAATGAAACTATACACAATTCTAGGATTCAACGTTCATCTAGTTACCAATATAAGAAATAATTTCATACTGCATGCATGTTGTGTCACATATGTACATATTTAAGAGTAATACGAGTTATTAATAATCTAAAATGTTCTGTGCCACCATGTAACCTGCAACTGTTGTGAAGACAATGTGAGTACCAACTTGTAAACCCAGTTATTTTCTAAATGACTCAGTTTAACTTTCCTCCAAGGAACAAAGAGTTGTGCCACATTTTCAAAGACTGTTCCACATTCCATCCCCGAAGAAGTCCGAAGTCCTAAATCTAGCATTCAAGACCCTAGATAATTTTAGCCCAGCTGACAAAAGAAGTAACCAGAAGCTCTGGATTCAAGTGTTACCTCTGACACTTATCCAAGTCACTTTAACTTCTGGTTTGAGTAAGGGCAAGTGAGTAGCAAGATGTTTTTAAAAGAGGCATAAAGAGAAATATTTCCACAAAGAAGCATGTCACTGAAGACTTAGGAAAGAAGAATGGCATTGAAAGACATACTTTCAAGACAACTGCAAACATCTACAAATGCTGAAGTAATACACATCAAGCAGTTATTTAAAGCAACTTCAAAATTTGGGGGAACCTGATTGCCTAGAGTATTTCCTGCAAGATGATATACAGTTACCTGACCAAAGGAGAAGAGGATGGAAGGGGGAAAAATGTTTCCTGATTGAGGTCATCGCCCAAGGATGATATTAAGTAACAGAATGACAACTAGATAGTTATAATTAAAGAGAAGAATAGAGGGTAACCAGGTCAAGTTCTAGGGCTACACTCCAAACAGAGAGAGACAGAGAAATTCTTTCACTGAAGGACAGGCTAGCTAAACCAGAAATCTTGAGAGGGAAAGTAAGAATGGGTGATTCAAGACACAGCTACTCTGGTAATCAAATATCCTTTTACTTTCCATTATGGGGTTGCCACAGAACATCAATCACTAAACAGCTGGTGCTTCTTCTTCAATCCCACCAAAGCCAACCAGGCCAAGTGGTTCAGCAGTATGCTTTAACAACCATTACTGCTTAAACACACATATAGAAAGGAAAAAGAGACAGTTAGTTATCAGGATTGATCATGTCCCCTGATGTGCAAGACAGAAATATGGATATGGTGACCTATAAAATGGTACCTGAAGCCATTTAATCCCAATGATTAGGGCTGCGGGGAAGCAGGAGCTTTTTAGTCTAATGAGCAAAACGAAAAGCAGCAGATAAGCGGGGTAGGCATAATATTTGGTCATAAACCAAATCAACAAATGTACTCAAAAGGAAACTCAATCTACTCAAAAAGAAGGCTGTCACTTCTACTATTCATAGAAATTTGAATCTGTAGATAAGAAGGTGGAGGAGAAAAAAAAAAAAAAGAAGGTGGAGAAATAGATTTCTCTAGGGAAGAAAATTTTGATCTCACGTCCCAAACACATACAAGCTCATTCTAAGTAGTTGCCTTACTTTTATCATTCTCCAAGACAAGGGTCATCAACCTATGCAAATTCTGCTACTTTGCAAATTATGTGCTGACTATACTCACATGCAACTTCTGCAATGGGACAAAGATGGAGGCTGGGCCAGGTGTTCCCTCAACTCCTTACAAAGGCTACACAAAAAACTGTTAACAGCTGTTGTCTCTGGGGTCTGAAGTGAGGAGACTTTTCTTTGTACCGTATAGTGCAGGAGGAGGTCCTATACTGTGTCTCCCCTTATCTCCAACACACACCCATTGGACCTCTCTGAACACGTCTACTGCCCCCATCTCTCTTGCTTGCTGGTAACAACCAGCCTCAGGGCCTTTGCACTTTGTACCCATATCTATGTGACTTCACTCTCTAATTTCTTTTAAGTCTCTTTCAAACATACCTTGTAAGTGAGGCCCTCCCTGACCACTCTGTATTAAACAACCTCACTCCCACCCTTGCACTTCTTATTCACCACCCTACATATTCTGATTTATTTTTTCCTCAATAGTGTTATCACACTCTGACTTACTATATATTTACTTGCTTACTTAATATCTATCTCTTCCAACTAGAATGTAAGCTCTGTGAGGTCTATTTGGTGTACAGCAGGCTCTCAAATTTCTTTTGAATGAATGAATGAAGATGTTTTACTTTTGTAATGAAAACAAAAAGTTAAATTTTAGAAAAATAAATCAGTATTATTTCATTTTTCTTTCTATACATTTTTTCTAATTGTGACCTTAGGCCCATCAGTTGGGGTCTCCAGTAGCCTTACCAGCAGATTTGGCTGACCTTCAGCGGGGCAGACATTCAAATGGCCAATTCTGCCCTGGTTTACAAAGTAGTCAACAGAGAAGAGAACAACAGAGAGGTTACAGAACTTCCCCCATTCCAACAAAGAAACAGTGGAAAGAAATCAGATTGGCACCAATTTCTCCATTAAAATAGACCACTCTGTTTTTAAAAGTGTACTGAATATACACCAGCTACTTTATTTCAATGAGATTTACTTCACTTGCAATGAAATGGGAACTGTAGGTGCCTTGATAAAAGTACTGAGAAGTTGACTTAGTTTCTATAACAATGTCTTATATCCTCAACCACCAGAATATATTTTGGTTTTTCAAATATAAGCTCCCTAAAACAAAAATCTTTTCACTCCACAAAGAGACCTCTCATTATGAGACCACATTCCAATATAGAACATGGGAAGCACACACAAAATTGACAATTTACTTTGGGAAAAGTAAGTATCTTTTGCTCTACTGTCAACTGAACCAAAATGAGTAATTAACTAGTAAATGTGGATGAGATTTGAAAATCGAAAAAATAAAACCTAATCTTAATTACTAGAAGAAATCAATCTTCTTGAATCATAACAATTAATCCTAATCTAGACCTAACTGAAATAAACCAAAAGCAGTATCCTAATACTTGTACCTTCACCACATGAAGTACAATTTATTCTATTTTAAGAACTAGAAATTTCTTCCAGGACTTCCCTGGTGGCACAGTGGTTAAGAATCCGCCTGCCAATGCAGGAGACACGGGTTCGAGCCCTGGTCCGGGAAGATCCCACATGCCGTGGAGCAACTAAGCCCATGCGCCACAACTACTGAGCCTGCGCTCTAGAACCCACGAGCCACAACTACTCAGCCCATGTGCCACAACTACTGAAGCCCACACGCCTAGAGCCCATGCTCCGCAACAAGAGAAGCCACCGCAATGAGAAGCCCGTGCACCGCAACGAAGAGAAGCCCCCACTCGCCACAACTAGAGAAAGCCTGCGCTCAGCAACACCCAACGCAGCCAAAAATAAATAAATGAATAAATAAATCTAAAAAAAAAAAGAAATTTCTTTCATATTACGTGTTAGTGAGGCAAAGTGATGCCCGTGAAGACCACCAATCTAAGGGGAAAAAAAGACAGGGGAGGCAAAAAGACAAAGGGAGACACCAAATAGAAAGGCGAAAGCAAACGAAAAGAAGAAAATGTAGGAGAATCAGTAGAGGGAAATGGGGGTTTAAAAAAATTATGGAGAGCTGGGTGAAGGAGTTATGATAGGAAGCTACGGAGTGCCAATAGAAATTAAGTTTAAATACTATTCAGAACACTAGTTTCATGGGTTATTTAGTATGAGGGAAGGAAAAAAAGAAGGAAAATCTTAGGCTGGAAGAAACCAAGTTTCCAGGCAAGGCTGCATCTAACACACGTGTATTTCCCACGGGCCACAGTTCAGCTTTTCCACATAGAAGAGCAGACCTTCTTCTTAGAGGCACACTTCTCACAGGAAGCACTGATGAACTCAAAATTTCTACAAGTCTCAGTTTAAATAAAGGTTGAAAATAGAAAATGATGTTTCCTGAACATAAAAAAGGGAGGTTTATTTCAAGAAAAGACATAGTAAAAAAAACTGCCTTCATTGCTATGTAACTGTTTCCTGTACATTCAAAACTAACGTTATCCTACAAAATCCTGGTTGGACAAGTGAGACGGCAAGGAAAAGAATCTGGTTCAAAGTCAAGAATAATAAACCCAAACAGAGCTTTTTCAACCCACTCTCTGCCAAAATTAAAGGAAGTTTATCCTTGGGTGCTAGAGTTCTGTCTCTTGTAGATACAAAAAGGTGGGAGAAACTTGTATTGCTGTTTTTTCCCCTAAAGTATCCAAGTCTCCTAAGAAATTACTGCAAGAGATTCAAGCTTTGCCACCAGCTTCTCTTCCCTCACTCACACCTTACTTTACTTTATTAAGGGTTACCCATTCCCCTAGCACCCATATTTTGGACAAACCTGCCCTGTAACTCCCCAAACCTGCCTATTGCTAAAGGCACTTGTTTCCCCATTAAAGAAAAATAGTTAGGCTATCCATCCAGGATGCCCATTTATTCTGTAATATAAGCATCTATATCCACCATAGTCTCAGGTTTTAAGACACCTTAGAGGGAACTTAGTCCAACAGACAAATGATGTTTGAGTTCACTTAAAGTATCCATTCTAATAGCAAACACAAGGTGTTCCCATGAGCTGGGCAACATCCTATGAATTTTGCACGTATTAAGTCACTTCATCATCACAACAATCCTATGAGATGGTTAATATTATTGTCCTTATTTTACAAACAAGGAGATCAAGGCAGAGAGCAATTAAACAATTTTCCCAATTTTGGCTAGTTAAGTGGTAGAAGTGGTAGAACCCAGGCAGTCTGGCTCTGGCATCCATGCTCTTAACCCTGCAAAGCTGCCTTGCCTCTCTAAATTTATGGAACACTGAGATTGGAAATTCCCTGTTTAGTCAGCATATTGATCAAAAAATACAGAATAATTAAGCATTTGTGGCAAAATTTTAACAATTGGTGTCAAGGTGAATGAAGGGTATATAGGAGTTATTGTGCTACTCTTCCAACTTTTCTGTAAGCTTGAAATGTTTTCAAAATAAAAAGTTAAAGTTTCTTTTATCATCACACAACGGCACAAGTTTTGTGAAAGTGATGCCCAAATTATCTGTTAGCCATCAAAGAAGGCTTTAAGAAAACTCTGGATCCTTATAATGTTCCCACTACATGCCTGATTTAAATTGCCCACACCGGGACTTCCCTGGTGGTGCAGTGGTTGTGGTGCAGTGGTTTAAGAATCCGCCTACCAATGCAGGCAAGACGGGTTCGAGCCCTTGTCCAGGAAGATTCCACATGCCACGGAGCAACTAAGCCCATGAGCCACAACTACTGAGCCTGTGTTCTACAGCCCGCGAACGACAACTACTGAGCCCACGTGCCACAACTACTGAAGCCCGCGCGCCTAGAGCCCATGCTCCATAACAAGAGAAGCCACCGCAATGAGAAGCCCACGCACCGCAATAAAGAGTAGCCCCCGCTCGCCTCAACTAGAGAAAGCCTGCGCACAGCAACGAAGACCCAACGCAGCCAAAATTAAATAAATAAATTTTTTAAAAATAAAATAAGGGCTTCCCTGGTGGCGCAGTGGTTGAGAATCTGCCTGCCAATGCAGGGGACACGGGTTCGAGCCCTGGTCTGGGAAGATCCCCCATGCCGCGGAGCAACTGGGCCCGTGAGCCACAATTACTGAGCCTGCGCGTCTGGAGCCTGTGCTCCACAACAAGAGAGGCCACGATAGTGAGAGGCCCGCGCACCGCGATGAGGAGTGGCCCCCGCTTGCCACAACTAGAGAAGGGCCTCGTACAGAAACGAAGACCCACCCAACACAGCCATAAATAAATAAATAAATACTTTAAAAATAAATAAATAAATAAATAAAATTTAAAAAAAATAAAATAAAATAAAATAAATTGCCCACACCACTCCAGAAAGGCTTAAGGACTCACTGGAGAGGAAATGGCCTTAAAAATGGGGAACACTGTCCCTGAACCAGAATAGTAAATGTGGGCCCTGTTCTCAATACTTAATATTTAATAATCAATAACATGCAATTCCAAGTAGACTTAGTGGGAAAAAATTACTTCCAAAAATACATTATACAATATAACTAAATACAAATTAATCCATACCCTTATATCCCACTTGTTAGTTCTAACCAGAACAGTTTTTCTTCCCTGCCTTCACAATCTCCCTGCCAGGCTATATCAATGCCCTCTATCGCAAACCTTGGAGGCAGCTGCATTTAGGCAGAGCAATCCCTATTTCAGCTTCTCAAAGCATTTAACCCCTTTTGCAAGGGAAGAGAACATGAAATCGCATACTGATAACCTATGGCTTGTTCCTTTAGGCAAATTTCTTGTTACTATTATTCCAAATTTCCCATGAAAATTAATTTGGGTTCTTAAACTCACAAACTTCCCACTTTGTGAACAAAATCTCCTGAAGTTTCACAGTGAAAGCAGTGAAAAAAGTACAATGATGCCCCAACATACTTTCTTTGAAGCACTGATGTTCAAAACTATGTTCCCAAGCTTTTTGTTTTTATTAACAAGTATAAAAACCATTCACTTCCAACACGGCTGAAAGCAATATTTCCCTGCTGCGGCCCTAATATGTTCTGGGTAACGAGTTCCTCTCCCCAAGAAAATGGCTGCATTTAAGGTTTCAATGGTTGAAGTTAACAGCTGCCTATAGTATGAAATGAACTGACTAGGACCCTTACTTTTTTCTTTTTTTTAAAATTTATTTATTGATTTATTTTTGGCTGCGTTAGGTCTTCGTTGCTGCACGCGGGCTTTCTCTAGTTGCGGCGAGCAGGGGCTACTCTGTTGGGGTGCTTGGGCTTCTCACTGCGGTGGCTTCTCTTGTTGTGGAGCACAGGCTCTAGGCGCGCGGGCTTCAGTAGTTGTGACACACGGGCTCAGTAGTTGTGATTTGCGGGCTCTAGAGCACAGGCTCAGTAGTTGTGGCGCACGGGCTTAGTTGCTCCGCGGCATGTGGGATCTTCCTGGATGAGGGCTCGAACCCGTGTCCCCTGCATTGGCAGGCGGATTCTTAACCACTGTGCCACCAGGGAAGTCCCGGACCCTTACTTTTTACACTATTATTTGTACCGTCTGCCCAGAAAGAAAACAGGACTAAAGAGAAATTAAAATTTTAAATCTTCAATTATTTCCAGAAACTTTATTTAAAAATGGAAGGTGGGAGATGTGTAAAAGGTTGAAACTACAGACTAAAGTTTCAAAATTACATTGCAATTTTATTAATCTTTGTTGAATTGCTTCCTATTTCAACTTCCTTTCAGCCTTCCCCACAAAAGTCCCTCACTGATTCCCATAGTGCCTATTTAACCAAAGCTTACTGAGCACCTCAATATATCCCAGACACTAAGATAGGTGCTAAGAGGATACAGAGGTAAGACAGTACCTACACTCAAGCAGGTCAGTACAGAGGCAAAGACAAAAATAAATAGATAATTTAATAGAGACACAGATGTAGAGAACAAATGTATGGACACCAAAGGAGGAAAGCGGGGGAAGGGGGGTGGCATGAACTGGGAGATTGAGATTGACAATATACACACTAATATGTATAAAATAGATAACTAATAAGAACATGCTGTATAAAAAATAAATTAAATAAAATTCAAAAATTCAAAAAATAAATAGACCATTTTAATACAGTGTGATAAACATTATTTGAACTACCTGCTACAAACCTCTCCCTGCAAGTTGGCAGTATCATTCCAAACCACATGCCAGAAAATTCTCTGGAAGAAGAAATTTCACTGCCAATCAAATGAAGTTTGAGACATTTCCAGTAAGTTTAAGAAATTAGAGGATGGGAATAGTGTGCATATGGAAAAACTCCTGTTCTAAAGATTGAAATAATATCCATTCTAACATATCTAGCTCCCCACCTCCCCACAGGCTTTATGGAAAATGGATTTTTTTACGTACATTACTCTAACACGGAGGGGGTTGGAAATCTAAATGAGCACTGACCTTCAGGCAAGATGAAACACTCCTGCCTCTAGCAAGGGCTCATTTTAGTTCTGGCTCGTTTCTATTCTCTGTGGAGAATGGCAGTGTTTTAGTGGTTAAGTCCACTAACTTTGTAGTTAGTCAGACCAGGGTTTAATCCTGGCCTTGGTCACTTACAAGCCCTGAAATTTTCAGCAAACCTCAGCTTCTCTGAGGCTCAAATTCCTTAAAAAACAAAAAATAAACCAAAAAACAAACAAACAAAAAGTTGTTGTAGGAAATTAAGTAAATACAATAGTTTATGCAAAATGCTTAGCACTCAGTAAAAAAACAAGGAGGGGGGTGGGGGAGGGAGGGTGGGCAGTTAGTAACAGGGGACCACCAGGTGCCAAAATAGAAAGCAATAAATTATTACAGAGCTAATCATTTTGCTATTCCAATTGAAGAGTGATCTATGCTTAATTTATTTGCATCCATCCTCTCTCACTCATCCTTAGAGAGCAACTACCTCATAAACCCAAGGCTGAATTGCAATTACTTGGAGGTTTTTTTTTTTTTTTTAAGATTTCCAATAGTCCCCATTTTTATCCTAGCTGAAAGAACATGTTCTAACCCCTCTAACTCTCCATAACTGGAACCCTAAGAAAGGCACTAGGACTCTAAGCACCCAAAGGAGGCCCCCACCTGGAACACTGCATACCTTAGTCATATAACAAAGAAACCAACAGCATACAGGAGTCAGACAAGGAAAGAAAAATCTGCACAACTCTTACTTACTTGTCTTTTTTTACCCCCAAACCAAAATGGGGAGCAAAACAAAAAATAAAAGATTTACTTATTTACACCCCTTATTATATTTCCTGGAAGAACTAGGAGAGGTGAGGTAAAAGACAAATCTTCCATCTTATCATCCAAAAGGCTCTAATAGTACACACCAGTCAAAACAATGCCTCAGTTCGTGAAATAGTCCTGGACGCTAGTTAACTAGGATGTTCACTGCAGCTACACAAAGCCCAGCATTTAAAGCTGGACCCAAACCACCACCACTCAGTCATCCAGAACCTATTTTCAAACTGCCTTTGTACTCCTTCTTCAGATTCCCTCATCCCTCCCCCTAAAGGTTGAGTGGGAAACTGACACTCTGGTAGCAACACGACCAATCCTCCAAAGATCCACCAAGAAACCCCTAGGCTGGGGTCAAGGCAGAAAGAGCATTTGAAAATTTGTTAATGAAATAAGAACTACAGCCCAACAAACTGTACACGTTGTCCTTTTTCTTTCTTTTTAACTGCACTTGCTATAATTAGGAGATCCAGACATTAAAATCTTACTGTAGCCCTTGCATAAATTATATTAAAAGAAGGAACAAAGTTCCATTTCCTCTGAAGCCACAACGTCACAAGAATGAAATCAGCTTTCAAGAAATACTCATGTCTGGAAAAGAAATTCAAGGAAGTGTTCTAGTCTAAAAAGAATTAAGGGGTGGGGGGTACAAAATCAGAGGATTATTATAGATACATACCAGTTTAAAGCTAATGAGCAGCTTACATATTAAGGCCCATCTTGTTACAATTAGGGCAGTATCTACTGCAGTTATAATTTTCAAATGATTCACATTTTCAAAGGGAGAAGGAAGAGAACATCCAGTTTTCAGCCACTGATGAGTTGGTTATATGGTTATCTAGCATCAGTATTTTTACAAGAATGTGTTTGCAAAACAAAAACAAATCTTGAAACTAAATATAAGATATGAAAGCACAGTCATGGGCCTTCAGATCTTAAAGGCTTCTGATTTCACGGCAAATTAACCAAATAAAAACCTCACCTCCAAAAAATAACTTTGTTTGGTTTAAAAATAAGAATTCCCCTTGTGCTTTCTCAAATGCATCCTAAACACTAAAGTTTGTGTAAGTGTTTTACCCTTAGCCTAACCTTATTTTAATCCAAGGCCCTTTCAGAGAGCACAAAGCTGGAAATATTTTCACATGTGCCACTTTACTCAGGTGAACTAAAAAGCATGATTAGAATTTCCTTATTCCTTTAAGCACATAAACCAAACGTTATCGTATATGCAGACTGAACATACGATACCTCCACAAATCTTTGCTAGCAAAGGTAGTTTTAGAAGGAAAGGGATGGCAATTCGGTTACCATGGATCCATTTATTTTCTTTTATGAGGCAAAGCAGGGAGGCGAAGTCTAGAAGGAGAATGAGGCTCCTGCCCACCACACCTGGAAAAGTAAAAAAAGGATCCACCCAGCAACAGCAGGGCTGAAACCGATCTGGGCCGTTCAAACTCTCTATGGGAAAAAATATCACCATTTAAGCTGCAAAGTTCCCTGCAAGTTTCCACTTCCACAAATCTAATGATAAAAAGGAGAAAGAAAAGTTTTGAAACATATGAAGAACCATCTGTATAACTAGCTTCCGACCCGGACAAATTCCTTTCCCAACCCACACGCAACATGCCAAAAAAACCAACTTCTGGTTTGGGCTCTGAAAACAGAAGTTTGTTAGCCTAACCTAGAAAAACATACATAAAATCAAAGAACACACCAAAATGTACATTTATGGATGCTCTCACCGTCCTGATACTATTCATCTCCCTATATTAGAGAGACCAGAAGTTTGTTTCTGGGTCTTGAACATTTTACTTTGCTTTAAATATGATAAAATACCAAAATTCCCCGAAATAAGTAGAAAGAAAAATTAACTGCTTAAAAGTTACCCGTCAGCATAACAGACTCTCCCGGTTTTAAATTCCCTCGGTTACCGTAAGACAAAAATTCAACTTGGCTTATTCTCCTTTACCCGTCTATACACATATTTTTTAAAAAGGCACACACCTCAAATGTGGACTTCTAAAAACCAGTCCTTTAAGAAAGAAAACCAAGGCTTCGTCAATGTTCTGAGAAAGACAAATCCAGCAAGGTAGTTGATTTTTCGCCACCTCTTCCTCCTTTCAGGATCTTTCCTGCTCTTCTTTCTCTCTCTCCCTCTTTTTTTTTCTCTCAGATCCAACACCTAAAATGGAAGTTGCACCCAGCCAAAGGCTAGGGAGCCTGGGTGGTGACAAACTGATCTGGCAGCCCTACCCCCTCGCTTTCCTAAGTGATGTCAGCCCCTGAGAACTTCCAATAGGAGCCGGGCATAAATCAGGGAGCTGATTTTATCCAATAGGAAACTTTATTATAGGAAATTAAAAAAAAAAAAAAAAAGGGGGGGGAAGAGCAAGAGGAGGAGAAAAAGAGACAGGGGGAAGTTTTATATATATATTTATATTTAAAGTGGAGACCTATATAATCTCTGAGGAATTACTGCAGAGCTGGGAGGGGTCGGGGAAGGGGGCTGAAGGAATAAGGGGTTTTTAGAATGGCATAACTAAGAACCTCGGTTCTCTTTGACGGTGGGGTTCTTGCTCCCTCCTTCCTTTCCGGGTGGGGAAGCAAAAAAGAGCTGATTTTATTTGCCTGCTGCTATTTGGTTTGTTGCTTTCTACCCCAAAGCATTTCCCCAAAGGAAGACAGGAAGGGAAGGAGCGTGAAATGCTAGAAACAGGACTACAATGTGTTGATTGGGACGGTAGGGGATATCTGAGGTAAACTCTCAATTTTATTGTTTTGGTTTAAATGCATTAGAGTTAATTAGAAAACCTAATGCTTGGACTTGTTAACAATTTTCAGTGTCTATACTTTCAACTAGAAGGAAGCTGAATCCACTAGGCTGTTGAGGAAAATCACTGTCTTCCCATTTGTCCCCAAATCAAAATAATGTGGGTTTGAGGGGGAGAGTAAATGATATCCAATAAATAATATATTTGGAGGAGACGAGAGCATGTGTAAGGAAAAGAAAATCTCATACCTAGAAAATTCAATTTATTTGTTAACTTTGAGCTTAAGACTGTCTAGTTCATACATTGTTTATGCTTGACCTAAATAAAGGATTATAGCAAGTATTCTTTTTCTGAATTAAGAGTTATCTTTAATATGTTCTTAGACTATTAGGCCATGAAGGACAGAGATTGAATTTTTTTTTTTACATGCTTGACAAAGACTAGTATTTTATGGTCATTCGGGGATTAGCTATGTGAAAATCATACTGATAAATTGAAACTTTTCTTTCTTACTGAAAAATCTATCCTGTAAACTGCTACCAAATGAATCTTCATAAAGTTTTCATAATCTAAAATAGTTAAGAGCATAGGTTCTGCAGTCAGACTGACTGGCTTCAAATCTTTCTCTGCTGTAAGTATACTTAATCAAGTAAATGTACTACATACTTTGTGACCTTGTAAAAGTTATATAATCTCTCTGTGACTCAGTTTCTTAACTATAAAATGGAGATAATAGCTATATCTCTTTCACAGGACTGTTGTGAGAATTAAAATACACATAAGGTTCTTAAAATAATGCATGGCATATAGTACAAACTCAATAAGAATGAGTTATTATTACCAATATCTACCCTACCGAAAAACTTTCAGTAATTCACCATTGCCCAATAATAGCAACCAATAAACGAAGCATCTATCACATGAGGGCACTTTGCACTCACTGTCCCTAACTTCTAAAACACCACCATGGAGATAGCATCACCACCGTTTAGAGACGAGAAAATCAAGGCTCAGCAAGGTTAAGAAACTAACCTGAGCTCATCTGGCTAAGGAGTAAGCCCCTCATCAGTCTGACTCCAAGGCCCATGCTCTTTCCATTACCTTACACTGTCTGTCCTCGTCTGTTTTCAAGATGCCATATTTACTCATCCAATACATTAAAGTAACACTTATTAAGCATAATCTGACCTTTCCTTATCTTTCTAAACTGGAATTCTGCTCCTCCTCAGGATGAAAGTGCCCTTCTAATCAGGTTTATCTGATCGTTACCCACCCCCTCGTATTTGGTCTATGGTCTCATATACCCTCATATTTGGTCTAATGTGGCCAAAAAGGACTTCTCTCAGAAGTGCTGGAAGATGTAACAGACATCACAGCACTTGTCTGATGGGGTTTAAACAAACTATAATAGAATAGGAAATGAATACATTTGACAGAGAAACAAACAGCCTTTAACTCTCATTGTCTAAGAATCTTTTCCTGTTACCTTATCACATCTTCTACCTCTACTTTCCATCTATTCCTAGTCCTACATAGCAAGTTTAAAAGCCAAAGATTAAAAGAAAAAAAAAAAGCCAAAAATGATTGTCAAAGGAAAACAATCAACACATATGTTTGTTGATTCACTGGTTCCTAGGTCAGAGCCATTATCTAGAATATGCTATGATTTTCTAGAGATGGACTAGTCTTGTTTCCTTCACACCACCACTAACTTGCAAGTATTTTGCCTTCCTTTTTTCGTGTGTATGTATGTGTGTGTGTGTTTTCCTGTCTCCCCCACCAGAAGATAAGCTCCATGAAGGCATAAAAAATGTCTTTCTAGTTTATGGTGTATCCCCAGAGCTCAGCCTTGTATCTCATATTTAGCAACAGATGAATAAATGAATGAAGTCTGTTGGCTTACTAGTTATATAATCCTGGACAAGCCATTTAACATTAATGAATTTGTAGATAACATTCAAAATAAAATTATATACAAGTCAAAAAAGTTAACTCAGTGGTGAAAAAGTTGTTAAATTTTAAATTTATCTCAAACAGCCATCTCCAAATAAAGAATCACAAGGATTAATACTCACTGAGGGAAAAACTGTTTATACTCAGTGAACAGAAAAAAGACTAGTTCCTTCTGGGTTATTTTGAGCACCATCCCACTCTTCCAGACGTCAAGGATAATGAAATAGACAAGTTTCCTGCTCTCAAGTTTACATTCTAGTTGGGGTGGGGTGGGGGGGATGCGGTTGCAGAAGATTAACAGATGTCAGATGAAACATTATGCAGAGATCAAAACAGACTGATGAGAATGACTTGGGGCTTGTTCTAGACTGGATGTCAGGGACAGTCTCTCTGGACAGGTGACATTTAAGTTGAAATCTGAATGGTAAGAAGCAGCCAACCATGAGAAAATATAAGCAATGGCAACTACTAATGCCAAAGCCCTAAAGTGTGGGGCTGAAACATACTGGATCCAGCAGAGCATGTTGGAAATGAGGAGGGAGGGATAGGTGGGAATCAGAATGTGAAGGGTTCTATAGGTTAGAGAAAGGAGTTTTGATTTTATTCTTAGGTGGAAGAAAGCCTGTGGGGATTTTAAACAGCAGAGTGACGTAATCCAGTCCACATTTTGAAAAGATCTGGCTGCTTATGTGCCAAATGGATTAAAGTAGGGGCAAGAGGACTTCGCTGGTGGTACAGTGGTTAAGAGTCCGCCTGCCAATGCAGGGGACACGGGTTCAAGCCCTGGTCCGGGAAGATCCCACATGCCGCGGAGCAACTAAGCCCGTGCGCCACAACTACTGAGCCTGCGCTCTAGCGCCCGTGAGCCACAACTACTGAGCCCATGAGCCACAACTACTGAAGCCCACGCACCAAGAGCCAGTGCTCCGCAACAAGAGGAGCCACCGCAATGAGAAGCCCGTGCGCAGCAACGAAGACCCGACACAGCCAAAAATAAATAAAAATTTAAAAAAATAATAATAATTTTAAAAAGTAGGGGCAGGAGCGAAAGCAAGGAAATTAGTTTGAAGGTCAAGTTGCAGTGATATGGAGTTGACTACAGTGATAGCAGTAAAAATGGAGAGAAGTCAATGGATTGAGGATGTGTTCAGAGATACAGGGTTGTTTTTGTTTGGGGCTTTTTTTTCTTTCCTTTTTTGCTTTTTGGTTTTGTTTTGTTTTGTTTTTTATGCATGGAAGACTACAGTCAGTGCTCACTCTTACAACTCTCAAAGTTTAACTGCTCCACCAACAACCATCATCACCACGTACACACAAAGAAAAGATACCATAAAATGGTGAAAGATTAGGGAAGAGCCGTGAAATAAAATTATACTTAAAAAAGAAGTGTTAAAATTATTATGTAGGGCAGAGCACTGTGCTGTGATGGCTCTACTTCTAAAACAGATTAAAACTATAAATGCCAAGGAGAAGAAATTTTTAAAACTCCAACTCCAAAAAAAAAACTGGCTATCCATACAAAGGAAAACAAAACATTTTTACTCCTTTCTACCCTCTGATGACAACACATTACCATCCAAAGTTTGTCATTTTTGAAGCCCTGCGTAGGATGGCCATTTATCATTCCCTTTAGAAAATCTACTAACACAAGATTTAACTAAAATTGGATTAAAAAAAAAAAAAAACCGAACATAAAACCAAGAAGTGAGTCCTCGCTACCTCTTGAAAATTAATCTAATCCTGATAACAATATATTCATGAGGGGATGTAATACTTATATTTTCTTTACAACCCCGAAGAATCACCTATAGTGGTATTGCACCTGCATAATCTAGTCTTGATTCCACAGTAACAGAGGCGCGAACAAGTATTGTCCTGCCTTTTTTTCCTTGCTTGCTCGCTTTGTGTGTGTGTGTGTGTGTGTGCGCTGACAACATCTAAAACCTGTCCTTCTGCTAAGTTTTATGTCCTTTCACGAACTGCTACCTCTTCAAAATATGACGGCAACCAAAAATGTCTTCTGTTCCTTGTTTCTTTCTTCGTCTTAAAAGCAGGAGCCTCAAACTAGGGAAAATATTACCTGACTTGGAAATCCACCCCCACCCCCCATATTTCAATCAACCACCTCAAATCCTTTTTGAAAAGGTGCAAAATATCAGTAAAGATACACTTGAGCGCCCTGTACTACTCACCCCTCTACGTTTTGTCCGTGGGCAGGTTCCCCTTCTCTTAGACATCGTCCTTCCTGCCTCCAGTTGGCCTCCGCGGGGGCTGCTCCGGGCGAATTCACCACACTTTGTCCCCAGTGGTGTTGGATTCAGCCGGCGCCGTCCAGTGCTGGACATCACCTGGCAGCGACCCGAAGCCGGAACCCGCGTCCTAACGCGCACAGGGCAGAGAGAAGCTGTCCAGATTTCTAAAGTGGCTTGGCATTCTCTCTAAATGTTTAATCTCGAGATCTTTTAATTTTTGATATCATCCCTGAGAACAGCTGTTTCCAGTCGGGAAGTGTGCGAAGGAAATCAACACCGGTGACCCCCCCTCCAGACGGAAAGTTCTGCCACCCCCTGGGTCACGAGGTCTCCGAGATGTGGGGCTGGAGTGGAATCTGTGAAAAACTTGAATTCAGAAACTAGCCCGAGGACCTTGTTCCAGAACATTCCTGGCCTTAGGAGACATCTAGTGAGAGACATGGGGGACAAGGTGCGACTGGAGCCATCCAGAGGCCTTCTCGTCCATTACGGCTGGGGTGCTCTTAGTGGGGCCGAGGCCATTCGCAGCCTCCTCAAAGGGAAGCCGCAGGTGCCCTTCTACCACCTTGGAGCCTGCCCCGTTGGGAGTCCTGAGCCTCTTTTCCGTGTGTTTTCATCGGGTACAGAGGACGAGGCCGGCTTCCAGAAGAATTCCTTCCGAGCGGGCCCTTCCCCCTTCCTCTCGCAGCCCTGCCGCCTTCCCGCAGCCTCCAAGTCCCTCGAGACTTAGCCTCCCGCCCAAAGCGCTCCTCGTCCTGTGATTGGCTCTTTGAGGAGCCTCTGCCAATGGGGATAACGTATTCGGGCAGACGTAAGCCCGCGAGCTGGGGGAGGAGGAAGGACGTCGGGGCCGCGACGTGCGGTGAGCGGAAACGTGGTGCGAGGTGTGTGGCACCGGCCGCGTGGCCTCAGGCCCTCGCTGTCACCACTTCCCAGTGCATAAGGATCCCCGGGCCTGCGGCAGGACGAGGGCACCAGGGAGTGGCTGCAAAGCCCGTGCGGCCGGAGGTGACGGTGTTGGGTGAGCCTTGAATTAGGGCCTCCGCGATCCCCACGCTCCATTCCCAGAAACCTTTGCGCCGAGAGCTCTGTCTTCAAAGGAGTTGGGCCGAGGCGCCCAGCTTTGCAGGGCCTTCCCTGAAGCCCTGCTTGCCCCCGCCAACCCCGATTCCCTTGGTTCTGGACGGGGAGAACCCTCAGGACGTTGTGCAGCTTTGCTAAACCCCACCCCCACCCCCACCCCCAGCCCCGTCCCGCGCCAGCCTGGACCTTGGGAGGAAGCAAGGCAGGCTGGACCGAGGACCCAAGCGCGGAGAGGACAGCAGGAGCACCTCCTGCCGCAGAGCTCTTCCAGGTTGGGTCTGGGGACAAGGCCCAGGGCTGGTGGATTGGGAAGCTTCCCCAGGGCCTACCTCTGGGCCCTTGCAATAGCTGCCATCCTCCATCCCCATCTCCCTGGCTGGGATGGAATTGAGCCTACAGTTTCTTAATTTACCTTTCCACTCTTTTCTTTCCTGATAGTTTGACGTGAACTGTTCGGAGCTTCAGTGCCACCTGACAGAAAACTGCGTGCCAGGGAAGGAGCACCGGCTGTGCAGTGAGTGTGGGGATCTCAGTGCAAAAAAGCTGGAAACGTAGTGAGCCTGAAGTCAGAATACCCAGCTTGTGTTGGGAGGGGTAGAACGCTTAATTATCCTTGCTTTATTGTTAGCCAGAGAACTGACCAGATTGACAAACCGAAAGGCCAGATTCTTTGCCAATTTCCAGGTGGAATCAGGCTCACTTCGGTCAAGAACATCTGAACCCACGGTGGCAATATTCTTACTGCTGTGAGAGACCTTCCCACCAAGTCCAACAGCTTCTTTTCTTTACTGTGCACCCTCTGCTGGTTAGTGTGATAGAGTGAGCTCAGGGAAAAGAAGGTGTGTACGACTTCCTAGAGGTCATTTAATACTCCGTGGTGTTTTGTTAAAATGTGTTAAATTGGGGAAGTATACCCATGAAACGGTGCTCAGGAAGAATATGAGTAGTGAGCAGTATAGGAGTTGGGTTTCTGGCAAATGTGAATGAGGAAGGTTTAAGGATAAGAACAACTCCATTTTTGGAGTGCTAGTTTCGTGTCAGACACTCACAGTACTAAGCAATTTGGTAAAATTGACTCATTAAATCTCTAAAACAGCCTTATGAGGTAAGTACAGTACTGTTATAATTCCCATTTCCTAGATGAGAAAAGTAAGACTCAGAGAAGTTAGGTCATTTACCTGAAATTATACATCTAAGCTAATAAATAACAGAGCTGAGATTCAAATCTAGGCTGTTTCTGAGCTCCCACCTGTAACCACTAGGATATTCTTTCTTAAGATACCCTTGGCACAGTTCCTGGACTTATGGTTCCTCAACTCATGCTTTTGTCTCCCACTTTCAAAATTTCCCTGTCATTTCAAAGACAAAAAAAAAAAAATAGGTATAATCGTGCTTCTGAAAGGTATTATTTCACCCACAGGAATCTGATCCATGAAAACCTAGGTTTGTTAAGAGACCAACATGTGCTCTTCTGCCAGTCCCAAAATCCTATACAGGAATCCCCGGTTCCTCCGGCTAGCTTTTCTGCAGCTTCATCACCAGCAACAGAGTGGTGTGTTCTGTGATGTCCTTCTGCAGGCAGAAGGTAAGAGACCAGTAGGGACTCAATTGAAAACTCACCATAGACTAAGATAAAATGACTTCAGGGCCAAGCAGTGCAGGAAAAAACCAGGAAAGTGTGTAATTATCGCCTTTGAGTACTGTAAGCTATTTGGTAAAGAGCTTGGCTCTTTCTAGGACAGGTACATTTTTCAAGAGTGAAAGTGAGATTATGCTCCTTCGCTTAAAAAATGAAACTAAAAAAAAAAAAAAAAACTATAAAAAAAAAAAAAATGAAACTAATTACAAAGTTTTGTAAGCATAGAAATTCGGTAAAACATGGATACACCGTAGTGGGATGGTTGTGAACATTGAGTTAACATACGTAGAGCACTTAGAACAGTACTTTTAATGTACTAGGCACAATGTAACTATTAGATGATACTATTACATATTTTCCTTTTTTCTTGTTTTCAAATTGATGGCTTTTATTGTTTTGTTGTTAAACCTAAAAACATATAGCTTATTTCCACCCCTTCCCTTTACACTTGAAATGTTAAATCAACTTGGGGTAGAGCCTGGTATAGTGTAAAAGGCCTAAGACTAGGAGTCCGAGTTTAAGTCCTAGTTTTGTTACTAACAGTAACAAATGAGCAAGTAACTTCACCTCTTTCCAGTTCACTTTCTTCATTTATCAAAAGGGATTATGACAGCCAACATTGTGTAACACTCTACAGTTTGCAGAGTACATATAGCACAGTTTAGTGTCTCATTTGATTCTTATAACAGCCTTGTGAGATGGGGAACGTTACATGGTTCCAGCTCATGGTTCCAGATGAGCGAATTGAGGCCTAGAGAGTTAAGTGACTTGTCTCTTGGTTCTCTTAGGAAGTGCAGAGTTGGGATGCATTCCTTAATTCAAAATAAACATAAAAAGTATCAACTGCCTGGTGTATGCTAGTATACTTTACTAGCATGGCATGTAGTATATATGAAGATAAGTCCATCCTCGTAAGGAAACCGTGTAAAGGGGAGACGTTCCAATAACCAGTGCATCCAGGTAACTGGGCAGTATAATAAATAACATTGGGGTAAGTATAAGCTGATACAGGAGCACAAAAGAGGAGCATCCTTCACAGACTTGAGTAGGTTGGGGGATGGGTGTTAGGGAGAATTTCTTGGAGGAAATAACCCCATAGGGGACTTCCCTGGTGGCGCAGTGGTTAAGAATCTGCCTGCCAATGTCGGGGACACGGGTTCAAGCCCTGGTCCGGGAAGATCCCACATGTCGTGGAGCAACTAAGCCCGTGCGCGACAACTACTGAGCCTGTGCTCTAGAGCCCGCACGCCACAACTACTGAAGCAGGCGCGCCTAGAGCCCGCACTCCGCAACAAGAGAAGCCACCGCAATGGGAAGCCCCCGCACCGGAATGAAGAGTAGCCCCCGCTCGCCACAACTAGAGAAAAGCCCCTGCGCAGCAACGAAGACCCAATGCAGCCAAAAAATAAATTAAAAAAAAAAATCAACTGTTAAAAATAAATAAATAACCCCATAGGTGAGTTGTGAAGGACAAATAGAAGTAGGAGGAAATGGGGTAAGATTTTCCCAGGCAGAGAAAACAGCATGTAGAGATGTACACGTGACCAGGGATTTGCGAGTGGTTCATTATGGCTAGAGCACAGACTATAGGTGTATTGATCAGAGGTGTGGCTAGAGAGGTCAGCAGGTCTGAAGTGTTACACCAAGGAAGTTGGTCTTATCCTAAGAACGCTGGGAAATGTATTTAAAGGTTTCAAGAAGGTCCTAACTGCTTTAGAAACAGCACTCGGGCTGCAATGAGAAGAATCATTAGATTGTTACTGAGCCCAGATAGGAGGCTATTTTGGAATCCAGGAGAGAGGGAATGGTGGCCTGAACTAAGGCACTGAGAATAGAAAGAAATACATAGTTTATGAGCTATTCAAGAAAATTTACAAAACTTGCTGCAGTTAAGAGCATAGACTGTAGCCCTGGGTTCAAATCTTGTCCCTGCTCCTTAACTGTAATTGTGGGCATGTTACTTCACTATGCCACAGTTTACTCATCTGTAATGACAGCTACCCCACAAGGTTGCAGCGAAGATTAAATGAATTAATGCTGCTAAAATCCGTAGATGCCTTTCACATAATAAGGACTCAGAAAGTATTAGCTTTTTTAAAAAACTTAATGTTTGACTAGATGCAGTGGGTAAGAGAAAAGAATCAAATATGACTTCTGGTTTTCAGGCCTGGGCAATTGGATGAATGTGCTATCTTATTTTGAAGTAAAAACTGGGACGTTTTGGAGTGTGGGGAATGGTGAGTTCACTTTCTAGAAAGGTTGCGTTGGAGGTACTTGTGGGACCTCCGTGTAGTCATGCAGGCTACGGCATGCTTAATATCTCAGAAAAGATACCTGGGCAGATGTAGAATCTGGGAAGCCTCAGCAAGCCTTTGCTAACTGAAGCCATTGGAGAGACAGAAATTGCCCATGAAGTGCCCATAAAATGAGAAGGTTGTTCAGGACAGTGGATACCAGGCAGTGGAGAGAGCTCAGGAGAGAACTGAGCCCTGATTATCCATATCCAGAGCTCATGATCTTTCTGTTAGACCACAAGCAGCTTCTATACAGTTTTAAACTCTTGTGTGAGTCAAAAACATTTACTCAGCAAGTATTTGATCCCCTACTTTGTGTCAAGCACTGGCTATACTTCAGTGAGCAAGACAGACACGGTCTCTGTCCTCTCAGAGCTTACAGTTTAGTGAAGGAGATGGACGGTTACAGCGCAGATGGCTGAATGCTATGATAGCTACAGAGCATCTAACCCAGACAGGGGGTAGGGTGGGGGAAGGCTTTCTGAAAGCCTAAAATAGATAAAAACTGAGTTAGCTAGGTAATGGCACAATGTTCCAGGCAGGCAGAAGAAATAAATTTATCCTTCTACTTGAACTTCTGTGGAGGGAAATTGAGAGAAGAGGCAGCACATTTAGGTAGTCATGTCTGTGCTTAACCCATGAACATGCCAGTCGGCATGAGACAGATAACAAAGTGTTTGGGTTTCCCTCCAGGCGAGGCAGTCCCAGCCCATTGCTGCATCCTTTCGGCCTGCAGCCCCTTCTTCACAGAGCGCCTGGAGCGGGAGAGGCCAGCTCAGGGTCGGAAGGTGGTGCTCGAGCTGGGGGGCCTGAAGATCAGGACACTTAGGAAGCTGGTGGACTTCCTGTATACCTCAGAGATGGAAGTATCTCGAGAAGAAGCCCAGGATGTGCTTTCTGCTGCCCGTCAGCTCCGTGTATCTGAGCTAGAATCCCTTCAGCTAGAGGGTGGGAAGTTGGTGAAGGCCCCTCAGGGTCGAAGACTGAACAGGGAGTGCCTACAACCTCCAAGTGCTGCTGCCATCTCTGCCAGGGTGGTGGCATCCATCCGCCGCCCTCGAACTCCACTGCCTGTTACCCAGACTCCCTGTCCTCTTGGGGCAGTGAGACTGAAGTCCTCGGGGAAGGAGGAGGGGGCCCAGGAGAAGAACAACCGACAGAACACAGAGAACTTGTCTGGCACTCTTCTGCTCAAGAGGAAGGCCAGAGCCTGCCCAACTCCACAGGAGAAAAGCTCTTCACCGTCAAGCCACAGTCAGGGACCTAAAGAGAACAAAAGTTACCCTGCCCTTGGTCCTACAGCACTTTCCCCACCCAGCTTGTACCCCTCTGTGGACGAGCGACTATTGCCCAGAAAGATCAGGCTGAGCCGCGCAAAGCTGTCTCCTGATGTCTGTACCTCCGAGCCTGCCAGCCTTTTAAGTGGACCCAGCTCAGTACCCCCAGCCCCTGGCCGGCGTCTTTGGCGGCAGAAGAGTATAAATAAAGAAGCACCAGAAGACGAGCAGAAAACAGGGCGAACTAGTCCTCTACATAGTACCCCGAGCCAATCTGGTCTTGGAAAGTCGGGTGGGAACAAGAAGCGGAGCCCTGAAGTCAGGGCGTCTAACTCCGACTCTGCAGAGGAGGGGCAGGTTGGCAGAGTGAAACTTCGCAAGATTGTCAACGGGACCTGCTGGGAGGTAGTTCAAGAGCCTCCCCTCAAAAGCTCTCAAGACAGCCCTCAGATCCCAGAACCTGAAGACTCGGAAGAGCCTCCAGGGACTCAGCCGTCCTCAGGTAACGAGCAGGAAGTGTCATCTGCTAGCACAGACCTGTGTGAGGACTTCCCCACGTGCTCTAGGCTACAAGGCATTCTCCTCTCTGCTGGCCACTCCCCATACAACCCAGTGGTGAAGTCCGAGTTCGGGTCCAGTCCAGAGCTGATAGGGGAGGCACCGGGATTGGATATTGACTGCAGAGAGCCCTATGCATCTGACACAGCCCTGCTCGGGCAGCCGTGTGAGGCTGAGGAGTACCGAATCACGAGTGCTGCTGCCGCCAGTGAGCTGGAGGAAATCCTGGACTTCATGCTCTGTGGCTCAGACATCGAGCCACCCATAAGGTCTCTGGAGAGTCCCCGGGCTGAGGGCTGCAGGACCCCTAGTTATCACCTGACAGAAACAGGAAAGAACTGGATTGAAGGGGAAGAATGGTGTTTGCCAGATGTGGAGCTCTGGCCCAGGGAAATCACAGGATTGGAAAAGGAACCTGCTGGTGAGAACAAAGGGCCAATTGAGCCTTTTAGCCCCCTTGTCATGCCCTCTGAGAACAGAGAGCCAATTGAACCCCGCAGCCCCCTTGTCATGCCCTCTGAGGTGAGTGAAGGGGAGGTGCTTTCAGTGGGAGGCTCCTGGACTGCAGACCTGGAAATTCCCAGCTCCCAGCCACTGGATGGTCAGAGAGACAAACTTCTCCACCTCAACTCCCTTAACCTTCCCCAAAGGTCCTATGGGGACCTCTCACCTCCCTGTTCAAGCTGGTTGGAGACTGGGCTGGAAGTGTCCCTAACTACGGATGAAGTATTATACCCTGCTCCAGAGGCAAGCAAGGAGGGATTTGGCAACTCTGAGTTGTTGGATCCACTTCCTGCTAGCCCTGAAGAGGAAGAGATTGATGTGGTGGACTCGATGTCAGAGGGGATTGTGCCCATGAGTATTCCCTCCGTGTGGCCCGACCCTTCCTCAGAGTCAGAAACAGAGGTGGACATACTAACGTAGTGGAGTGGGGAGGGCAGGTTAGAGGGAGTGGGCGGGTGGGAAATGTTGGCTAACAGAAGGTACACGGGCGGGCTAGCACATGCCCTGTCCTCTTAGCACAAGAGGCAGATATACCCCAGCTCTCCTTCCCTCCCCAGGCTTTTGGAGGCAGGCAAAAATCGTTCCATGAGTAGAAAATTATGAACTTGAACCACCTTACCTCTTTATAATCTATTTTGCAGTTAGTGACAAGTGAAACAATAAACTGTGTGTCACAACTCTAGTGGGTCATAGGTAACAGCCAAAGCCAGGTCTCCCAGGTCAAGAGGCATCTAATAACTGATTGAGGAAGAGCTGAGAAAGACCAGCCTCTGTGGTGGGGGTTCTGTGGGAGAGAAAATGTTCCAGGAGGAGGTGTGAAGCAATGCTGGGCTGGAACACTAAGTGGGTGGGAGTGACAGGGTATTGTCTAGTACCTGATGTGCGTGGCTTAGTCACTGCCAGTATGGTTAGTCTAGCCAGAACCTCCACAGGGGCCAGGAAGATGTACTTCCATCATCACTTCGGAGAATTGAGTTGAAAAAGATACAGTTGCTTTTTTAAAAAGAAATTATTTTGTTTTTCCCCATAGTTTTTACAAGTATTTCACATGCTCTAACAGGGACCATAGGAGTTCCAGGTTAATTGGTGACCTTAGGCTATGAAAAACACAAGGGGGACCAATCCCATAAGGCTGGTTTAGGGCATCCCTTACCTTAAGATTAAGTTTTACTTCATCACTCATAGTTTATATCAAACCCAAATACTCTAATTTTTATTAAACCAATCCAAGAACTTTTCAGTGCCTTACTAGAGGATTGCCTCACAACTGAACCACCGTTTCTGGAGGAGAAGAAACCACAGCTTCAGGCACATGACTGAAGTTTGGCCATGTCCCGTCATAAATGCTCCAACATCACCAGGGACAGAGGCTGTGAAAATGAGAGTGGGAAAAAAGTTAGAGAAGGGCTCCAGGCAATCATATAGCCAGCCCTCCTCCCTTGAACCCACAAACCCAGGAGAGCTCAAGGACTGCATCCTCCCCCCACATCTCACTCAACGTATCAAGTGCCTGACAACATGCCAAAGCACTCTATGAAGCACTAGGGATAAAGACAAGGTCAAATCCTGTGACCAGGAGTGAGAACTACAATGCAGGGTTATTACACGGGGTGGTAACAGAAACAACATACCAGTAACAAAAAACACAGGAGGACAGGAGTAGGCATACCTGAAGTTACACAAAGATTTGATCAGGAAAGGGGAGAATCATAACTTACCAATAAATAAGGGAACCGGTGGGATTTACAGGAAAATGAGTTTTTTTAAACAAATATATAAAACTGGTCTACACCCCAAGGGCAACAATTAACTGCATCCTCTAAGGACACAATTTGCATTTTTATAATCATTTACATTACCATCGGTATTCCACGACTTAGCTCAAAGACAATGAAATGAAACATGGAGTTAGCAAAGGGCACACTGGATAGAAATCATTTTTTGCGGACTTCAGTTTTTCCCACCAGTAAGGGGAAGAGGTATTCCCACTAGAGGAAATCCTGAGAGCAGAAAAGAGTTATGAAAATGTAGGTCCTGTGTGAAATAAGGGGTTTAACAGTAAGGGCTGCTTCGCCAAAAGCCACACCAAGATCAGTCCACTCTCCCCCATTTCCCATTTCAAACCTCAGCGTGAGGACTTCTGCCCAAACCTCCCTACGAAAGGTACTTCTTCAGCTCGTTCACCACCTCTTGAGGCTCAGGGAACTTGAGTTTGCGTGGGGGCCCCTTCTTAATCCCAGTCCAGAGCTCCGCACCTGGGAAAAGTCCACGAAATCATCAGGTGGCGGCGGTTTGAGACCCGCGCTTCCTCGCCTCGGATCCATGCCCCCCAACGCCCCACCCCGGGCCCTCACTCACTGCTGCCGTCGGGTCGCAGCAGTGTCACCTCGAAGCTGCCCCTCCGGGGCTTGGTAGGGTTCACCTTCACTGGAAGCTCCGGGGCCTCCAGGCGCAGCGCCTGGCTCAGGGCCGCGGCGTTGCGCCCGTAGACGCGTCAGCTCATGCTAAGGAGAGATGGGGAAGGTCAAAGACTGGGACCCTTGGTCTGCGGCGCCCTTGCCCGCCCCCCATTACTCCCCAGACCCCCTCACCAATGCTCGATAACGACGCTCGCCTCCTCCACTCCCTTCTGGCTGCTAGCCGGCTTCTCCCGCTTCTCGGCCGCTGCGGCCAGCGCCGCCTCGGCCTTCCGCTTCCTCCCGCGGGAAGCCATGGCGCCTGGAGCCCGGCTGGGAACCCAGCCGACCTGGGGCGGGAATAGGGTGGAGATTCGGCCACCGAGGAGGCCAGCCAAGCTCCGCGATCCAAACCGCAACCCACTCAGCTCTCCAAACAAAACCTCTCTTAAACTGCAGAAAGCGTGGCGCTGGGCGCACACGTGGCCTGGGGGCGGGGCCTTCGGGCAGAGCCACTCTGCACGCGGAGACGGGGGAGGTAGGCTCCAGACCGAACCACCAGTGCTTGGGGGGGCGGGCAGCTCTGACAACGAGCCCGGCCTCACACAGGCTTTTCTGTAACCGCGAGACCAGCTAAATGGTGTGCATCACGATCCCTACCCAAAACCGCCTTCCGGGGACCCGCGGACCAATCCCAAACCAAGACAAATTAACTCTAGGGTTAGGGAATCTAAACCTTCTCCAGCTCTCCGCAATCGTGGGGACCGATGTACAGCATTTGGTGAAACTGATCAGTATGCCCTTTGCAATTAAGATGGACAATTCCTCTGCAGTTGCCTCGCTTTTCTAACACGTGAATAACACACAAAGGCGCAATCAAAAGTAAATCCCAGTCTCTTTATTATGGAAAACCATCAACTGGGTGTGGGGAGGATGTAGGAGGGTAAGTGAGACCCTGCCCAGGGGCTTTCTCCTCCAGGGCCCACCACACAAAGGCAGTCTCAAACTTCTATTCCCCTTCCTCCCAATTTCCATAAAATAGGGAGCTTATTCAATACTATCTTCAATGAGAAAACTCTGTGGTTAAAGATTTCTCCTTGGGACCAGTGACAGGCTTATACTTTTTAAATATAGGCCACAGACCAAGCCAAAATGGCTTAAAGCAGCAAGCGTCTTGAGGGAAAAATCTTAGCACTTGGCCTGTTATGTTAGGGTTTAATCGAATCTAAGCAGGCTGTGTAGATCCATTATGAGGAATAATGAAACCAGAGTGTGATGGAGATGTGTGGGCAGCACACAGCAGTCGACACACTGGCCGAAGGTTGGAAGGAAAGCATTTCCCCCTCCACCATATAAGATCTTTCCCTCCTTCCAGTGAAATAGCAGACCACAGCAGTAGAGGCCTTCCTGGAGGATACCTGTCATTTCCCTGGATGCCTCTTAAAAATCAGAAGCAATCTCCTGCCCCTCCTAGGCAGAGCCACACAGGGAAAACATAAAAAAACGGCCAAGGCCTCAGGCAACGCTTGTGGCTACAGAAAGGGTAGGGCCTCAGAGGTGCCTGGGATTGACAGGAGAGGAAGTACTGAAGGCAGGGATCCTATTTGTCCTTCTTGCTCTCCTCATCTGGCACTGCAGTGGGCACTGGGGCCACAGGGTGCTCCTCGGGGATATTATCTCCAGCCTTTGATAGCTTCTTGGCCCGTTGATATAGCTCATTCAAGTTGAATTCTCGGATCACATTCTCCTGCGCAAAAGAGGTGCACACATCAGGGTTCAGGTTGGAAGGGGGTGTTATGTCTGGGAAGTTAAGTACACTTGACTCTTAAACAAAGGTGTGGGGTTAGGGGCGCCAACCCTTCTTGCAGTCAAATATCCACCTATAACTTATAGTCAGCCTTCCGTATCCACAGTTCCTCTGAATCCGTGGTTCCACACGTGCGGCGGATTCAACCAACCTCATGGATCGTGTAGTGCTGTAGTTACTATTGAAAAATGCCCACATAAGCGGACCGACACAGTTCTAACCCATTTGTTCAAGGGTCAATTGTATTTAGACACAGTCTAGGAAAGGAGGAAGCAAAGGACAGGAATCTACTCTAACCCAGCTGTCCTTTTTTGGGTACCTGGAAAAGTCAACTAATATTTACGTATTATGTGCCGGTCGCTGTGCCAAGAATTATGGTTACATTATTTAATGTAACCTGCAAAACAAAACCTGTGAGCCAAGTGCTACCGTCTCCAATGTACTGCCAAGGAAAAAAGACTATAGGTACAAGAGCCATTGAGACTAAATCTTAACTAATAATTGTTGCCCAGTACTAGCATGTCTGGCACATGGTAGAAACAGTATAAATCTGCTAAGTGAATTCATGAATGAGGTCTAATAACTAGTCCACACTCTCAAAGCTTATGGGCAAGTAGCAGAACTAGGAAATTAAACCCAGGTTGGGCTCTAAAACCTACCTACTGTTCCACACCCTCCTCCAAAACTTGCCCACTCTTTCCTATACCTCAGAGAAAGTCCAGGAGGCAGCTCGTCCTTTTTTGTCGATCTGTGGCCGCCGCATGACCTCCTTTCCGCCTTGGAAGAGGATCAGGGTAGGGAGCTGCTTGGTGAGGGGTGACATGCTCACTTTGTACCTACAGGGCCCAGAAGGTACTCTGTAAATGCATCTGTGTATATATCACTCTGAATGATCCCCTGCCCAGGCCCTTACATACCGTGTACTAACATCAGTGTAGCGTCCAACGTCCACCTTCCCAAAATTTAGCCCTGTACAGTTGTACCTGAGAAGAATATATTATTTAACATGGTGAAAGAAGATAGAATGAATCAATGAAGTAGAAGTACAGATATTTGGGGGTGGGGGTGGGAGTGCCTTTGGTTGCAATATGCAAAAATCAAGGCCAAAAACAATGAGAGGGAAGGTATAATTTCTGTCATCCCTCCCGTTGTCCTACTCACTTGAGGGAGAGATCAGCGTAGATAGGAGCAAATGACTGGCAGTCATTAGACCAATTGGCAAAGAACTCCACGATCCAAGTGACCCTCTTGTCCTGCTCCAGCTCTTCCTGTCACACACAGAACAAACAGTGAACCGGCTTACACAGGCTCCTGGAAAGATTCAGACCTTAGCACCTAATTCCTCATCCTGGCTTCCCTACACCTCTCCTCTAGATCCCACAGTGAACGAGTGCCCTTGACTTGCATTCTGAAGCACTGCTGTTCCTCCTAGTGAGGGGAGAGCACAACTACAAAATCACCCACAAGGGACCCAAGAAACAGAGGGAGAAAGAGTACTCACATCAATGGTTTTATCATTGAAGTACTTGATGTACTCAGGGCCCATATACAATGGGGGTTTGCATGTCATCAGGAACACTAAACACAGAAAAAAGTTGTCACAGGAAACATATAAGGCCTTGGGCAGGGGATTTACTTTCAAAGCAACTCAAAGATTTCAAGCACCAAAGAGTGCATTTTGTGGACATACATAGACACATTCCCTTCCTCTTAAAATCTCTGTAGATTCTCATCATCTGAGGCTCACACATAATTAATTAGGTATAAGATATGGCAGAAGGGTATGGAGAACCTGGTTTGGGGATGGAATTTGGTTCCCACAACCAAGTCTTGCAGTCTCCTTACCTATGCAGAGTGTGAGATAAAGCAGGCCCATGCGAATATCCAGGCGGAAGAAAAGAATTGCATTGGCCACTTTACTAAACATGAAGATGTTGCCTATATGTTGCTCCACGGTGACTGAAACACAGAGATGTCACAGGTCAGGCTGGGCTGCATGCTCCTATGACCTATTATCTGCCCCTCTTCCTGGAGTACTTTGAAATGGGAGAGGGGGAAGAGGATAAAAGTCCAAGATCAAATTCAGCCTTGGCACGGAATGAGGGACAAGTTCACCAAATAACGCCCCTCTCATAACATGGATGAAAGCACCTCAGAGGTCACTAGTCCTAATCTTGAGAGACAGAGAAGCAGGCTACACTTACTGGATCTGCGGTTCTTCATCATTACAATGGCACTAAGGAACATCAGGATCTCTACTTCTCTCTGGAACAGAATCAGAGTGACAGGAATGCCATGAACAGAAATGATTTGGGTGAGCAAGGGAGCCAAGTATGTAATAAAAACCAACAGAGATCCAAACTGGGAATGGTAACAATAGAGAAATAACTGGAGTCAGCGAAGGTGTAGTGGGGAAAACACCAGTCAGAAGGTCTAGATTCCAGCTCTGTCCCTGCCACAAACTGGCTGGTGCCCTTCAGCAAAGCACTTAACCTCTGAGCTTTGGTTTCTTTGACTGAATATTTCAAAATGGTGTTGTGAGGATTAAATGAGTATGAAAGAGTTATATGAAGTATATAGTATAAAACTGTAGATATTACAATCAACTCAGTGTGACCCTGGTAAAATAACTTTTCCAGGTAAACTTTCTCAGTAATATTCCATTAATACAACATATGGTTATTCCATTTGTTTGTTTTCATGTAAGTTAAATCATTCCTCTCCACCTAATATTCATAGTGATAATCCATGCACCTTTAATATAATTTGAGAGCTGAAGGAGGCCTTTCAAAGCTCTCAAAGATCCTTTTCAGTACCCTTGGCTTACTGTTCTTTCTCACCTTCTAGAATGTAAGCTCCGTGTGAATGAGTGAGACAGACACTAAACATGACATAATTTCAAAGAGTAAAGACTGCAATGAAGAATAACAAGGACTTTGTGAGAGAAAGTATAGGGGGAGGGTCTGAGGCTTTCCATACCTTTCTGTTTATAATACAGGGATCCAAATCTTTACTTCAGACAGAACCAATTAACTGCGATTTACAGCTAGCAATCAGGGACTTAGGTTTTTAGCCTCAATCTCCAACAAAAAGCAACTGACTGGATTTAGAAATGGACATGTGAAGTGGGGGGTAGGGAATGTGACAGACCTTACTAAATATTATATCCGAGTAGAAATTAGGAAGAGTTTTCAAGAATGAAGCTGGATTAGAATTGGCACTTATAATTATGGAAAGATGAATTTAAAAAGGGAAGTATGGCCAATCAGGAGACCAGAGATAGGACTAAAAGGAATATACTCTAAAGACAGAGAATGGGTCTGTGGTAAAGCCTGGCCATGTATACTCCAAACCTTATTTCCTTTTTCTCCTGGGCATACTGCAGGTAGACTCTCTCCTTGCATCCAGGGAGAACTGTGTGACTAGTACTTCTAAATGGAATGTGAATGGAAGTGATGTGCCACTTCTGTGCCCAGGTGGTTAAGAAAGGGTATGTATGCCCTTGCAGTCCACCTTTCTTTCTTCATCTGCTGGCTTGATGATGCTGGGATGATCTTAAGGCCATCAGTTGAAGACAGCATGAGACAGGGTTCCAGAATAACTATATAAACCTGAGCCCCCTTGGTTGTTCACTTGTTTATTCATTGTTTTCAAACTTTTTATTAAGGACATTTTCAAACATACACAAAAGCAGAGAGGATACTGAGGGTAGCAAAATATGCTACCCCAAAATATGCCACTTTGACATAAGGATTATTTTGAGTCTAAAGGCAATTCAGAAGTAGAATAAAGAAAGGCTCAGTGCCCTCTACCTATTTGTCAAAAGGTAGGACATAAATTCTCAAAGGTGTCCCTCCAACCTCTACCAAGAACAAAGCTAATCAGGGGAGATAACTTTAGACCCTATCAGCCTGGAGACAGCACCAGGGGAATCTACATAACAAACTAGCCTTTATCTACCATTAGTTTACCTTTCCACAGTTTTCTGCTCTTGCAAGCCTAAAACTCCTTCCTTCATCCCGTCATTTCTCCACAAATTTATTGTTCTTTGTTGAAGATGCCATATAAGCTGGAAGCCACCTCTTTGAGTTACTGATTTTTCCCTGGGTATCTCCCGTGTATACAAGTTATACATGCTAATAAACTTCTGTTTGTATTTTAATTGTCTTTAATCTGTCTTTTATTAGAGGGGTCTCAGGCAAGACCTCAGAAGGGTAAAGGGAAAATTCTTTTCTGACCCCTACAATACCTTAATAAACCCCTATTACTCAGCTTCAATAGTAATATTTTGCCAATATGGTTCAATTTCATCTATGCTACCCATTTCTTTTGCTGGAGAAACTTAAAGCAAATTCCAACTATATCATTTCACCTGTAAATACTTCAGTATGTACTGCTTACAGATAAGAACTTTTTTTTTTTTAATTTTTATTCATTTATTTATTTATTTTTGGCTGCATTGGGTCTTCGTTGCTGCACACGCGCTTCCTCTAGTTGCAGCAAGTGGGGGCCACTCTTCGTTGCGGTGCGTGGGCTTCTCATTGCGGTGGCTTCTCTTGTTGTGGAGCACAGGCTCTAGGCGCGCGGGCTTCAGTAGTTGTGGCATGCGGGCTTCAGCAGTTGTGGCGTGTGGGCTCAGTAGTTGTGGTGCACGGGCTTAGCTGCTCCGCGGCATGTGGGATCTTCCCGGACCAGGGATTGAACCCGTGTCCCCTGCATTGGCTCGTGGATTCTTAACCACTGCACCACCAGGTGAGTCCCAAGAACTTCTTTTTTAAAACAAACCAAAATACCATTATCATACCTAACAAAATTAACAATAATTACTTATTGTTATCTAATACCTGGCCCTTATTCAAATTCAAAGAACAAAGTATTAGATTTTGTACAACTTTGTACAGTTGTTTGTTCAAGTCAGGAACAAGCAAGCAAGAACCGCAAATTGCATTTGGCCAATGTGTTTCTTTCGTCTTCTTTAATTTCTAAAGGATACCTGCTCTTCCTTTTTACCCCAGGCTATTTATCTGTTGAAGACCTTGAGTCATTTGCACTGTCAACCTTCTGACTTTCTTGGATTTGGCTGCTTGCATACTCGTGGTATGTGTTCTGACGATGATGATCCTCTATTTCCCATATTTCTTGTAAAATGGTAATGAAATCTAGAGATGTGAATACAATGAAATCCAAATCTTTTGCCAAAAATACATCATAGGAGGTACTAGGTACTCCCTACTGAATCACTTCAGAGGACATAGCAACCTTTCATCTGATGGCTTTAGATGATCATTGTCTAGATTTATTATTTCATTAGAGAATGCTACATGACTTTTAAATGCTATCACTCCTTCTGTAAGCTCAAATTTTTCTATATCAATTATTTGGTTACTCTGACAGTATGTAAAGGAAAAGCAAAATACTTGATTCTTTCTTTTTATTTAATAAAATAGAAATAAACTTTTATTCTGTTAAGCCACTGAAATTTTGAAGTTTACCTGTTATTGCTAACATTATTTACCTTATATTCTAACTTCCAAATCACCAGGGTAAATCAGCAAAACACAGATTTTCCAGGAAAACAAACACTGGCTATAAACCCTACATAGTTTAAAAACAAAAAACATAACAGAGTAATATGAAAATATAAAACCTCACAGTATTTTGCACGTAATTAAGACAAGAGTATACAGAGAAATTAATTGCATAAAAGGTCCCTCCTTTTATTAAAATCTTTATTACTATCCACTTATATGTTTGAATCTCATTTTGGTTAAAGTGGTATAGATAAAAATAGGATCTTTTGAAGTAGCATGGCTACATTTGAGCTAACTAACAACAATGGGAAAGGACAGAGGAAGTATGAAAAAGTAAACAAGGGATAGAGAATAAAAGTAAGGAAGTGGGTTCTGTTCAAGGTCAAGACTCATTTTGGGGCCTTGAAAAAAGGACAAAAACTCAGGTGATCCTCCTTTCTCAGAACACAGATGCGGCTATACAGCAGAGGTCAGAGAGGTTCAACTTATTTTTCTGAGTGGTCCCTCCACTCCAGCTCAGGGAATACTGCAAGAGGCTTGAGATAGATTTCTTTGCAATGTATTTTTTACAATTCCATTTCAATAGCCCTAACAATTTTATTCATTTTTACATCCCCAGGATGCAGCACAATGCCTAGCATTAACAGTCCTCACTCAGTAATTGTTAACTGAATTAAGCAATGGCTGACAGAGCGTGCTGGTGCCATGGCCGAAGAGTGGTTTCAAGTCCTAGTCACTCACTAGTTGTGTGACCTTGGACAAGTCGCCTAACCACACCTAGATCAACTTCTTCATCAATAAAACGAGAATACTACTTGCCTTGTTTAACTCACTGGTTCCTCAAAAGGCTTTACATAATGAGCAGCACTGGAAAACAATGTACTTGCCTAGTTTGGGTAGGTCTGTTGCCGAGTATGAACTTTGAGATGGAAAGGAGCTTGGACTCAAAAGGCAGAAGACTTAGGCTGTTGTGCAGGCTAACCGGATGTTTTCCCATCCCAAACAAGAGGCTTAGGCTCGATGACGATCCACGCCCTACACTCCTAATAGTCTGTTAAGTCCGCTAGAGGCTCGGAACCTCAGATGTTCTCAAAAAGGTAAACCTCGGGGCTCCCGGATGCAATCACAGGGGCAGGGGCAGGGACAGTCAAGGTCGCGGGGTCCTAAGGCGGGGGTCGCTCACCCAGTCAAAGTCACACGGGTTACCGTCTTCGCGTTGCGTAGGGAGACTGTGGCAGACAGGGGGCAGCTTCCTCACGAGTAGAAAGGCAGCAGAGAGCAGGGCTGACAGAAGGTAGTAAGGTCGGGCCAGCCATCGTGAAAGTCGCGGCACTGAATACACTAGAGCAATTAAAGGTGCCAGGACCGCCATCTTTCCGGCCCTAAGGGCGCCGACCGCTCTTCGGCGTCCGTAGGTCTGGTCCCGCCTCTCCCACCATTGAGGCTGCCATTGGGCCCAGTGTCGGATGCACCGCCTCTGGACCCGGAATTAGATCTCTGATTGGCCTCTACGGCAGGTAAAAACTGAGAGAGGGATTTGATACTTTCTTGGCTAACCTAGCTGTCGCTTTTTCTACGTGTCATATTATTGAATATACGACTGTGGCGAACGGAGGTATCGGAGGAGAATTTAATAAAGGTAGGTAATACTTCCGGAACGTTCTCAGAAGGCGCCGGAAGTAGTAACCGGAAGAGGGTAGGCAGGGCCCGAGGCAATCCAATGGTAAGAGGCTCCTGAAGGAAGGGGGCGGTAGCCCGGGAAAAGATTGACCAATGAAAATCATTAACGCCAGACACCGGGACAGCGCCGGGGCAGAGGGGACGATGGAGAATTTCACGGCGCTGTTCGGGGCTCAGGCTGACCCACCGCCGCCCCCAACCGCCCTCGGCTTCGGAGCTGGAAAACCTCCACCCCCACCGCCTCCTCCTCCGGGTGGAGGGCCCGGCCCGGCCGCGCCCCCAACCGCGGCCTCGGCCCCTTCCGGCGCTGACAAGTCAGCGGCAGGTTGTGGCCCCTTCTACCTAATGCGGGAACTGCCAGGTGAGTACGAGGCCTGGCCAAAGCCAGCCAGTCAGATCATAGCGAGGAGGGGATGGGCGTGGCTCTCAGCCGGCTGGCGGAGGTTAGGGGTAAAGTAGGTAACGCGTGCGGGGATTCCAGAGCTGTATATCGGAGAGGACTCTGAGACTCTGAGGATTCACAAGCAAAGGGATTGCATGAATTCTTGGGATGGATTGGGAATGAGAAGAGTAGATATTCGTGACCACCTTTCATGCTCTATCGTGCCCCTGTCCCTGACAGTGGTTTATGGCTCCCTAAAAATTATCCAGAGTTTGAGTTTGCAGCTTGAGAGTTCTGATTTAATATCCTTGCGAACTTAGTTTCAAATCTGCCTCAAACTTCCTGTTGGTTTGGAGCGTGTTGCCTTCCTTCCTTCTCTGGGCCTCGGCGTTTCCTCATCTGTTGGAAGTGATTAGAATTTTTTAAAAATAAATTTATTTATTTAATTTATTTATTTTACTTATTTATTTTTGTCTGCGTTGGGTCTTCGTTGCTGCGCGCGGGCTTTCTCTAGTTGCGGCGAGCGAGGGCTACTCTTCATTGAGGTGCGCGGGCTTCTCATTGCGGTGGTTTCTCTTGTTGCGGAGCACGGGCTCTAGGCGCGTGGGCTTCAGTAGTTGTGGCACGCGGGCTCAGTAGTTGTAGCTCGCGGGCTTTAGAGCTCAGGCTCAGTAGTTGTGGCGCACGGGCTTAGTTGCTGCGCGGCATGTGGGATCTTCCCAGACCAGGGATCGAACCCGTGTCCCCTGCATTGGCAGGCGGATTCTTAACCACTGCGCCACCAGGGAGGTCCTCAAGAGTCATTCTGGACGTGTTTTAAGTCTCCAGGATGCCTTTCAGTTCATCCCAAGTCCTACTGCTACATCAAGAGCTGAGGGAAATAATAATATTGTTACAGACTTTAAGGTTCACAGTGCAGTTATTTATATTATAGTATTGAATACTTAAATAGTCCCTTGCGATAGGCATTGTTATCTGCATTTTATAGTTGAAAAAACTGAAGCAAGGACTTACCTGCTGGTCCAGTGGTTAAGAATCCGCCTTCCAATGCAGGGGATGCAGGTTCAATCCCTAGTCGGGAAACTAAGATCCCGCATGCTGCAGGGCAACTAAGCCCATGCGCCGCAATTCCTGAGGCCCGCGCACCACAACGAAGAATCCCGCCTGCCGCAACTAAGACCCGACACAGCCAAATAAATAAATAAATAAATATTTTATAAATCTTAAAAAAAAAAAACCACTGAAGCATAGCGAGGTTGACTTGATTTTAGTTAATTAGTGGTTGATATCTACCAGCAGTTTCTATAACCTTAACCTGTTCTGATTGTACCTATATACATCAATCACTTGATAGATATTGACTATCCGTTCTGGGCAAATACTGGGTGCGTAAAAAGGGAACATGTGATGAGAAGGGGAGAGAGATCAGTAAGCCTGGTCCTTGCTTTGTTTTTTTTTTTTTTGGCTGCGTTGGGTCTTCGTTTCTGTGCGAGGGCTTTCTCCAGTTGCCGCAAGCGGGGGCCACTCTTCATCGCGGTGCGCGGGCCTCTCACTATCGCGGCCTCTTGTTGCGGAGCACAGGCTCCAGACGCGCAGGCTCAGCAATTGTGGCTCACGGGCCCAGCTGCTCCGCGGCATGTGGGATCCTCCCAGACCAGGGCTCGAACCCGTGTCCCCTGCATTGGCAGGCAGATTCTCAACCACTGCGCCACCAGGGAAGCCCCGTGGTCCTTGCTTTTAAGCAGCTAATTTTACTTAAGAATGAAAAGTATGTCGTTTAAAGATAAAGTAGTGACTGTTATTTCTTGTCAGGATCAATGTCATTATTTTCTGGTCATGCCTCACATACAACTACTAAGAACTGCGTAATGGTTTTCAAAATGTGTTTCTTGTCGTTCAACATGACAGCAAGAATAAGTTGTCACTTTAGGTGGACTTTGAAGAATTCATACTGGTGAGGAAAATCAGGAAGAATTTTCCTATAATTAGGTCAGTTTTTCTAAAAGGAAACAATATGAGGGGTATTTTTTTCAGGAGATGATGGATACCTGTTTGGATGGATCAGAAATTTTACATAGGGGAGTAGCAGTTGGTCAGGCCCTGAAGCTAAGTTACAGTAAGATGTGTTTAACCGTGAGTGACAGTCAAAGGAATTTGAGCGTTTTCCTGAGGGAATAGGAAACCATTGAGATTTTTGAACTGAGTACTGCTTCTAAAGATATCTGGAGAATGTGGGTGCCATGTACTAGAATAAAGGAACCATGAGTGAGGTGGGGAAGATTTGGAGTTAAAAAAAATTAAATCTGCAGTGAATTAACTAAGACAATGTTGGAAATGGAAGATTAGTTTTCAGGAGAGGAAACTGAAGAAGAGAGATTTATAAGTCATCTTCATAGAACTGATGGGCAAAACAAAGTTGGATGGACTCTTAAGTTAAAGAATTTACAAAAAAGCACAGAGTGCCTTTTCACCTGAGCCTTGAGAATAATCATCTGGAAGGAGAGCTGACAGGAAAAAAATCAGGATACTCTTAATGGCAGGAAGCAGTGCTGAGTTATGAGAAGTACCGGGGCACTGAGTCTCCTGCCATTACCGTGGACCACTCTTCTGAGATATTTGGCTTGAGAAGACAAAGGAAAAGAATAACGTAAGGCCTGAAGGTGGGGAGGAAAAATACATTGTTCATTTAATGTGTGCTGAGCACCAGTGGTACATGAATGAACAAGGCATTTTCTCTGCCCTCAGTGGGCTCATAGCTCAGAACCTGAGTTTTATCAAGTGAATGATTATAAACAAGTCACTTTTGTCATTTGTACCCTGAGTGTTCATCATAACTATACATGAAATTGTAGGCTAGATATTTCTGCCCTCGCCCCTGGACCCTAGTTAAATTACTCATAAGTTTTTATTCTTTCAAAAAAGCCAGCCGTGAAATGTTTATACTAATAATGCCTTCCATTTATATAATACTTTATACTTTTCAATATGTTTTCATTTGAACCTTAAAAAAAATTGTGTAATTAAGGTAGCTTTTACCCCATTCCATAGATAAGCGGAAACTGAGGCATAGAGGACGGCTAGGATTAGAAGTCTAGTTGCCCAGCTTCTAATCAAACATTTCTTTCTTCTAGGCAAAGCTATCATATTTGGTATTATTAGGAAGACTAAAGATGGTGGTAACAAAAGTTATGCAGCAGTAGCTAGAAAAATCTCCCGTTTTTCTCTGTAAAGGTGATTAGTGTTTCTTGCTATTTAAAAAAAAAAAAAGGAAGCAAGACACTCAAGCCACTGGGTCATATTTGACCCTAAGTTTGGCTGTAGCTGAGCTGTGAGGTTATATTATTCTGGTCATGGCCAAAAGTATAATTTCTCATTAGTACATTTATGAAACACAGAGCAGTGCACAGTACTTAGCGCAGAGTATAAGCATCATGTAAGTTATTACTCTGGTTAGTCTGAGTGTATCCTTTATTGGGTTAAAGCAGTTTCCACTGCTGCCTTATTTGGATTTTTGCCTATTTTTTCTCCTTCTCATTCCAACCTACCATTCTATAGTATTATATTTTTAGTGTTTATTGTATGTTATTTACTTTTGCTATTTCTTTTTAAATAAAGTTATTTATTTATTTATTTATTTTTGGCTGCGTTGGGTCTTCATTGCTGCACGTGGGCTTTTCTCTAGTTGTGGTGAGCGGGGCTACTCTTCGTTGCGGTGCGCGGGCTTCTCATTGCAGTGGCTTGTCGCGGAGCACGAGCTCTAGGCGCGTGGGCTTCAGTAGTTGTGGCGTGCAGGTTCAGTAGTTGTGGCGCACGGGCTTAGTTGCTCCGCAGCATGTGGGATCTTCCTGGACCAGGGATCGAACCCGTGTCCCCCCCCCCTGCTCATTGGCAGGCGGATTCTTAACCACTGCGCCACCAGGGAAGCCCTACTTTTGCTATTTCTTACTTTAAAAATAACTTTTTTTTATTATTATTTTTTTTTTGGTAATTCTCACTTAAAAGATTCATTTACTTTCCCTTCTGGGTCAATGACGTAAAAAAAAAATTCTCTCCTCTTGGGACTAATTTTTCTTATTATTATTCTCCCTGTATCTTCTAGGCAGCACAGAGCTGACAGGCAGCACTAATCTGATCACACACTACAACCTGGAACATGCCTATAATAAATTCTGTGGGAAGAAAGTGAAGGAGAAGCTAAGTAACTTCCTGCCTGACCTGCCAGGGATGATTGATCTGCCTGGTTCCCATGACAACAGCAGCCTCCGCTCCCTCATTGAGAAGCCCCCTATTCTTGGTGGCTCTTTTAATCCTATCACAGGGACCATGCTGGCTGGCTTCCGCCTCCACACAGGCCCGGTGAGTCCCCTCGTGGGGAGGCCTGAAAGGCACGGAGGTGGTTTTTCTGTCTACCTCTGTTCCTTCATAACTTACTGAGCAGAACAGGTGATGGGAGCAGGGGATTTCCTCCCTCTACTCACCTGGACCTTCCTTTGGTTCCTTCAGTTGCCAGAGCAGTGTCGTCTGATGCATATTCAGCCTCCCAAGAAGAAGAATAAGCAGAAGCACAAACAGAGCCGTACCCAGGATCCGGTCCCCCCAGGTAAGAAGTGGTTCTCTTCAAAGCCAGAAAATCGGACATTCTGAATCTGTTTTGACCTTCCTCAGTTAAAAACCCAGTCAAATTCCTTATGAGCCCTGGACTCCCAGATTCTCCTTAAAGAAGAAACTGACATAATGTGGGTCTCCTGGGCAAGTAGGAACTTGGGACAGGAGCTTAAGCAGTGCCTCCGAATCCTTTCTGGTCATTTGAAGAAAAGCAGTTGCCCTCGACTAGGAGTTTTCCTCTAGTCTTCAGACTTACGGCAGTGGAGACTTTTGAGCTCGACAGGTAATAGGCTCCTCATCTCTCCTACAGAAACACCATCTGATTCAGATCACAAGAAGAAGAAAAAGAAAAAAGAAGAGGATCCTGAACGGAAACGGAAGAAGAAAGAGAAGAAGAAAAAGAAGGTATGGGAGCGGCTGGTGTCTGCAGCCCGGTGAGTTTTCCCGTCTCACTCGTCCTGGGTGGAGTCTGGCTCTCTTACTCTTGCTCGCTTTTCTTCCCCAGAACCGACACAGCCCCGACCACCCAGGCGTGGGCAGCTCTCAGGCCAGCAGCAGCAGCAGCCTCCGCTAGCAGGACCAGGGGACTCTGCCAGGAGGACCTTTCTGCTGTACGGAACCCGCTGACAAAAGCTGCCTTCCAGGCTCTTGGTCACTGCCTTGGGAGCATCCCCTGCAGCTGGGACAGAAGCCAGCTCCTGCTGTGCTCAGTTAAGATGAACCCATTGGAAGAGAGAAGGGCTATGCTTTTGTAAGCCTCAGCCCAGTTTGCTTTCTCATGGACATCTCTTCCTCTCCCAGGAAGCTTTCATCTCTTTTGTGCCATTTGTCTGATTTAGGACTTTATCTGATTTTTTAGGATTTTTAATTTTCTTAAAATTGCATTTATCAAACTGGCTGAAGTGTGGCTGCCTGTTAAGAGGTAAGTGCCTTTCTAGGAGAGTCAGGGTTTAAGCCAAGGCATGCTAAGATCTGAGGGGATTTGGGTCTTGTATTACATTATCTCATCAGCAGGCAGGGAAACAACCAAAATGAGATAGGGGAACATGGTCCAAAGGCGAGGCAGAGCTTGCTAATACCTTTCCACAGCAGGCACATAACACTCTGCCTGTAATGCTGAGAACCAGTAACCTGGATGATCTTCAGGCTCTGTCTCAAGGAGCGGATTCACTTAGGTCTCAGCTGTGTTCTGGGTCAATTCTGTGTTGAAACAGAGTAGCCAACGGAAAAAGCACCCACAGTCACCAACATAATTCAGCAAGGTTGCTTCTTGGTCAAGCCTATCATTTTTTGAAATAAACCTCTGGCAAGCAAAGGTAAATGCTTCTCTTTATAATAAGAACTTTTGACCTGCCTCATTCCTTAAGACAATGAAATTATTTGGCCGATGTGAAAACATTTCTAAGCTTCTAAGACAGCAAAAAAAAAAGATAGCCTAAACTAGCAAAATGTAAAATAAATCCCTTCAGTCTTTGCAGCAGGCCAGATAACCAGAAACATCCATGCGAAAACAAGCTAATGTAATCTGACTTTAAGCTCAGTTTGACACAGAACAGTTAAAATCTGTTGCAGTGAGCCAAGATTGTTCACCTAGATCAGCAGGTGGAAAACCACTCATTCAGCTCGTTTTAACTAGGATTTCAGAGCAAGAGAGTTTATATACTTAAGTTATGGACAGTGAAAATAAAGGGTTCTGGCCAGTTTTCTGAGATTTAGTATCTGAGGGTGCCTTTTTAAAATTAGGGCACAGCCTTTTGCTTTTGACAAACGGAAGAGACATATGAGATGTCAGACTGCCACCCATATATCCCTCTAGTCTGTCTGCCTTTAACAGGCCTTCATACTGTGATCATCCACCGGCTCACCTTTGACTACATCCAAAATGAGCTTTATTTTCCAGAGACAAAATTCTGTATTAAGGAACAACTGTGGCAAAAGTCAAGAGCTCTCTAAGCTTTGAAATGACAAGTTTTGGTGGTTACAAAAGACCTTTTTCTGAAACATTTAAGTCACTGAAATAAAAACAGGACCTCTTGTTTTAAGTGGTTATTTTCACTATAGTCCTGCTTAAAGATGGACCAGGACCAGAGACACTTATGAGGTTTTCCTTGTAACTGACTTCCCATCAGAGATCATTCACCCTGCCTTAACCACACAAAATAACGCAAGTCAGGGGGAGCTGGTTAGATCAGGATTTCTTTTTATTCCTTGTTGGTTTAAAATGGCTAATCAGAATAAAAAATAAAAGGGCTTCTGTTTAGAGGCTGGGGTCTCCCCTATTTAAAGGTTAGAACCCAGGTAGGTATCCCCTCTACCCAGCACCATACTGAGGTGGGCTGAGGGGTCATCCCCAGGGGACAACTGGAGGGGCCGAGGCCTGCCACTCCTTCTCTCTATCCCGTTTTTGGCATGTGATGAGAAATATTGCTTTTTGGATTCTTCTCTCCCGGCCTTGAATTTAAAAATAATGTCAACCGTGTGAGTTGGGGGAAGGCTTTGAGGGGCCAGTTGAAGAAGCCCACAATAATCCCTCTCCCCCAAGAAGGGGGGATTATCCAATATTGTTTCTGGAGCTCAGCCAAGCTCTTTTCCTGATCTCCCCACCACCACCACCAAAGTCATGGGGCTTTGACCCCTTCCCTGGGGAAACTAAGTGCCAGTGAGCCTAGAAAACTAACTCTCCTCTCCAGGTCCTTCCCTCCTCCGACCAAAACTCCACCCAGACGCGCCTCTCCCTGGGTTTCTTTCCTGGTCACTTAGCACCAACAACAGGGGGTGCTGTTTCCTTAGATGGTAAGTGGGACAAAGAGAGGGAACCACGGGGAAAAGGAAGACTTCAATCGATGTCTCCCCTCTTTTCCTGCTGGTCTGAGGAACAGGAAGAGTAAAATGCCCCTCCTTATACATATCCCTCCCTCATTTTCCCATCCCAGGATAGATATATAATTTCTTTGATATTTATTTTATATATATATATATATATATATATATATATATATATATATATATATATGTACACACACACCTGGTAACGCAGAAGAGGAAAAAAATAGAATCCGTAACAATAATAAAAAAAATTATTTCTGGTTTAAAAATGATCTGGTTCCCTCCAGGGCGAGCAATTGCACAAATGTCCACTGAGTCTGGTCCAGGGGTTAAGGAAGGGAAAGGTCTTAAAAGGTGAAGGGGGTTGCTACCCCAGTCTCAGGGCCCCAACTCTCCAACTCCCCAACCCCACTGCATTTTATAAAATGTCCTCATCCTCTTGGAATCGGTTGTTTAAAAAATGTCCATGCAGGGGAGGGGAGCCCCTTGAGGAAAGGAAGGTGGCCACCTGGGGCCCTTTGGTGTAGGCGCAGAGGTGTGGGGGAGGGGAGCTGCCCAAGGCTCACACCGAAATCTCATAGGTGGTGCCACCCACCCCTGACACCTTCTTGACTCCTCCCCTTGTGGGGCTACTGAGAGGTGGCTGGCCTGGGCCAGGGGAGGCTGAGCCTATATTCTTGGGCTGCCCGTTGGTTTTGCTGTAGGCGGTCTTGAGCTGTACTTCATCTCTGGGAAGAAAAGAAGAGAGAGGTGTCAGAAGTGGGACACACAACACCGAAAAGGGAGGTAGTTTAAAAAGTTAAGAGAAAAAAATGTGCTTTCTACATATATACTTTCTTATACAAAGATTCCCTTTTATTTTACTGCCCTGCTTACAAGCATCCTGATTCCCTCTCTCCTCTACTTATTCCTTTCACTCTCAGGCAAATAAATTACATTTTAGGAAGACAGAACTAAGAAAAAAGTATTAATCCTCAGTCTCTTAACAGGAATAGCCCATGAAGGCAGCTGGAGTAAAAGTGAAAATGAAGGGCTATCTTACAAGCAGGATAACCCTGGGTCCACTTGCACTAAAATGTACAAGTGAAGCCCTGATACCTTCTGCAGGGCAGTACGCTACTTTTAAGTCCATTGGGGGCCAGGATGGACTAATACTTACTTGGGTGTCAGTAATGGCTGCAAGGCCACTTCCTCTGTCTCAGAGACACCAGATGGGGCTTTTTGGCTGCTGTAAGACATAGATCGGCCCACGTAGGGGGCAGTTGGGCCTGGTTCAGGGGACCCTAGTCCCCGGCCCCTTAGCCCATCTGGCTTGCCAAAACGGGGGGCAGCTGGGCGTCCCAGTGGAGTCTTGCCCAAGGGTGATCTCTTCGAATCATCTGAGGAGGAACTAGTACGAGGGGCATGGCCTGAGCCTGGTGTTGACTGGATGCCTGAGTCCCCCAAGCCTGGTTCTTCCTCGCGGCTTGGGAGTGGGGGTGACTGGCGTAGCAGCTTCTCTCGTTCCTGGAGGGAGGCCACAATATGGCGCGACAGGTTGTCGTACCGGACTGGTGAGGGCTCTCGGTGCGTTGGGCCGGTTGGCACCAAACGTGGGTGCCTCTCGGCTTCCCGTTGCTGGGCCAGCCGGGCTGACAGGAAGGGAGAGGTGTAGCCTAAAGGTGGGTCTGGCTCAGGCCCTGCCTGCACGGACTCAAAATCAGGGCTGTCTGAAGGAGTGAGCAGACTGTCGTAAGATAGGCTTCCATTACGTGTCTGGTTGGCCAAACTCTTATAGGAGGTGGAGGTTGTGCCCTCTGAACGGATGGACTGCAGCTGGCCCAGCTCAAAGCCTGTGCCCTGGGCTGACTTGAGGCTGGAGGAGCGAGAGCCACTGGACAGTGGATCAAAGTGAAAGCTTTTGCCAAAGGTGGGAGAACGGAAGCTCTCTGGCTCCAGGCTCGGCTCTGAACGGTAGCTGGGATGACGGCTGCTCTCCGCAATTGAGGTTGGCTCCTTCAGGCTGTCCCCACGACTCAACTGAGGGAGAAAAGCAAAGCAGGTTCTTAGTGCTCCTCCTCTTGTCCCCTCTTGGGACACTAGGCCCCAGAGCCCAAGGAGGCAGTCAAAAACAGTATTTGTTATGTGCCAGCAATATGCTTAGAATTTTCACATGCATTATCCTGTTTAACCCCTAAAGTAAATCTGTAAGTAGGAACAAATAGTATCTCATTTTAAGATGCAGGAAATGGGGCTTAGAGAGGTTAAGGAACTTCTCTGTGATGGCACAACTGGGTTTTGAACTCAGATCTGACGCTGTAATCAATGCTTTTATCTATTATGTTACCGTGACCTCTCTTGGATGAAGGACAAACTGTCAACGCTATTACTAAGCCAACAATTAGTAAAATGCCTTTGGTTTTCTTCTCTTCCCTCTGCTTCTTCCTTCCCTTCTCCCAATCTTCTTTTTCCCAGAACAGCTGGCACACATGACAACCCTACTTCTCAGAGAGCACTCAGTACCTTGGCGCTGGAAGAATGAGGCATGGCGGCTGATGTACTGCTGCTACTGTAGCCCGGCCGGTACTTGTACATGGTAGGGGTTGGGGGGCTGTCCTTGCCCAAGAGGCTGCTCTCTGCAGGAAAAAAGGCCCAGGGGGCACCACTTTACAAGCTGTTCTCTTAACCTGGCTAGAGTTCGTTAAAGTACAGGGGGAGAACAAGGTAGGAAAAGATATACCAAGCAAAGGAACATAATGATTTTGCTGAAATCAAGACTACAGACTCATACCAACCCAGAACACAGAGTGAGTGACTGTACCAAACAGATCCCAGAATGTTCTCTGGTCTGTCCGGATGCTGACAGTACACACAGACACACAGACATGTCCAACTCACTGCCAATAGCTAACTGTCATCCCCTTTCTCCCGCTGTCCAAAGAAGTGGTTCAAGTACCACTTGCTGGGTTTTCTCAGTCACAACATAAGCATCATCTCCCAGCCCTTGCCTGTGTCATCTCCACAGCTAACAAATAACATTCTCACTCCTGCTTCTGCCCTTACCCTCATTAGTAGCCAGGCTGAGGTGTGTCCGTAGCCCCGCGTAACGGCTCAGGTCCGGCTTAGGAGGGGGTGGAGGTTCAGCATCTGCAGACTGGCTTTCTGTTATCTCCAAGCTTCCTTTAGACTGGATAAATGAGGGAAAATCAGATTTGGAGAACTGAGCGTTAGGGCAACTCAAAGTATGAAACTGGTGTAAGAGGGGCACTGGGGAGTCATCACATACTTCTGAACTGGAATTGGAAGACAGGACACAGATCAGTCTGGGGACGGTTTTGGAGAAAGAAAAGCTTTCAACAAGGGTTTCATTCTGTCACTTACTTATTTCCACCAACAACTACTTGTTGAGCTCCTACCATCTATAAGCTGCTATGTTAAGTCCTATGAAGACATGCAAATGAATGGACTAAATTTCTACTGTCAATGAACTTACAATCTAATGGGAAAAAGAAGATATGTGTTTAAGTAACTTTAACACAAATCAGAAAGTGATAAATACTATAAGAGAGATGTAAACAAAGCAAGTTTCCATCTCTTTGCCATGGGTGAGATTCCCCAAGTTACCTAGCTTTACTTCCCTAAATTCCTCACCTTAGTTCTCCTCAGCTCTCCCTGGATGCCATTGTCCATGATCTTCACAGTTATCTGCCCATCTGACACTTCTGGCCGAAGGAAGGGTGGTCTGATTACAACTGTCTTCTCTTTCTTTGGTCTCCCCAAATACCTGAGTGTCAAGAGTGAGAGGGCTTTCATTCATTCATTCATTCGTTCGTTCCAAAATATCTAATGGTTGCCTACCTTGTGTAGAGCAGTTTTACAAATACAAGAAACAGTCCTACCAGGCCAGGGAAAAGATCAGCATTGAACTGATTTCTTTGATTCTATGAAGAACAAGAACAACAGCAAGACCAGGCCTATGGGCAGATACACCTAGCTCAAGGTACTCTGGAGTAAATCTCATCCTCAGTTCTCCAAAGAGAGTAACATAATATCTAAAGAATACAACTGAACTCACAGGGTCCATTAGAGTGCCTCTCCCTTGTAGGCACTTCCCATTCTAAGAGAACCCTCCCTAAAAGGCAGCCAGAATAAACCCAAAGAAGACAAAAGTTTTAACCAAGGGTGAACACTAGAGCAAAGGGGTAGGTGTACCTGGGTGCTGGGGAACTGCAGAGTACACGGCTGACATTGTTACAGCAGCCATTAGTGAAGGGGTTCACACCTCCCCGGAATTTACCCGTAACCTAGAGGGAGGGAAAAAGGACCAGGTCAGTCAAAAAATGGGACCTTGACCTCCAAAAGCCAAAACACAAATCAATGACAAATTATTGTGCACCCACTGTCTGGGAGATATAAAAATGAGTAAAATACAGTCCTACCATAAGGAAGCTTATACTTGTGACGACTAAGAATGGGAACTCCAGAGTCAGGGTCATCAGTTCAAATTCTGGGTCCACTTCATGGTAGCTATCTGACCCTAAACATCAGTTTCCTTATGTAAAATGGGGATAAATAGCTCTCTAAATATTGAAAACTAAGATAACATACGTAAGAATAAGTAAGGTTAGCTATTGTTATGGGCACAAAAATAAATGTTTTCCTTTAAGCAGGACTGTAAGCTTCTTGAGGGCTGGCCCAGGTCTTTCACTGTTTCTATTAGCTCAGAGCCTAAATCGACCAGTATACAGCAGACATTCTATAAATGTTTGTTAACTAAGAAGTGGCCCGTCCTCATGCTTACGTGAGGAACTTGGACACCTCATCATAAAAAGCAGACACTAACTAGAGGGCCAAGAGACACATGCCCTGCTCTCCAGGGATCTCCCGTCACTTCTCCCCATACCTGTTCATTGGTTGTGCGTCCCCTAGCCACCAGCACCACGTGAAATCCCGTGAGGCCAGCTACTGGGATGAAGAATAAGCCAGCCACACACATCACTGCCATTCTGAAGCCAGACAATCAAGGAGAGCAGAGCAACGTGGTCTCGCCTTCCCCAGCCCATGCTGTAGCCGCCTTCCCTCTGACCCTCACTGCCACCGGACTCAACTTTCTCCATTCTTCCCCCTCCCAGTCCCGCAACCCACAGGCCTTGAAGGATACGTGACAGCCGTGCGGACCCCTGAGAGTTCCTCCATGTGGTAGAGGACATAAAGGAGGCCAAAGCCAAACACACCCATAATGTGGGCTGTCAGGGAAAGGAGGAAGAGGAAGAAATAACGGTAGTTCCGGCGACCAATACAGTTGTTCACCCAGGGGCAGTGATGATCAAATTCCTAGGAGCAAAATGAGACAGACTGAGCGGCATCCTTGGACCATGGCACTAGATCATTTCTGTCAAGCAGAACAAACAGCAGAACTTAAGTGTTTCTTTTAATAATCTGTCATCATGTTCACCATTTAGTTACAAAATTTAAAAACAGTTCATGCAGTTTATCTTGCTCTATCAATCTATAAGGAAGACGTTCCAGAGGCTGGTCGAAGGCCAAGGCCACCTCTCAAAGTTTATCCTATGTGACCAAGGAACTCTGAGACGTACAAATGTAAGAGGCTTTGCAGAAACATTAAGATTCATGAAAAAAGAGGCTTGGAAGAAAAATCTGGCAGGCAACTGCTTACAGTTAAGTAAAAATGCACTGAAAAAAGGGTTAAAAATAAAAGACAAGGAATGCAGAAGAAAGCAATATAATTGTAAAATTTGAATGCAACAGCATGATGAAGTGGAAGGAGTGGAGAACACTAAGCAGGTCAAATAACCGAAAAGATGAGCCAAGGGATGGAAGGCTGGAGCTATGACTAACGGTGCTGGGAAAGCCTATGCCTACCCACTTGGGCTCCCTCCTGTAACAGAGTATTTATGCTCTACCTCTCATGTGTACCTCGTTGCTAACACTTTGTGCCAGAGCTAGAACACAGCCCAGGTAGTCAGGGCTATATTTTCATCCATGGCCAAGAATCCACTGGATTCAATTCTTATTCTGTGGGTAGGAAGAAGGTAACTTAGGTTCAGCTTACCCCACCCAGAGTTCTTACCTCCACACAGTTGTCACAGACGCTGCAGTGGGAACATCGAGGAGGACGGTAGAAGCGGCAGGTGGCACACCATTTCATGCGCACCTGGATGCCCTTGATCTCCACTGTTTTGTAAAGGGGAGCTCTGAAGTCATCTTCCTTGTCTTCATCCTCTTCAGCTGTAGAGAGTAAAAGTTAATGAAAAAATGACTATGCTAGAACTGTACTAGGCACTAGGGATGCAGTGATATTTAAAATATGGCCTCTGCCTTCGAGGAATTCACAGTCTAATGGTGAGAGAGACTAGGAACTAGTAACTCTAATACGGTGAGATCAGCTCTATATACAACACTATGGAAACGCAGATGAGGAAGCAATTTATTCTACACTGGGAAATGAGGTTTAAGAATATGACTCAGAGGTGGCTCTGATATGGATATGCTGATATTCTTGGTTTACATATTATATTTCAAAAGAAATAGACACTTTATATATCAAAGTACATCTATAATGAGTTTGCATAATAGTTCAGTATCTACAAGTACACGACTGAACTACAACAATCCGAAAGAGGAAGTAACGAACTAACATCAACCTTTTTTCCACACACAGACACCCTTGCCCAAAAGATCTTCCCCTAGTTCCCTATATACATTACAGTACTGTTTCTTGGCTGCAGACATTCTCTTTACCTGAATGCCCTTTCAATTTTCAGCTATCAGAAACTCACCACCCCACTTCAAAACTTAAAGGACATAATTTGCCTTCTCATCTATATAGTGTGCAATTTTCATTTTTTATTATTAATCTAAAAAAAATACCCATGAGAAGGAAAAATTAAGTAAGTGATGGTATAGGAATTAAAAGTTTTCAAATGTACTGACTTAGGGAAATGCTAACAATGTAAGTGAAAAAGTACAAGGTAAAGAACTGTACAAACAAAAAGATCCCATTTTGAAAACAGAAATAAAAACAGACACACATATATGTGCTACAGATTTATGGTATATATAAATAATATTGTATGTATAAATCTTCACAATATTGATTGGAAGGAAATATACCACAATATAACAGTAGTCATCTCTGGGCTGGGAAATTATAGGTGATATTTACCTTTTTTATACTTTCTATATAATGAATATTCACTACTTATTAAAATCTTTTTTTTTTTTTTTGGCGGATTCTTTTTTTTTTTTTTTTTAGAAATTTAGAAATTCACGTTCTTTTATTTATTTATTTATTTATTTATGACTGTTGGGTCTTCGTTTCTGTGCGAGGGCTTTCTCTAGTTGTGGCAAGTGGGGACCACTCTTCATCGCGGTGCGCGGGCCTCTCACCATCGCGACCTCTCTTGTTGCGGAGCACAGGCTCCAGACGCGCAGGCTCAGTAATTGTGGCTCACGGGCCCAGTTGCTCCGTGGCATGTGGGATCTTCCCAGACCAGGGCTCGAATCCGTGTCCCCTGCATTGGCAGGCAGATTCTCAACCACTGCGCCACCAGGGAAGCCCCTAAAATCTTTTTTTTAAAAAGTTTTTTAAAGGAAAAAAATTCAAATGCTACTTATATTGAAATATCTGATTCTTCCACACTATCATGTATCAGAAGTGAGCTCTTTCTCTTCTTAAAGTACTACAGTTCTTTGATTACTCTTTAAAGTTACCACAGTGTATTTATGTAAATGTCTTCTCTATCTTCCCTTCAAGACCGAGCTATTTGACCATCATAATAATCATCCCAAATGACCATATCATAATAATAAATATTTGATAAATGAACATTAAACGCTCATTAAAATAGCATCTTCCTTGGCTTTAGGGACTCAAAGCGCCTTTTGTTAATCTAAGCTTTGAAACAAAAGTCACCACGCACAGTGACACAGGCTTTGTGAGCACAATGAATTTCAGAAAAACCTCATCTCACTGAAGTTGCTATCCCAATCCCACCTGCCTCACTCTTACAAGGTAACTTCACATTTGAGAGAAAAATGAGATGTCATCAGTAACAACCATCATCAATTCTCTATCTCTTATCCCAGTAATGCTGGTTGGTCCTCACTCTCACCTCCTATTCCAGAAACAGCCTACTTCTGTAAGCATAACCCTTCCAGCACGCAGAGGAAAGCATCTCCTTCTTCCAGATGGTCACTCTTCAATTACTCTTTCATCACCTTCTGCTTGTCTCTTTTCTGGTTCCACCTCCTCATGCTATCAACATGCTAAAGTCTTCTGTATCATTAAACAAACAAACAAAACTCCTCCCTCTGCCCTAAGATATTCCATCTTCTTCCTTCTCTGCTTAACTTCCTGAAAGAATAATCTTAATACTCATTGACTCTGCTTCCTCATTTCCTATTCACTGCCTTCCAAACCGTTATAGTTTTGGTAATTTAACTGTCTCTCTCCCACATACATACATAAACACACTATTAAAGCCATTCTTGTTGGGAATTCCCTGGCAGTCCACTGGTTAGGACTCTGGTCTTTCACTGCTGGGGCCTGGGTTCAATCCCTGGTCGGGGACTAAGATCCTGCAAGCCATGTGGCCAAAAAAAAAACAACAATGAAAACAAAAACAAAAAACAACTAGTCTTGTGTGTGTGTTTTTTTGTTTTGTTTTGCTTTTTTGGCCGCACCACGCAGCACATGGGATCGTATTAGTTCTCAACCAGGGATGAACCCATGCCCCCTGCAGTGGAAGCGCAGAGTCTTAACCACTGGAACACCAGGGATGTCGCAAACTGTTCTTGTTAAGATCACTAATTTCTTAGTCACTAAAACAACGGGCAACTTTGAGTTTCCATACTATTGGACCTAATTTCTGATATTGCCAACCATCAGCTACTTCATGAACTTTCCTTGGTTCCCACTTTGTCCGGTTTATCCTCCTACTAACTTTTCTTGCTCAATCCCTCTTCAGTGGCTCCTCCTCCTCATTATTAAAATGTCAATACTGGTCAGGCTGACTTTCGTTCTTTCCTAATCTCATTCTACTTTCTCTAGAAAATCTTAACGCCTGTTGGCTTCAAATACTACATGGCTGAGGACTCTGCCATGAGTCTGACTACTCAACTGCCCACGGGTAACTACCTGAATGATCCATTAAGTATCTCAAATTCAACGTGTCTAAGATGCTCTGTCTTCCCTCCAAACCCACTCAACAGTCCTATAACTTGGGTCTTGGTTTATAAAGAACCAGCATACAACCTATCTTTCAGGTGAGGAACCTTGGAACTACCCTAGACAATTCCTTCACCCTCTCACTCTCCCCTAGTAAGCAATTAGTAATGAAAAATTCTGCTGGGTCTACTAATGAAAAATCTGTAAACCCAGCTTTGAATTCAAGTTCTCATCTGGTCTGCATTATTGCAATAGCCTCCCAAAAGGTATCTGTACATTCTTATAAGAATTATTATTGTAAAAGGAAATGTGATCCTGTGATTCCCCCAATTAAAGACGTCTTGCTGTCCGAAGGAAGAATTATAATCTATCTAATTTCGCACATAAAGTCTTTTACACTTGGCTCTGGTTTATCTCTTGCCCCTTCTGGCCCCACCATGCATTCTAACTTCCACCCACTGAATTCTGCATTTCACAGCTACAATTCTGTATATGCTGCTTCCTCTTCCTAGAACGCCTTTCCCTTCCATCCTCTACTCGATAAAGTCCTTCCTACCTATCTTCAGCAGCATTTCCCCAATTTATCTGGGCAGATATAAGTGCCCCTTTTTCTAAGGTCTCAGAGAACCTTTTTCATGCTTCCATTACAGTTTGTTATCACACTGTCACTCTCTAATTCATCTTAGATAGTATCAAAACTAGCAACAATGCCCAACCCATGTGCTCGAAATAAATTTCTGCTGAATGAGTAACTGAAAATCAAAGAGTTGGGCCAAAGTGGATCAGATGCCTAGAAGTTATGACATATATTCCTAAGATCCTGACTTGCTTTTCATCATTAGACTATAAAAGTATCCCCAAACCCAAGACTCCTAAGGCCCCAGACCAAATGTATAAATGTCCAAAAATCATTCTTTTTCAAAGGCAGTAAGATATTTCCAAGAGAGAGGAGGGAGATCTTACCTCGAGGGAAAATCCCTGGGTCCATGAAGGTGGCCATGCTGAAGTTGGCCAGCACAAAGAGAAAAACAATCGCATTGTAGATGGGCACTGCAGGTGACACGTAGAGGCTTAGTCCTGGACAGCTGCACAGATAATAAAGAAAATGAGGGGCTGCCTCTAACACTTTGGACACCAACCATATAAAAAAATCTATAAAGATTCAGGGACTTCCCTGGTGGTGCAGTGGTTAAGACTCCATGCTCCCAATGCAGGGGGCCCGGGTTCAATCCCTGGTCAGGAAACTAGATCCCACATGCATGCCGCAACTGAGAGTTCGCATGCCACAACTAGGGAGCCAGCGAGCTGCAACTAAAGACCCAGTGCAACCAAATAAATAAATATTAAAAAAAAAAAAAGATTCAGTCCCCATACCTATATATAAATCTTGTGTGGTTCACCTTTGAAGTCTCAAATTATCTTTATCCTTCCCAACAAGTGGGTCTAGTTTCCCACAGAAATACTCATTTTAGGACTTCCCTGGTGGTCCAGTGGTTAAAAATCCGCCTGCCAATGCAGGGGACACACAGGTTCGATCCCTCGTTCAGGAAGATCCCATATGCCGTGGAGCAACTAAGCCCGTGCGCCACAACTACTGAAGCCCGCGTGCCTAGAGCCTGTGCTCCGCAACTAGAGAAGCCACCGCAATGAGAAGCCCGTGCACCACAATGAAGAGTAGACCCCGCTCGCCGCAACTAGAGGAAGCCCGCATGCAGCTACAAAGACCCAGCGCAGCCCAAAATAAATAAATAAATACTCATTTTTGATCAAGGTACAAGACTCATAACCCTTTGCACTAAAGTCTGTGTTCCTCAAATTCATTCTTACCTCGTGGATCTTTCCACATGTTTTGGACTCTGTCCTTACCTCCTTTTAACCAGGCACAAGAGCTAGGGACTAAGTATGTAACTGACACCAGCTGCATTCCCTTCTCTGGAACAGCCTGAGGCTTCTGGACCCCAGCCATGCCCCACTGACCTGCACATTCACCCAAAGCATGGGACACCACCTGCCTCTCTGGCTTCTCTTCCCTCCTCCCAGCTGGCTCTGAACTACTCTCAACTGCCTAAAGTCTCTCCAGATACATTATACATCAGAAACTCCTGAGAATTTTATTCAACTAGAGGCTAGTTCTCAAGGTAAAGAAAAGGAAACCACTCACAGGTAAGGAAGGATACCAAGACACAGGACTAGACCCCAAGATGAATAAATGAAGCAGAAGAGTGGAGGAGGAAAAAAAAGGGAAGATATCAGACCAAAGCAGCCCCAAATCCTGCAGGAAGAAGAAACTGGCCACACATATCCAATATTCCACAGGGTTCAAATCAAGAGATATGCTTTAGGTAACTTTTCCTTGACAAAATAGTGACCTAGTCCAGGATTAAGCTCAGTTTCTGTCAGGATATATGTCTCAGGAATGCTGCAAGAGCTCTCCCTTTCTCTGAAGATGGTTCCTGGGAGCTGGAAGTGTCAAAAGAACATCTGATGTGCTGCTTGCTTGGTCAGTGGTATCAAACACCCTCTCTCCTGTCTCAGCTCAGGAAGAACTTCCCATAACAAGACAGTGGCTAAATACCCTAATCTGCTTTGTGGCTGAGAACTTAATCTCCAGAATTAGGCCAGCATCTGTCCTTGTTCCCTTTATCTAGACCAGCGGAAGGAAAGGAAGAGTTCCCTGAAGGAAAGGAAGAAGGGGCCAGGAGAACAAGACAGCAAATGACTCCGGAGAATTAATCCACAGCAGTCCTGGATTCTGTTGAGAGGTGATCTGTCTCCATCAAAATAAAAAGCACAGGGCTTCCCTGGTGGCGCAGTGCTTAAGAATCCACCTGCCAATTCAGGAGACACGCACGGGTTTGAGCCCTGGTCCGGGAAGATCCCACGTGCCGCGGAGCAACTAAGCCCGTGCGCCACAACTACTGAGCCTGTGCTCTAGAGCCCACGCGCCCAGAGCCTGTGCTCCGTAGCGGGAGAGGCCACCACAATGAGAAGCCCGCACACTGCAGCGAGGAGTAGCCCCTGCTCGCCGCAACTAGAAAAAGCCCACACGCAGCCACGAAGACACAGTGCAGCCAAAAATAAATAAATTTTAAAAAATAAAAAGCACAGCCCTGAATAGTGATTCAGGACAATTCAAAAGAACTGAGCTCCTCAATGAAAAATAAACTAATGATAAAAGGTAAAACTGATTGTCACAAAGCATCTCACAAGTCTTTACCAGCACCATCTATTTATTCAAATTCCATTTAGCCGTTCATTAAAAAAAAAAAATTTAAGTAAATATTTATGATGTGCCAGGCTTTTTAGATAGTAATTATCAATTAACTCTGCTTCTCTTTATGGGTCAGTACATAATTGGGAGACAAAATAATGAAGCTAGAGCGCAGGGAGTGATTTCAAGGAAAAAACAGACCTTCAGTCACAGCTCTAGTTTTATTCTACCAAAGTCTCCTATGGAAGCCTCTTCCTCTGGGGGTTCTTTCATTCAAAAAAGATGTCCCCGTACCTTGGCAGGGTTTGGGGTGGAATACAAGCAAGAAGGCAAGAGCCTTTACACAGCCCCACCCAAAGCCTCCTTGCGAGGGAGGGAGAGAAACTGAAACCCAGTCATCCAGGTCAGAGCGCCTCCCTAGTACTTAGCTGTCACTTCAATTTCCACCCAGGGACGAGGAGAAAGGGTGACTCACTTGACTCCTACAGCCTGGGAAGATAATTAGAAGGGAAAAAGAAATGAAATCCTTAGAACACTGAGGTGTCCGTGATTTAAATGTCTCATTCCTAGAATTGGCTACGTGGCCTCTTGAGCTTCTGAAAAAATAAGGGTGCCTCCATCTCTGAGGGAAGCTAAGGTGAATGAGAATGAGACATCAGCCCCCTTGCAGGCCCAGATGTCAATCTTTCTGACCCCATTCTTTCTCCAGTTTCTGCACTTCCAAACAAAGCAAATCACTCCATTTCTTGGAAAACCTGCCAATGACCTGCCCCTGGATAATGAACTTTACCCCTACAACCTTCTTGATATCAACCCATCCCAGCTGAAGTGTGTAACTCTAGAATCAAGTTCCAGTATCTGTTGCCAAAATAAAGCCTACCCTCACAGTGGCAGTATCTGGAAATAATGCAAATAACTCAACTTCACAGGCAACAGCCGCTCCTAGATTCAAGTCAAAGACCATTGCTTCCAACCTGAGCACTCTGAGGGAACATCCCACCAAGGAGAGGCCTGTGAGATCAAAGCCTGCTCCTGCCGTATCCCACATTCTGCTTGGCTTCAGGAGAGGCTTGCCGTTGCTACAGTACTTTGCCAGATTCCTAAGTGACCACCCCAAGTGGCCCATCTGAATCTGTGGCCTTTGATGGACGGAGACGCGGGCGGAGCTGAGGAGCTGCTGGGGCTCGTCCTTAGCCTATGGGAATAATCACAGAGCTCCAAAGCAGAGGGCGTGGCTGTAGCCCAGAAGGCTGGCTGACTCACCGACGAGACTCCCAAACCTACACCATCCCAGGGAGAACAGGTTCTTCTGCCCGTCCCTTTAGCACTCCTGTTTTCAAGGCCAAATAAAATTGGGAGAGTGGGTTTCAATACCCACACTCCTGCACATCTGTTTCCTAGCCCTCTCTAACTCTGCCCATTATTAAAAAATGGATAAGTTCCTGGTAAGAAAAATAAAGTAGGAGTCAAGAAGCTTTGGATTTTAACCCTGTCCTGATCAATGCTTTGCTATTGTAGCCTTAGGTAATTCACAGGAAACTCTCCAAGCTTGTTAGGTCAGCTACCTAATACAGGTACGAGAATGGAGGAGACAATGTCTGAAATGAGCCTAGAATTCTTTTTAAACCAGCTGGTTTAATACTGAGCATTCATGGGATAGAAGAAACAAAAAAACCCACATTATTAACTATCTCCATCATCATCAATTATCATTCCAGCTCCACCTTCATCGCTAACTCCACTTCCTCTCCTCTGAACTACTAGATTCAAGAATATTTAACAACAGAGGCACTTCGCTCCTAAAGAACAGGTCTATGCATTCCTCCCATGCCTAGCACATACTTTGACTATGTGTATGAACATGTGTGACTAGTGTTCTTTGGTGATGAGGCAAGGCTAGAATGAATATCCCACTTCTTGCCCCTGGGGATCCTCAAGATTCCACAGGAAAACAATCTCTCCCCTTCTAGTGGATAAATTTCTCGTAAAAGACTTGATTTGTCCTGTCTTACCAGACTTTCAAGCAGCTGAGTACAAGATATAGGACTTGGGCACTTATTCCTGGGTGAGAATACAACGTGGGAAAGAAAAGAACAAACACTGCTCAATTAATGCCCCAAATCATGAGGCTGCTCCCACTCAAATCAGGTGCTAGCACCTCTGCAGTCATGAAAAAAAAGGGCCAGAAGGGAGAGTCACTGAGGTTGCCCAACTCTGTGGATGAAATGCTTGAGAGGGGATAGAGGCAGAAACTGTAAAGGAGAAAGCTCTTTCATGGATGGGACACTGGAAAGACCATCATGGATTTCTGGACAACCCTGACTTATCCTTCCCACAGAGGATCACTTGCAGCGGAGACTTCACCCCCATGTCCTCCCCATCAATTTTATTTTAAGATTTTTTTTTTTCGATGTGGACCATTTTTAAAGTCTTTATTGAATTTGTTACAATATTGCTTCTGTTTTATGTTTTAGTTTTTTGGTCGCGAGGCATGTGGGATCTTAGCTCCCCAACCAGGGATCGAACCCGCACCCCCTGCATTGGAAGGCAAAGTCCTAACCACTGGACCGCCAGGGAAGTCCCCACCTCATCAGTTTTAGAAACAGATATATGGGAAGCTAGCTGACTTAACTCACAGCTCAAGGAGACTTTAGGGGATACAATTCTGCGATTTATTTCAAATGGTATTGCCAGGAGCCCTAAGAAGGTCTCAGGGGTCCCCAGGAAGGCAAAGAGGAGATACCCAGTGTCTGGGCCTCTATGCACCAGCCTCACTTGAACCAGAGCAGCCCTACTCTGACATTTTAAATATTGGGGTTCCCCAGAAGATCTCATTTGGAAAAAAAAAGGTCATATTGCTTAAATCAACTGCTCTAGGTCAACTTCCTCATTACACACAGAAGAAAGAGGTCCACAAAGGTTAACAGACTTTACCAAAATCAGCTTGCCCCAAACTGCTTATTCCTCTCACCTGGCACTGCCCCCCCCCTGCCAATCACAAAAGGAGACTAAACTAAGCCAGATGAGGGTCCAGGCCCGTTATCTTAAATGCAGTGTCTATTACCTAATGGGGACCAGGAGAGTTACTTTAGCACTCTCCTTCCCAAATAGTGAAAAGAGAGAAGAATTAACACAGGTTCCCCAATAACTCCTGCCTAGTTTTAATACTGGACAAATCCTATAAATGAGAGGGACGGGGTCAGAGGGGGAGACCTCAACTGTTCTATTCGAGTTTCTCTGGGGCAGAGGAGGATCACCATTTTTTTGATGACGAAACCCAACTGATAATTTCTGCTCGTAGCCTTCCCTACTTGACAAAGAAACACGGAGGGTAAATTGCTTCTAATTAGTGGAAGCCCACATGCCTCCACTAATTATGTCTGCCAGCCCAAAGGGCTCCTCCTCCTCCTCCCAGCCCTATGGGTCCCAAAGTAATTCTCACCCGGGGTTTATACTGACGTAAGAACAGACAGTTGTAGCCTAGTGAAGAGAACAGGAGGATGACAAAGTAGCTACAGATTTAAGGCCCCAAATAGGAGCTGGTTCAAAAAGAGCCTTCCTCTTGTCTCTATTTGAAACCAGTCATTCTTTTTTAGGTGGTGTATGGTTTTAAACAGAGAACTGAACATCAAAAGGGACAGAACAGCTCTGGAGAACTGTGGTACCTCAGCCCAGGTGTATACTTGCAGAGGAACTGATACGGTCAGATGGCGAGGAAGAGATGAGAATTTCAGAGGTACCAAGAGCTAGGTAAGATAAACAGGGTATTTATGTTTCCCCAGAGTGGACAGGGGAAAGCCCAGGGAGGAAAAGACAGCCCAGAAACGTGTCCTGAGGAAACTGCCAGGGAGAACTCTAGCTAAGACTTAAGGCTCTTCTACCTTTGGGTTAGAGGCAGTAATTCCAAGTAAGAGTCAATACTGTCCTCCAAAATTCTTTGTCCTAGGGCTGAGAGACCATGGAATAAGGAGGGCCCCATACTCTTCTAGCATCAGGCAATGGGGAAGTAGGTTAAATAGCTTCAACTATCAGTTGAGAAAATGTCTATGTCAGGACAACTCTTTGTGGCAAAACTGGTATAACCAGCCAAACACTTCAGTGGTTCCAGATTAGCAAATTAAGAACAAGGTTTCTGCTTGTCCAAACTCAAGAACAGATGGGTTGAAAGAAAAACCACTTAGCCAGTTCCCCAAATTTCCTAACTTCCCGAAGGCTTTGCCTCTTAAAGGAAAACAGACCCTCCCCAATTAAGCAGGTCTAAGGGTGTCAAATTGGTGTTGTACTTATCCCTCCTGACACAGCACCACAACAGCTACAAAGATACTAAGATCCCATGTAAATGTCCCTTGGTTAAAATGCTGATTCCACTTAGTGGTCATAAGAGCAGAAACCAAAACAAGTCTGACACTGAAGACTCACTCCTCCTTAAGGGTAGGAGTGGAATCCTTGAGGGTTTCAACAGGTATGCTCAAGCTGAAGAGCTGGGGGCCAAAGGATCTATGACTTCTACTCTTTAGAGGAAGAGGTGGGAAGCAGGATGATGCCCATACCTTAGATAATAGATTCACTCTTGCCTTGTTTAAAAACTAAATAGGAAAACATCGTATTTACTTTACTTTTGCGTTATTACTCTTTTGGCCAAACGACCCATAGTTTTTAGAATTCCTTCTGGCATCAGAAGCTCTGTTTGGGTGGAGGTGGCGGGTGCCCCTTCCCTCCTATCTCAGAGTTAATTTCTGCCTGTACCACAGCAACTCCTGCTCATTCATCCTTCAGTGACTCCAAACTGCTTCTATTCCCTACCACGTCAATTCATTCTCTTCCTCTTGCCGGCAACCTCACACTGGCTCTAAACAGCACCCACCATTAGGTCTGAGCCTGAATCACAGCAAAGTGAACTCCCCAGAAAATCTAGCCTGCTCTGATTGTTCCAAGAGCTACAACTGGAACACTAACTCAATGACTCAACAGTTTAAGGCTCAGAAGCCTGGTACTTGTTAATTTATAAACAGGTAACGGCAAAGACGCTTGCCAGATAGTCGACAGCTGAAATACCAGGGAAAAGGAAAAAGATGTAAATCACTCACGTCTCCTCCAGTAACAAGCAGCTGAACAAAGGCTGAATATCCTAAGTGGGAAATCTTTCGACACCAACTGTTTTTCCTAATAGGACCAGGGAATGGGAGAAATGACTGTCATTCCCTTCAGCAGGAACTAACGTAAAGGAAGCCTTCTAGAACTCTCTTCCTAAATAAAACTTGCCCTTTCCCAGTGGCCTTCACTTCTCCAGCCTTCGGCTCTTAAGAATACAGAGAAAACCATCTGAGTAACACTAAGAGCCAAAAGCATCTCATTGGTATACCTTGGAAATCAATTCTGAAATTCTCTAGTACTCCCAGTTCCCACAGTCTCAAATCTAAGCTTCAGATATCCTGGGGAACAGCCACTACTTTTTGAAAAACCTTTCATCTAGTCCACTTCTCTCACAGAACTGACTGCTTAGGCTGCTGCAAGACTCTCCGGTGATTCCCTCCCGTTTCCTTCCTAGTGCAGAATCATCTAACGATGAAGCTGGGTAGGAAAATACGAAGACATCTGTGATTTCACAGGAAGGGAGGCAGGGGAAAGTAGAGGAGTCAGCAGAGTAAAATTCCTAACAAGGTCGAGAGGGTAGGCCTGTTCTTACGCTTCTTGCCACATCTCTGGGATCTGGATTTACCTGTATCAGACCTCAAACTCTCCCAGTCCCTTGCCTTTGCAAGTAAGTAGCCAAACTCAAGAGGAAAAATACCCCCTCGCCTCCCATGGAGCTCCTCCACCCCCGCCCATAGCACCACTGGGAGAAAACTCACGTAAAGGCAAAGAAGAGGGTCGTAGCTCCCACTAAGAAGATGGCGGCTGCCGAGACTGGAACATACTTGCTGGGTTTGAATCTCTTTCCAGACTCCGCGGGCATGTTGGAGCTCTGATGGAAGATCTGCCCTGCCGCATAGCCCAGGCCCACACAGCGGCAGAACAGACAAGAAAATGGGATGAGGGAGACAACGGCCAGAAGAGTACAGAAGGAAACCAGGGAAGCAGAAAATTTAGAATTATCACCCTTCCCCCTCCCAAATAAAACCAAAGGTCAAAAGATCTCAAATGAAGGAAAGCACATGGGAGGGGGAAAGGTGATTCCAAATGATGAATAACTACCTCCCCAGAACAAGGCAGAAGGAGAGATTAAGAACCACAACTTGTACAGTTTAAAAACTGGAGACAAACAGTAGGCCGTACACATGAAAATGGCTGCAGGTAGAGAACATGGGCAGTCAGACAGATCAAGGAACAGCTCATGGAGGGAGGAGAGTCTTCAAAAGGAAAGAAGGGGAGGATATCAGGGTAGGACGGAACACTCCAAGCAAGGAAAAATTCTTCGGAGGAGATACTACAGAACCTCCACGACTACCACACTTCCACAAAATGTGAGCGGCACCTAAAGGAGGTGTTTCTATTTCAATCCAAGAAGGAAACTGGTGCCCCTTCCAGCTTTAAGGAGAAGCCGTTTTTACTGCAGTCTTTGTCCCTTTCAGGCAGTTTTCTCAATGCCACCACTCCCACACCTTGACTTCAGGGCTTGTAGTCTGGCAATGGTGGTTTAATTTTATTTACTTTCTCTTGATGGTTAAAGCTGGGCAGCAGCTGTTACAAGGTTGAGTTGTAAATCCTTTTCTTTGAAGCGGGAGGGAAAACAGAGAGAGAGAGAGAGCACACGCAAGCTTGCCTGTCTTCAGTCTCTTGTTATTCCCAAACCCTTTAAGGGCTCCTTTTCCTATGGAGTTCATGCAAAACTAAAGGGAAACATAAAATCCCTGAAGCCATGTTCTTCCCAATAAGCAAAATAAGATGAAGAAATCAATTCCACTCGATGATACTTTTAAAAGCCACTGCGGATGAAAGCAAAGTTCCAAAGAGGTCCCTGTTTCCAGGTCAGTCAATGTCTCTGATCTTTCTTCTTCAATCTTGGGCTTTCTGGATGCAGAGTTCAGCTGTGTTACAGTGCCTCACCTGGAGAAAAACAAATACCTTTATCAGAGAAATTTTTTCATGGCATTTCTTAAGACCAGCAAGGCTAAAACCCCACAAGCTACTCTGTTAAAAAGTGCCTTTTGAAAGAAAGATGGTTTTCTACTTCATTATGTGTATGTGGGAAAGGACTGTGAATTAGGAGGACAATGGGTTCAGAATTCTTCACTCTTCTAAGTCCTCTTCATATTGAAAAGAGAAAAACATGGCTTCAGCTGGCCTAAGGTCATCAAAGAACTAGCTCTTGACACAGATGGGGCCCATCTCACCTGACACATATAGGCAGTAACAAATACCAAGAATATCAAAATCTAAAAACAAACAAAGGCACAGCAGTGAAGGGCAGTCCTAGAAAAGAGACTTGTCTTTGAACAAAGAGAATATTTATTGCTACAATGAAAAAAGAAAAAAGTAGGACAAAATTAGGACAGTCTCATTTCCTTTCTGTGTATGTCTCTCTCACTCTTACCCTTCTATACTTTTTAGTTATAACCTTAAAGAGGCAAAAGCTGAATTTTTGGTCTTCTGAAATAACTGATGAAAGGACCTGGATGAGAAATGTCCCTGCACTGAAAGGTGAGATGCCCTCTATGAGAAACTGAGTCAACAAGGGGAGGGCTGGTCTTTTTCTTCCCAATTCAACAGTTCTCTATTCCTACATTGGCCTATTAGGAAGTCAACTGAGCCCCACCTTCCCTGATATGATTAAAAATAACAATTATTTCTGTTGATGGTAGTAGCAAAATAACATTAGCACTTTGGATTTTATAGGATGCTTTTCTTCCAGTGATCGCAAAGCATTTAACTCATTATCTGGTGACACAGTTCCTTATCCTACTCGGTAAAATTGAAGGCTAGAGAACGCCTGAGGCCATTCCACTGAATGACTTGAGCAGTCAGGTTCAGAACCCAAGAGTTCACAGGCCCCTTTGCCGACACAAACCCTTTCTACCTCTTTCTCATCCACTACACTACCTGCTCAGTGATGACAGCTTGGAATCTGCAGACCAAAAATTTTACTTAAGGTTTTTTTCCACCTAAGAGGAGTAATAGCTTCCTTAATTCCAAAGGCTGAAATTAAAATACCAGAAGTTTTGAATAGTGAAATATGAATGTACCCTGGAATTTAGCACTTCCTCTCTTTTCTGTGGCATGAAAGGCTAAGGTGCCTTCCTTCAAGATTCATTCATTCTCTCTCTCTCAAAAAAAAAAAAAAAAAAAAAAAGTTTTAGAGAGCCAAACAGCATTATTAGAATAGATTGATTCCTACAGGAATCAAAGCCCAACTTTCTGAATTTAGGCTTAAGTAACTTTGTTAACAATGCGAAGCAAATTCTTGCTTTACAGACAACACTATTAAAGTAAACTTGCCCCTCAAAACCCCAAAGATTAGAGAAGATGGAAAATTGCACTGCTTATATTTTATCTAGCGTAGGATATCATTTAAACACCATATATGATTTCAGATTATATTTTCTGACAGGAGAAAAGTCACATGGGCTAATACTGCCAAAGTAATTCAGAGTCATAAAAGGCCACAGCATCTAGGGAGTACAATACTGGGAAACAAAAGATATCAGTGTCTCAGATGTTTAGGGGATATGCATTAGAAGTGACAAGACAAAACCTAAGAATGTATTGGGTATAATAAAGATGCACCAAGGCTTAGCAGAAGGATGTACTGTGGGTAGTAGGGATGAGACTGCAGGGTGAGCGGGGTTCATCAGAGCCAGCAGTCGGGATTCATACCAGTAGGAGAAAGGTGTACAAGGATGTGTCTGACACATTTCAGGCTTAATCTATGCAACAGGAATATGTATATATAAAACAAACTACAGAATATGTGGTTTCAAGCTTTAACAAAGGTTCAATACAAGTACCTCCTTAAAGGGATAAATGGACATGGCAGCATGACTGAGAGCAAAAGTACTGTTTGTTGAAATAAAGTGGTATAATAGTATAATACAGTAAATCTGAACACAGTTATCAACGTTTCATGGAATAATCCACATGTCAAGATACTGGCTGAAGAGTCAAACAGAAGCTTAATATGGGTATTATCATCTTATACCAAGGTACCGAAGTACATGGCAATATAAATCTTGTAAGTATTTAAAGAACGGGTGATAATGAATACTCTGAAGAGATTTAATATAGTACAAAGGGATACTGGGATAAAAGGATAGAGATGCGAATATAAGGTCAACCTAGACAAGATGGCATTAACCAGTAAACGAAAAATCCAAGGCAGAAAAATGGTCTAGAGTATAACGTATAAGTGATCCTACACCTTTCATAACGTTGTCACTTTCTTACTTCTCATTTCAATGTTTTCATGCGGCCAAGTGGGTAAAACACTTTCTGCCCTGTCCCATAACAGATTCCTATAGGTAAAAAAATGGCAAATATATTCGAGTTCCCACTTGTAAAAAGTACGAAGTACTAAAAGCGTGGAGCTCCCGGCTGGTGGGAGTAGGGGAGGAAGAGGACGGATGCGAAAGAACAGGTAACAGCATGAGGCTTGAGCCAAAATAAGTATCAGAAAAATGGGGCGAGGGGACCTGAAACGCAGGGAGGGAACAGCACCCAGTCCCCAGCCCGGAGCCGGGGCACTGAGAAACACCGTATGGGGCAGGGCTGGCCGAGACAGAGAAGACGGAATCCGCGGCAGCAGGGCCCACTGGGGCTGCGGGAGCAGGCTGCGGGAGGCGGCAGAGCCTCGGGGTGCAGGGCCGGGGGCGGAAGGGGCGGCGGCTGGGCGCCGGGAGCGGAGGGACCGGGGTCCCGAGCTAGGATCCGGCGGCCCGACACTAACCCGTTCTGAGCCCCGGCAGCCGTGGATCCCCGGCCTCTACTCGTCGTCCGTTTCCGGGGCCCAAGGGTCCCGCCGCAGTTGGATGACCCGGCCCGGGGGAGGAATGGGGCCTCAAGCCACCTCCCCCTCCTTGGTCCCCCTTCCCTAGAGGTCACTCTCCCCTCCCACCTTCCTGGCCCGGCACTTCCGGTTCCGCAAGGACCCGTGTCCCCGGCACTCACCCCCGGCACGGTTCCCGTTACCGCTGCCGTCGTAGTCGCCGCCGCCTCTCAGCAGCGCCGTCCGGCCTCTGAGAGGCAGCGCGCGGCCCCCGCACGCTCCACGCCCGCCCCGCTCCGCGCGCTCCCGCCCGGCGTCGCTCGTCTTCGAGCCGGCGCGCGGCCGCTGCCCTCAGTGCCGGGTCTCGAGCCCTCCCAGCGTTCTCATTGGCTCCCTGTCCCGGGCGCGCGCGACATCTCGCGCGGGGCACGTTTCTCTCATTCATGCGGCTCGCGCCGCCGCGCCCGCCCCCGCTCACTCTCCCATTCACCCATAGCCCCCACCCCAACGCCGCTCTAGGGCGTGCGCGCGCACCCCGGCGACCGCGGCGACCTCGCGGCCTGATTGGCTGCAGGAGCACAGCGCCGTACCACGCAAGAAAACGAGAACGCGCGCGCAGGGCCGTCTGGCTCCGCAGGCAACCGGGAGAAGAGTGTGGGCGTACTGCGCAGGAGTTGGAACTGGGGAAATGGCCGAGCGAATATTCCTTTTTCCTGCCTCCTGCTTTCTACCCGTCCTGAATCGATGCAGAAATCCTCAGAAGTAAAAAATAATTATATGTGTTTACTGAAAGTACTCAAGAACAAGCAGCTACCCTTCCGAATTCGCCAACCCCCCCCTCCAATAAGTATGGTACAGTCTAGACAGGCTTCTGGCGTAACCAATTATCCACTGGCCCCAGCGTCTTCCTGCTTCAGCCCCTTCATGCATTGGCCAACGGTTTGGCCACTAAATAGCCCTCCCCCAATCCCTCCCCCCTTTTTGGATGGCGAAAACTTTATTTAAAACCATCTTTATGGAGCAGTTCTCAGTCCGACGAGTTCCCTGGTACCAGCAGAATCCCAGGATAATGGAAATGTCTGGGCTGTGGCTTCCGCAGGGAGGGGCCGCAGGGACTAGAAGAGTCAGTTGGGGGCCGAAGCTCCTGCCTAAGGCACGGGAGGAATGGGAAGGAGAGCGGCCGCGAGCCGTAGTGCCAACCGTGGAAGGAGGCGCAGGGAATGCGCGCTGAGGCGGTGGCAGCCCCCTGGAGTGAGAGCCGGCTGTTGGCTCCGCTTAATTCCCTTAGTGTTTCACCGCAACACAAAGGCTGGACGCCCCCAAGCCTAACCTCTCCCAATCCGGGAATACAGACAGGAAGGAAAAGTTTCTCTAGAAGCTCCAGTCCCTGGCGAGCTGCTGGCCAGGTCTACGTAGATCACAGCGCCACATTTTGCCCTAATTAGCCCAACATAGCTGCGAACCCAAGAGCAAGGCCCAGTGTTCTTTCATTTCGCTCAAGGCCATTTCTCTTTTGACAGCTGCTCTGGCTATTACATAATAGTCTTTCAAAAAAGTGTTCCACCAGCCACTTCTCTGAAGCCAAGGTGTCTCACTTGTAAAGTGTGATTCTAAATCCTGTGGTCTGTCCTCGGCTTTGGTGTCAAATGTTGATGGTTTAACTGTGCCCTGATAAGTTAGCGCTAAGCAGGAAGGGAAAGGAGAAAGTCTACCTTCTGTTTTCTGAGGTCTAGTCTAGTTCCTTCTCTGACATGGCATATATAACAGGTTCTAGTTCATTCTTGCTAAGGGCTTCAATCTGCCATTTATTGCATCACACTGGAGCGTTCTCTTTTAATGACAGTGTTCATTTAAAAAATGAAAAATTTAAAAACTTTAGACCTTATAGAAGGTAAAGGTAAGGTATTGGAGATACAATATTTGTTTTATTTATAGAGGATTTTCTATTTGTAAATCAGGTTGTTTCCTTAGGAAGAAATCAAATGTCATTTTCCTATTGTATATTTTTCTTGGATTTTAAGACTTCATTTCCCCAACTTCACAGATTAGGGATCTTTCTCTTCCCGCTTTCAACAGTCTAAGAACCTGTAAATTGTTTTATCTCTTGGCTAGACAGTGCTAAATAGGAACGAGTATCCTACATTCCGCCAACCAACCACATATACCAAACTCCGCTAGGATACTGGATTACCGTATGCCACGCTCTTAGATAGGTGAGCACTAATGGTGGCTTAATCACTATCCCAAGGTTTAGAGAGAGATTCCATTTTCTTATCCAGTTTTCCTTAGGATCGTGCAAGATATTTCCTGGAAAGGATGTTTAATAGAACATAAGGTTTAAACTGACAGCCACTTCTGAAAAGTACTGCACGGTAAAAACCAGACCAGGGGTCCCCAACCCCGTTAGGAACCGGGCCGCACAGCAGGAGGGGAGAGCGGCAGGCAAGCGAGCAAAGCTTCATCTGCCGCTCGTCATCGCTAGCATCCCCGCCTAAATAGCCCGCCCCACCCCACCCCCTCCCTCCGTTCTGTGGAAAAATTGTCTTCCACGGAACCGGTCCCTGGTGCCAAAAAGGTTGGGGACCGCTGATCTAGATTAAAACAATGAGATATCCAGACCACCGAACTTCAAATAAATTACTTTGCTATATATGTCAAGTAATACCTTATAGTTGTTTTTTTTTTTCTAGTGTAGTTTATCTATACTTCTTCAAATCCTCTCCACTTGCATTTCCTCATGTCTATAGGTGGCAAACTACAGGGTCATTTTTTTTTTTTTTTTTTTAGTTCAACTCACTGTATTTACAGGCAGACAAGAACAAAATGCTACGCTTGGATTTAGGTGCAAAGAAGAATGCCCATTCAGAACCAAAACCACCAAAGACCTTTTTATGTTTAAATACTGCTGCCTTCCCTCCTGTCCTTCTGAAATGTCTTTGCTTGTGTTAAGGCACAGTTTCCCCTCTTGTGCTCTGGATCCCACACCCTTTTCTTCTGAATTTTTTGACATTTTATTTGAAAAATGAAAAACACATCCATGTAAAGAACACACCCATACCCATCATTAAATTCTCTCCCTCTAGAATCTGTTGATATGCTGAGGCATCCTATCTAAAAACCTAACAACAAACCCTCCCTTGACTCCATAACCCCACCCCCACTTCCTTTCTAAGCAAAGCTTCTTGAGAGTTCTCTATAGCTGTCATCTTCACTTCTGTTTATCTATCTCAATATGTTTCAACAGGATTTCATCCCCACCATTCCAAAACAACACCCTTCAAGGTCAACACCGACATCCATGCTTCCAGATCAATAGCCAAGTCTCCTTTGCTAGCTCCCATTATAATTTACCTGTTATGTTTGGAATGCCCTGAAAGTCCATTATTCTGCCTCCTTCTGATTTCCATTTACACAGTCCCTAAGTGACTTCATCCAATGCCATTGCTTTAAATGCCCTCTGTAGGCCAAAAGCTCCCACGAACCTTCAATCCTAACTCTCCCCAACCCTCCAGACTCATGTTTCCAACTGTCTATGTGGCATCCCCTATGGATGACTAATAGTTCAAACTTAACCCTGCCGAAGTAGAACTCCTGCTGTTTCCTTATCCCCTCTCCCAGAGTTTCCCCAATCTCAGATGGGATCTAGTTGCTCAAGTAAAAAATGTAGGAATCAGGGACTTCCCTGGTGGCACAGTGGTTAAGAATCCGCCTGCCAATGCAGGGGACATGGGTTCAGTCCCTGGTCCAGGAAGATCCCACATGCCACGGAGCAACTAAGCCTGTGCGCCACAACAACTGAGCCTGCGCTCTCGAGCCTGTGAGCCACAACTACTGAAGCCCGCACGCCTAGAGCCCGTGCTCCACAACAAGAGAAGCCACCCCAGTGAGAAGCCCACGCACCGCAACGAAGAGTAGCCCCCACTCACCGCAACTAGAGAAAGCCCAGGCACAGAAATGAAGACCCAACACAGCCAAAAATAAATAAATAATAAATAAATTTATTTAAAAAAAAAATGTAGGAATCATCTTTGATTCCACTTGCTTTTCCTCACCTCTCCCATCAGCAAGTCCTATCAATTTTACCTCCAAAATATCCCAAGGCAATCTACTCACCAACTCTACCTCTGCTGCCCTCTTCTAATCCATTCTCACATTGAAGCTACCACAAGTCTCCTAACTCGTGTCCTTGCTTCTTCTCTCGCCTCTATAACCCATTTTCCACACAGCAGCGATCTTTTCAATGTAAATTATTGATAAATCATGTCATTCGTCTGTTTAACCACCTGCTATGGTCTGAATTTTTGTGCCCCCCCATCCCAATTCTTATGCTGAAATCCCCAAAGATGATGGTATTAGCGGATGGAATCTTTGAAAGATGCTTGTCATGAATGTAGAACCTTCGTGAATGGGATTAGTGCCTTTATAAAAGAGGCTCCAGAGAGCTTCCTGCCCCTTTCACTATGTGAGGACACAGTTGAGACAGGCAATCTGCAACTTGGAAGACAGCCCTTAGCAGAACGTGACCATGCTTGGTGCCTTGATTTTGGCCATTCCAGCCGTCAAAAATGTGAAAAATTTCTGACGTTTATAAGCTACCCAGTTTGTGGTATTTTTTTTTTTTTTTTAATAAAGTTGGGCTTATCCTTTTTTATTTATTTATTTATTTATTTATTTATTTATTTATGGCTGTGTTGGGTCTTCGTTTCTGTGCTAGGGCTTTCTCTAGTTATGGCAAGCGGGGGCCACTCTTCATCGCGGTGCGCGGACCTCTCACTATCGCGGCCTCTCTTGTTGCGGAGCACAGGCTCCAGACGCGCAGGCTCAGCAATCGTGGCTCACGGGCCCAGTTGCTCCGCGGCATGTGGGATCTTCCCAGACCAGGGCTCGAACCCGTGTCCCCTGCATTGGCAGGCAGACTCTCAACCACTGCACCACCAGGGAAGCCCTGTGGTATTTTTTTACAGCGGCCCGAAGGGACTAAGACATTACCCCTCTCCCATCATTTCCCACTACTCTTGGATTATAAAAGCCCTACATTATCTGGTCTTTGCTGCCTCCCTCCTCCCAACCCCAGCCTCAACATTTACCGCTCTCCCCCTGATTCACTACACTCCAACGACATTGGCCTCTCCCTTCATCCAAAACATTAAGTTTTTTTTTTCCTTTCTTAGGGTTTTGCACTGTTTCCTCCACCAGGAAGATTTTGCCCCGATTTCACACAGCCATTCAGGTCCTAACTCAAAATGTGTGCTCAGAAGAGGCCTTTCCTGACCACCCAATCTAAAAAGCCTCCCAGCCACTCTCTCCTATCACCCAATCTTAAGTCTCTGCACAGCACTTACCTTTTTATGTTTAGTGTAAGCTCTGTAAGACTTTGTCTATCTTGTTCCCCGCCCCCATCTAGAATGGTACCTGTCACACAGTAGGTGCATGATGAAAATGTGTGGAAAGAATGAATGGACGAAAGGCATCACGATGCTTATTCAATAATGCAAGTCCAAACCAGGTATGACAATCATTTGCAAGAGATCAAAGAGAATGGGCTCTCCCAGCTTACCACCTGAAAGCTCAATTTACATTTTGACTTACGGTCTGGTTCCAATTAAACAACAGATTTAGCATCTATTTACCTAAGTGCAAAGGAAAGGGGACCCATCATAAAAGTTCACCTGCTTAGCTCACAGGTGGGCTCTTGGCTTTCCTCTCCTCTAGGCATTCAGCAATAAATCATTCCAATAATGTTTCTATAATCCTTAGGGGAAAAACAAAAATTTTAAAAATTACACCAACTTCTGTGATATGGCAAAAATGTTTATTAAAATTTTTTTTTTTTTCCCCAAGTATGAACTTTATTGGAAGGAGTCCTTTGAATTCGCTCTCTCATCCTGGACAAAGAAGATAACAAGTACTATATACAGAATATAAAAAGCAGTAATAAATTAGTCCACATAGTAGCAGAGTGAAAAAAATGGGACTTCTCTGGAACTCAGATCATTCAAAGTGGCAATTCAGCTGATCTAAGAAACCAATTATATTCTCATGGTTCTCCTTCTGGTTCAAGATCAGAAGAGTTAGGTTACCACCACCTGTTTTAAGAGGTAGAATATACGCTTCCGAGTAGTCCACCATATACTGGTCAGCCTGGCCTCAAGAGATCCTCATACCTCAGCCCATGTGCCTTAGGTGATGGCCAGATCTCTACGCCCCAGGCAGCAAGGCTTCCTGCTCATCTCTACTTAAGATCCATGAACCGGATATCCATGATGAGAAGGAAGTTCTTAGGCAGTGGGCGGGGGGCTGGAGAGAGAACAGTGAACACCTGATGCTCTAGGTCCACACTGGTCACCACGATGAAGCCAGCCACACTTGTTTCAGAAAGGTTCTCCTCTGTGCCCTCAGCGGTGCTGACACTCAGGAGGTGGTGCACCATATCTCGGCCAGGGGTGACGGGGACTAGCTTGAGCTGATTGTCCTCCTGAGACATGCCCAAAGGCAGACAGGAGTCTGGGATGGTGGGTGCCCCAACTTTGTAGATTTTCACATCTGAAAATTTGACATTGAAGGCATGGGGATAGAAACAGCCCCGGAATCCATAGAAATACTCACGGATACGCTCATCCCTACATTCCCGCCGGAAGTCCTTGGAGCGCTCAACCACACCCCCAGATTTAGGGAGCAGCACAGTGCGTACAAAGTGAGGTAGGTCCCGTTTCAGTTCATTGTACAGTCGTTCTTGATCCAGAACCACAACTACATCCACCTCGAAGGCTGAGGCTGCATGCACCAGTGCCTGGTAACCAGAGCCCTTGACCCAGCCACAGGTGTTAATGACACAGCCACTCACAGAGGCCCTTCGGTTCACTTCACACCTTTGGTTGAACACATCTGCTAAACGAGATGTAATCTGCAGAAGAAAGGATCGAGGTGAGGGGAAAAAAAACCCAGAAAAACAAACCAATCTACAGCTCTTTTACCCTTCTTTAGAATAAGTGGAATCAGATATAAAAAAACAGACACTCTTAATGGCTGTGGTTGTGACCCCATAACGTGGACTTAATTTTTATTTTATGTTGCTTCTTCTGCCTCTTGTGTTTCATGTCCTAAGTAGAAATTTAATAAATCACTTAAGAATAGGTCCATAGAAACGTTTAACAATCTGAGGTTGACTTATTTTTGAAACTGTCTTTTCCAAAATCATGTGGCAATAATACCAGCTGAGAGGGAGCAAAGAATTTTAACTGGCAAACTTCTGCACAGCTTCCAACCCTGACAGCAGCCCTTCCCTCCACCCCACCTTGGCCCTGGCTCTGACCTTATTATAAAGCTTGATATTGGTGCCAGGAGTGGTGGAGCCAAAATGATACACCAGAGGGGCCTGGATAGAGAATCCCTCTTCAACATCTGCTGGCCGCTCAATGTAGAGGGCCCCCATGGTACCAGGGATGGACACAGAGCCCTGGCCCACATCCAACTCCACGTAAGTGGGCCGGCGGCCCAAACGCACTGCGTAGTTGAGCAGGAGACGGCACACTGTGGACTTGCCCACATCAGTGGGGCCCACTACCATCACCCGGGGCCCTCGCTCTTCTTCCTTCTCCGCCTGCCTCCGCATCTGCTCCAAGGCTGTATGAGTGTTGAGATAAAGCAACATAGGGGTGTCCTTGGAGACATACGCCACCTCGGTGCGGCCACTGAGCTGTAGAGCACAGCCATGCCAAGTGAAAACAGCCACCTTGGCACCAGCATCAAAGGTGAATTTCTTGTTTCGGGTCAGCTCTGTGCCAAAGATTTCTGCCATGCCAGCGAGCAGCTCCAACTGAACTGACTGAGAGGCCTCCACCTCAAAGCGAAGTTCTGTTTCTCGCTCTAGTTCAAATTTAGTAGTTGGCTTCTTGTCATCATTGGCCTCCTCTCCCATCTTTTCTGTGTGGCTGCTGTGCCTAGAACACAAATATCAGATATAAACAGAAGCCAGGACTCACTTCAAATTCCTCCAGTGGACGTTTCTCCTTACCTTGCTTCATACTTCTTCTTACCTCTGATCACCATCTGTCTCACTATATATTTGTTTATTGTCTGTCTACCCTCACTAGAACGTAAGGGGGGGTATTTTTGTTTGCTGCTGTAACTCTAGTACATAGAATACAGCTTGACAACCCAAAGGCACCTCTATAAAAACACCCAGTGAATACACGACTCGGAGTAAGAAAAAAACGGTATCTACAGATTGAACGAAGACTTGATTACATCACCTTCATCGCCGTACTGGGATATAACAGACTTAAAAAGGCAATAGAGGGCTTCCCTGGTGGCGCAGTGGTTGAGAGTCCGCCTGCCAGTGCGGGGGACACGGGTTCGAGCCCTGGTCTGGGAAGATCCCACATGCTGCGGAGCAACTAAGCCCGTGTGCCACAACTACTGAGCCTGCGCGTCTGGAGCCTGTGCTCCGCAACGGGAGAGGCCGCGACAGTGAGAGGCCCGCGCACCGTGATGAAGAGTGGCCCCCACTCGCCACAACTGGAGAAAGCCCTCGCACAGAAACGAAGACCCAACACAGCCAAAAAAAAAAAATAAATAAATAAATAAATAAATTTATTAAAAAAAAAAAAAAGGCAATAGATGCCCAATCCCTAACCCTCTTAGTCAACAAGAAAGGGAGCCAGCAATCCGGATGCAAAGCAGAGAATACCGGGTTCGAACTCAAAACAGCAATAAGAAAACAGCTCAGCAACCACTAGTAGTGTCTTTAGACAAATAAATCACTTAACTTCTCTGTACCTTTTCCTCAGTTGTCAACTGGAGGAACTTACACTTCCTCACACAAAGTGTTGTTCTGGGGATTAACAGCGATTGCTAGAGGGGGGGAAAAAATCACTACATAAACTAGAAAACGCCGAGGAACAGCGAAGAATTATCTCCGATCCCGGGATCGCAGCTCTAGGTCCAGCATCTGTCCCAGCCTCCCCAGGCACCGAAATCTGCCCAGGCTCCAAGGAAGCGACGGTTGCGTTCCTGAGCTTATTACCTTACCTGTACAGCCACGAGCCCAAACTTGTAAACCAAAAAGCCCTCACTAACTAGGACCTAAGCCCAACGGCTAGCCACGCTCGCCTAGACCCACGCCGGAAATCCAGGCATTTCCGCACTTGCGCAGTGGAGAAGCCGCGGCCGCGCGATGCCCCCTGGGATATGTAGTAGTGCCAGAACAGCCGCGAGCGATCGCGTTCACGCAGCCGCTCGGCTTTCTGGGACTTGTAGTTAAAGGATTGTTTTTGATTGTGACGTCAAAGGTGGGCGGGGCGGCGGCCGTCATTGTTCGCAAAGCCCGTGGGCGGGCGGAGTAGGAGGAGTGGCGGTTACGCCCCCGCGCGGGGCGGGGACCAGCAGAGGGGGCCAACGGTCGCTGAGACGCGGCGGCTGGGGCCTCTCGCCACAGTACGCCCGCTCACCTGCCGTCCGGGAAGGGGTAGGGCGGCGGGAAGGGAAGGGGACTCACTAGTGTAGGTCCCACGATCGCCTGGAAACGGGGAAATTAGCAGAACACCATTTGGATACGAAGAAACCAAGGGGTAGGGAAAGTGGAGGAAAACAGCTTATCAGAGACTAACCTGGACGGTCATCCCCGACCCGACACAATGTTTGCCCCCTAGAGAGCATTAAAAAAAATTTTTTTTAAATAAACGAATAGAAGTCCAAGAATTTTTTCCAGTTACTCTGCAAGTCAGTCGTTACCCAGCAACCTCTCTCCTATTGAGCGGGGAGTTTTGTTGGGGACTCTGTTTCCCGCCCTATATCCCTGACAGTTATACAAGGTCAGTCATTTAACCCCACAGGCAACAGGTTGGGCCACGTCTATACGCTTCTGATGCGCTTGGACTTTGGAATCTTGTATTCTTTGCTATGTATGCCACTTGCTTGCTGTGTGACTTTGGGCAAATCACAGACTTAAACTCTCTGAGACCCAGTTTTTTGACTGTGAACTAGCGATAACAGTACCCAACCTCTTCAAGTTGTTTTGAAGATTGCATAGGATGATGTATGTAAAGTACTAAGCCCGATGCCTGTAACATAGAAAGCATCTGATGTTAGCTCTTAAGTTATTGTAAGTTGAGGAGGGGAAGCTATAACGATGCCATCTATTTGTAGTTTACATTTTTCAAAGCCCTTTCAGGTATCCTCTTTCACAGCCACCTGTAAAGTCAGCTTTATCATCTTCAGTTTCAGGTGAGGTAGGAGACTAAGGTAGGTGAAGCGACTTGCCCAAGCTAGTACTCAAACCCAAGATTTTGGAGTTTGAGTGTCGTTATAATAATAGCAAATGCATAGTGCCAGATGCCACACAGTGTTCTATGGGCATTACAGGTATAAATCCATTTAATCCTCACAAGAATCCTGTGAAGTACACACTGTAATTGTCATCCCTGCTTTAGAGATGAGTACCTTTTTCAGTCCAGCTCACAGGGTTAATCTGGGTAGAAAAGCCTGGGAAGATTTTCTGGGTTGCCTTTTTCCGGCTGGCCCCATTTTACCATTCACTTCCTAAGAGTGCCTTCCTCACTTCTCACTTCTACTTATTTAATTATTTTGGCTGCACCGGGTCTCAGTTGCAGCACGCGGGATCTTCGTTGCGACATGCGGGCTCTTAGCTGGGGCATGCGTGCAGGATCTAGTTCCCCGACCACGGACCAAACCAGGGCCCCCTGCACTTGGGAGCACAGAGCCCTACCCACTGGACCACCAGGGAAGTCTCTCACTTCTCACTTCTCACAGTACTTTCTTTGGTGATTTGCTTTAATTATTTAATTCATTCACCACGCCTCTATTAGTTCTCCAGGGAACTACCAGCTATCCCCTAATCTTTCACCATTCTTCAAAAATTCAGTTCTAGTCTTCCATTTGCAAAATTCTCTCCCTTAGTGAGCTCATCCTCTCCTGTTTCCATGCAGTCTGTCTCCCAGATTTGTTTCTTTGCCTCTCCCCTAAGGCAATTTCTCCCAGTTATCTGAAGGTCATCTTAATTTGGGTATTGTATAGCCATCTCAAGCTGACTTTAGGGAGAAGAAACCCCTCCCCCTCCTTTGGACTGCTCTCCATTTTGCTTCTTAAACACAGAAAGAGTCAGGGCAGAACATTGAAAGCATCTGTGCTTCCCTACACTCTCTTTCCTCACTTTCAGTCTTTCACCAAGCATTCCTGTCATCTCCACCCCACCCCCAAATAATACTGTCCTCACGTGTCTTGTTCATTCTCCTCTCCAGCGAAATCCTTGATAATTTTCTTCCTGAGTTCATTTAAATTAACTGGCATCCTTTTTTGCTTCCACACTTTCAAACCTTGCCCTAAAAAACTGCTCACCTTCCTTTTCCCACTTCCCACTGTTTTCCTCAACAAATGCCTCCTCCACTTACATTTCCCTTCTCATCTGTTGCCCAGGCAAGAATATTTCCCTCTTTCTTTACTCAGTTCTACCTCTCAATTCCAAACCTCTGGTAACATCACTCAAGATACCCACACTGTGTTTTCAGAATTTACCTTAAACCCCAGAATCTTCCCTGATTAAATATTCAGAATTCCTTTCACTTTTTCATACCCAGCTAGCACTGCCTCCCATTAAGCTTATTTCCCTACCTTAACTTTTCCCCCTCCTTGCTTGTGAAAAGTACTTCGTTTTCTGGATGTTAGCCTTGGTTAGAAATCGGAGTTTTTATCTTAGAGGGTTATGTTCTGTGATCACCTACTTTAGCAGCTTGCACAGGGCAACACTCCATGAGAAATATTCTGGGTCAACTGAAGTATAACTGGAAACCGATACAAAAATAGCAAGAAAGATGTTAAATTCTTCATCAGACATAAATTTGGCATGTGTCTCTCGAGCTAGCAGAATTTAATAGTAAATCTGCTCTGGGTTTAGGGGTGTTAAGTTGAGAATACTGTTTTGAAATGACAGTAACTACGGTTTACTAAGTGCCTATCACGTGCCAGGCATTTTTTAGGTGTTTACATGTTGTCTCACCTTACTTCACATCTCCATGGGGTAAACATTATTAGCTTCATTTAGCAGAAGAGCAAAACAGGGGCACGACGTTTATTGGTAACTCACCCAGTGGTGTCTGGTAAATGTATTGGCAGAGCCGGGATTCCAACTCAGGTCTCTCTGAGACCAAAGCCAGACACTTGGACAACATCTGAAGATGCAACTCAATGGCTGTTTTGTGAGCATCTTCTGTATGCAAAGTCCTGCGCTAGGCATCGCAGTCCTGGGATGCAGAGAGGAGTTTCCCAGAGGACCTGCCTCAGAAAGTTTATAGCCCAGTAGAGAATCTTATGTAACGTGGGTGTCTCCGTTCACGAAGCACAAGTAATTTGGAGGTAGGTGATAAGAGGTTCCTGCATGTGAGATGTCATATTTGGTCTATGACTCCTTCGGGGGTATTCAGCTGGAGGCTTTGAAGCTTGGAAGTGCCTGGTACAAGCTTGGGGGCACTCTATGCCATATGTGACAATTACTATGTCTTTCTTTTCCCTGCGTCAAGGCTGGTACCAGAGCTGAAATGGGAAATGTATCATCTTGAATGTGTGCGCACGCTCCTGACTCTGCATCCATCTCTCACTGTCACCCGCCTAGCCACCTCCTTTCCTCCAGTCCTGCCACCCGTGCTGTACTCCATCCTTGCCCAGCCCTGTCCTTCCCCCAGGTTCTTGCCGTCTCCTTGGCCACACTGCCTTCCTCCTCAGCAACCAGCCTCTCCTCTTGCACCCGCCCCTCCTGTCCCGCCCCTCTGCTCCCATCCCTCTGCATCACTCCCCCAGCCCCATCCCTCAATGCCTGCCCGCTCCCTTCCTCCCAACCCTCCTCCTGTGTCTCCCAGCCCTGCTCTGACGTGGGAGGTGAGGGGGGTGGGGGGATGGATGACTCACAGTGTTATGATGCAGTTCCACAACATACAGCTACATTCACCCACAGCCCGAGGTACAGACGAGAGACAACCTCTGGCCCCCTAGCAGCTGGCCAGCTTTGCAGCCCCAGTCTTGAGCCCCTAACTACCCTCCCCCCGCCCCCACCCCCTTCCCAATTGAAGGAGCGGAAGGAGAAGAGAGAAGAGTGAGCAGAGAGATTGAGAGAGAGAGAGAGAGAGAGAGAGATAGACGGAGATCTCTGGAGCCGACCTCAAGGTGAGGGGGCAGCCCTTCTCCAAATGAATCTTTTTCCCTTTGCAAATTTCCTCCTCCTGCTGCGTGTTGCTTTCTCCCCTTTGCAAAAGCATTATTCATCCACCCTTTGTCCTCCCTTCCCCCTCCCCGCTGCCTCCGCTCCTCTCTCAGCTCCTTCATCCCTCTCCAAGCTCTGACGGTTCCCGCACTTATTTCCCGGCAACTCTGGCTGCAGCATCAGGCATCGCTGTTTATTGTTTTGCGGCTGGTGCAGACCCCCAAAGCCCGCCCTGGGAGCCGGCTGCGCTGCTAATTATTTGGACCTTACCCTACTAAGGAATGCCAGCCCGGAGGGGGCCGAAGCCTCAGAGCAGATGAGAAAATCCTTTGTGAGCAGGTGTCCCCCCTCCCTTTTTTTTCCCCCCCTAAGAGGCACGGGATTCGCACCTGTTTCCTGGAGCCTCCGCCTCGGCGCCTCTGCCGTCAGCGCTGGTTGCTCAGCACCCCCCTCCCCCCAGCCCTCCCCCACCTCCCACGGTCCAGCCCCATTTCACTTGGGGGAGCGTCCTCTCCCCAGCACTCAGCTTGCCTTTGTTTTTTCCCCAGTCATTTGCTCAACTTGCTTCTCCCGGTAATCTGAGATGGGGAAAGAAGTGACCCCTCCTCCCCTCCTCCCCCTCCCGTGAGTGACTCTCCGGCCTTCCTTGCAGCCTCTCCTGGGCTGGATGGGGAAGCAGCGGGAGAGAGAGGGAGGGAGGCGTGCTGGAGGCTGGGGAAGGAGTCTGAGAGCTAGGACCCGGCCCCCTCCCCAGGCCCCTAGAAGGTGTGTTAGATGGAGCGCGTCAGAGGGGAACCTGCAGGCAAAGTTGAAGGCTGACCTGTGAAGTGGAGGCTGAAGAGTGCTCTGCTGGTGAGGAGGGCCTGTTTCCTGCAGCCAGAGCCCAACGTCACCCTCAACACAGCCCAAGGTGTCTTCCTGCGCCCCAGCGGGGGGAGAAGACCTGAATCTGAAGATGGTCTCTGCCAGGGGGGTTTGTAGAGAGAGTGCCTGGTGGCCCCAGGAAACACTGGAACAGCTGGGGTGCTGGGGGCCACCGCAGAGGAGAGGATGAGAGCCCGTCGCCCTGGCAGCCCAGAGTCACAACACCTCTGCTCTGACTAGTGGCCCAGCATTGCCAGAGCACCCAACGGGCATCTCGGAGCCAGACTTGGGCTAAACCGTCCACAACGGGCCTGAAGGCCCCGTGAAGGAGGGAGAAGACAGCAGCTCGCTTATCAGAGCCAACAGGGTACACCTCCCTCCTTATCCAGCACCCTCAGCCACTCTGGGGCTGGAGTCTGGGCCTCTTCCTCAAAATTCTTAATCAGGACCCAGCAATTATTTTATCTCATGTCACCCACAGAGTCACTGCTGTTTGTCCTGCCCTTGGGAGAAGGTGAAGAGAAACATCCTCTGCCTTGGGCCCCAAAGCACAGGTTTTGAAAATAAGAGCCTCCACTTTTGCTGCCCATCTTAGACACTGCTCCCACCCTACAGACACAGCCCAGGAGCGCTGGCCTCCCCGACACAGTCCCCATTTCCCACTGGTTCCAGCTGTCAGATGCGCCCGAAGGAAAGAGAGTTTCTCTCCTAGGCTGGGTGCCCAAGTCCTTAACCGAGGGCTAAGGCAGCAATTCCAGAGGGCAGGAAAGAGAGACCGAGGGCCTCAGAGGCTGAGGAGACAAGCCCAGAGTTGCTTCCGGGCCAGAACGCGTGGACCAAGGGGCAAGACTGCAGCAGCCACGTCGGAGGTCCTTGGTACTGGCTGAGACATCCATCAAGTTCTAGTTCCCAGAATGCAGGACTCCAGCCCCAGAAGAGGGCTGGAGCAGAGTGTGTGCACCTGCCTGCCGGCCCGCCTTCCCTTTCTCATCACGCCCCTCCCTCCCCCACGAAACGTGTGATGGACCAATTATCTTGCAAACGGAGGCCATGAGAAAGAAGAACTGCCAGACTCCCCCAACTTTTTAAAGGCTTTGAGCTCCAGAGACGCAGAGCCTACCAGAGCACGTGGGACGCAGATCCTCACAAAAGAACTGAAAATCAAGGAAAGAGCACTTGCAAATGACGTTGCTCCCATGGCAGCGCTGGTGCCAGCGGGCTGCTCTCAGTGGAAAATAGTGGAGGCAGCTCCCACCCCAGGAGGGAGAGACACCACCTCCTGGGCTAGAGGCCTGGATCCGCTGCCAGGCTTGCCAGAGCAGACTGTCATCCAGGGGACAGGGAGACACAGCGCGACTGGACGTTGAGGAGGGTTGCTGGTGATGGGGGGGGGAAGTAGGGGTGGAGGTGAGCGGAGCCCCATCTTCTCCATGCCCGCAGGAGGGGCTCCTCAAGCGGTCTCGGCTCTCCTGATGCACCTTCCCCTCTTCCCAGGTGACTTCCATTTCTATCTGGTCCACGTCTGGGGGGGCCCTGGCCGGGCAGCCCCCCCACATCTCTCCTGCCCTGAAACACGGCTCTAGCCAACCTGCTCCGCTGCTTCACCTGCGACCGTCTGTGTGGGAGCTGCACAGCACCAGCCCCTCCCGCCCGCCAGGGCATTGTCCTCCAGCCCGTCATGCCCAGCTGCGACCCTGGCCCGGCCCCTGCCTGCCTCCCCACCAAGACTTTCCGCAGCTACCTGCCCCGCTGCCACCGCACCTACAGCTGCGTCCACTGCCGTGCACACCTGGCCAAACACGATGAGCTTATTTCCAAGGTACGCCAAGTGGGGGCCTGCCACTCCCCTCCACTCTCCTCCCAGGGTAGTCCAAACATCACCTAGGGGTGAGGCAACGAAGCCCAGCCTCCCTCCTCCGCGTCCCGGGGGGGACTCAGGGCAAGGGTAACCCTGGGGTCAAGGGCTACCCAGTAGTCACTGTCGCTCCTATGTCTCCACAGTCCTTCCAAGGGAGCCACGGCCGAGCCTACCTGTTTAACTCCGTGTGAGTCTACCTCTCTCCTTGTGCATGTGTTGTGAATAATTTCCCCCTGGGAGAAACAGGGTGAGCCATCTGAACGTGGTTTTGCAGCTGCTGCCTTTGCCTCTCCTTTTGCAAAGCGGTTCAGAAATTCAGTCTACAGTTCTTCTGTGGGGAGTCTGGGCAGAACTGCAATCCCAGCACCGGAAGAAAAAGGGCCAGGCACTGGACAGAAAAGGGTGGGTTGCTGAAGGCAGGGGCTTCCATTTGGAGGATTAAGCTCTCTCCAGATGGAAGGTCCTTTGGGCTGTTTGTTTGGGGTCTAGACCGACAGAGCGACGCCACTGGGTCCTGGGTCCCTCCTGTTTCCTGAAACAGGGTCAACGTGGGCTGTGGGCCCGCTGAACAGCGTCTCCTGCTCACGGGGCTCCACTCGGTAGCTGATATTTTCTGCGAGAGCTGCAAAACCACCCTCGGCTGGAAATATGTGAGTACCGGGGGGAGAGGGCCACCCTCTCTAGTGGAGTCTCCATGGCCCTCCAAGCCCCAGTGCCCACATGTTAGGTCTTTGCATGATCCAGAGGGGAGAGGGAGCTAGTAGTGGGTTGGACTGGGTCGGGGGTAGAGGGGTTGGGGTCAGGGATAACACAGGTGGCGGCAGGAGTGCCTGGAAGGGAACTGCTCTGTCCTGCGTTCACTGCTTCCCCTCCATCAGGAACAAGCTTTTGAGACGAGCCAGAAGTACAAGGAAGGGAAGTACATCATTGAAATGTCACACATGGTGAAGGACAACGGCTGGGACTGAGGGGCTCCGGCAGGCTGTGCCCTTCCTCCGCATGCCCCACCCTCCCTACCCCTGTCCCCGGGCCCTGCCAAGCGTCCATACCAGCATGAGTACTGCCCCACCCCTGGGGGGAATCCCGGCTCCCACCAACCCCTCCCCCGCCTCCACCTCATCACTCCCAGGCCCCTTTGGAACGGGGGTCTGGGGTACCCCAGGGGTGCTGAAGGCTCAGGAGTGGGCAGCAGCCAGGGAGACAGACTGGGGGAAAGGGCTGGCTGTGGGGCCTTCTAGCCCCAAGGTCCTGAAAATTGAGGGGATGGCGGGGCGTAGACTCAGGCAGAGAGGACCACGGGAAGAATCAGTGTTTGCTCCACCTCTGTGAATGAACAGAGGACCAACTCTGTGTCATGGGACTGGTAGATCCTAGGCCACAGAATAGCGGATGGGAAAAGGCTCGAGATGGAGTGAAATTTTGGCCTCAGACACCGGGAGATACCAGAGTCTCTAAGGGTGAAGTTTCCCACCCCCGTTTGTAGAAGCAAGGATTCGTTGGGGGTGGAAATCCCAAATCCCAGGCCCTGGGTACTAATAAAAGAATCACAGGGGTTTCCATTTCACTCCACTTGTTTATCTTGGCACTAAAGAGGCACTTTCGAGCATCTGACCTTTGGGCGCGGTAGAGAGAGTTGCCCTGGAACAGCCTCACCCCCAGCTGGCACATTCCAGAGCAAGCAGTCTTTGTGGGCGCTCTCCGAGGCCCAGCCACTGCTCCCTGGGACCCAGTCCCTTGGGGGGAAGGCAGGAAATCAGTGCTACGGGGCCAGGCTTCCTCGTGGCTGCCACCAGCGGACGAAACTTTTGTATGATACATAAAGTGTTTGGGTCTATTTTTAATAAAAAGGGGAAAGCAACTGTGAGGCACTCGGTCCTCTGACTTTTCTTCCTCATGCAAGTACCATACCAGTCACATACACCCCCCATCCCAGGCCTGTCCCTTCACACCACTAGGGGGCAGCAGTTGCTTCATCAATGGCAAGATACCAGGGGATGGAGATTCAGGTGAGGTTTTGCTTGTTAAGAGATGGCTTTTGTGAGTGGTCTTCCAGCTGGAGCATCCAAAACAGCTCCTGTCTTTTGGAGCCCTTGACAGTGAATCTGCTTTTGCCTGGTTTGGGCACCTGGAAGAGGTTTATTCCAGAACAAGGGTTTTCTTGGGTCCCATTGCCTTTCAGCCCGGTTCTGGAATGTTTTGGTCAGCTCATGGCCACACTTAAAGCTAAAAGGAAAATCGATCAGCCAAGGTGCTGCCTTGGCAGCTGATACAAAGTGGAACAAAATAGCTCAGAACTGCAGCATCAATGCAACCATGTGACACAAGTGCAATTTTTGGCAGTGATGTGAAATCTTATTTTTGTGAGGTCACTGACATCTGCAGGGAGGATTGGACGCATCATAAAAATCATTGTTTTTGTAAGCTAGCTTGTTACAGATTCATTTATTGATACTGCAGCTATTTGTAAGAGCACCTCCTACTTGCCAGGCCTTGTTCAGCACTGGGGATGCAGTGGAGAACAAGGCAGACACGGCCTGACTTCATGGACCTTTCGGTCTAGCGCGAGGACAAACAAGAACGAGGCAATTCCAGTAGGTGACAGCGGCTCTGAGCGGGGCTGGGGGAGTAAGCTCGGGAGCTTGTAGGAGAGGCTTAGCCTAGACTTAAGGAGTCAAGGAAGGGTTTGCAGAAGTGATGACTATGATGGCACTTGAAGGATGAGAAGTTGGGTGGGCAGGGCTTCCCTGGTGGCGCAGTGGTTAAGAATCCACCTGCCAATGCAGGGGACACGGGTTCAAGCCCTGGTGCAGGAAGATCCCACGCGCCACGGAGCAGCTAAGCCCGTGCGCCACAGCTACTGAGCCCACATGCCACAACCACTGAAGCCCGTGCACCTAGAGCCCGTGCTCCACAACGAGAAGCCCGCGCACTGCAGCGAAGAGTAGCCCCTGCTCGCCACAACTGGAGACAGCCTGAGCGCAGCCAGGAAGACCCAACGCAGCCATAAATAAATAAATAAATTTATAGTAAAAAAAAAAAAAAGAAGTTAGGTGGGCAGAGAGGAAGATTCGGGGGAGGGGGATATTTCAGGCCGAGAGAACTGTGTGTTAAGTGGCTCAAGTTTAGATGAAATAAAAGTTTCCAAAGCTGGAGCACAGATGCAAGTGGGTGAGATGAGATAGCACAGGAAAGATAGGCAGAGGCCATAATACACTTAGGAATTTCATCTCAAGGGCGTTGAGGAAACACTGAAATTTTCTTGTTTCTTAATAAGTGCAGTCGCATCAACAAATGGCTGTTTTGTGCCCAGAGAAGAGGCTCAAATCGAAATAGTAAGAATGCAAAAAAAGGAACATGAAGCTAACTGTACCGTCTCAAATACTGTTGTCAACGTCAGGATGGAGAGGCTGTCTGGGCAGAAGGGCGGAAGAGACCTGGAAGACACAGGTGCTAGAAGAAGGCAAATCAAGCCATGAAGGAATGATGCCCAGCACCCCCATCTGAGAGGCCTGATGGGGGTCGGTCCCATCATTCAGTTCCCACATGCCTGGTGATGCCTAAAGCCTTCTCTCAGGTTCCAGCAAGCGACCCAGAAACCCTGTCCCTCTCAGTCCCACTTCCTGCACCAAAGTTCAGGAAGGCTTGTCCTTGAAAATCTCTGACTTTGAATATCAGGCACAAACTAGCCACCTTCTTAAAGCTCCCCAAATCTGCCTCTCTCTCAATTTACTTATTAAGCCAACTAGACACTGTGGGAAACAGGGAAGTAACTGGCAGTCATTGCCCTCAAGTTCTTTGTAGTCTCTCCTGGAAGAATCATTCTGCGAGTTGGGTTCAAGGGATCCTATTTAATCTTCAAGATCAGGCCATGGGCAGTGCTGTCCGAATCTTGGATGCCCAGACAGGTGTGCCCTGGAGAAGCACCACTGTCAAATACCCTGTGACTAAGAGGGGTCATGCTGGGAACTGCAGGTGGAGATGAGGTCTCCTTTTTCTGCCCAAGAGCCGGGGAAGGAGCTGCAGGTGTGGAACGCCAGGGGCACACCAGTCCCTGTCCCCAGGGAGCAGTCCTTTCAGGTTAGCCCTTTTTCCTTTCCTGGGCATCACCTTTTTCTCATGGAGGTCTATTCTGGTCCTAACAGTGACTCTCCCAATCTTATGCACCCACCCTCCAACCCCAAACTGAGTCTGGGAACTCCTCCTAAGCCAACAAGCCACTACTTGTATCCTTAAAGGCTTGAACCTTTGGAATATACTCTCATACAACCAGCAGGTGGCATCAAAACCCTCTACCCCTCAGCTCCGGCAATCTCTCAGTTGAGAATCTACTCAACCCTCTCCAAAGAGACTGGTGAGCTGTCAGACTTAGGACAGGATTAGATCTAGGCTCTGCAACTTAAGAGCTGTTAAAACTTTGGCAGCTCTGCTTAAACCTTTCTGACTCTCAGTTTTTTCATCTGTAAAATGGGGGTGTTACTTGCCAAAGTCATTAGAGGTCCACCATAATGTATTTAGTGTCTAGCTCGTGGACTGCACGTGGAAGCGCTTCCATAAATGTGAGCTCTTCGTAGGACTGCTCATAGGGAGGATTCTGGGTGAGGAAGTCTCAACGCTGAGGAGGCAGCTGGCGCTGGGTAGCACTACGCGGCCAATGCCCTTTTAACATTGCACTGCTAGTGACAGGCGCAGACAGTAGCACAATGTGAAAAGAGCTCCGGCCCGCAGCAGAGGTATGCCGGCCCTGCCTCCTCGCCCCTTCTCCCAGTTCCCGGGCCACTCAGCTCTCCTGGCCTCCCTCTGCCCCCTTCTCATCTTCAGTACAGCTTTCCTCCCTTCTCTTCCGTCCTCAGCGTAGATCCTCTATTTTCCCTCCACTCGTCCTTTGGCCTTCTTCCTCACACCCTTCCTAGCATCGAGACCACCCTTTCCCTGAGGTTTTGGGGCTGGGGGAACAGGGTCCAAGGAGGCAGCTTGGCACTCAATCTTCACAGGACATGACCGGTAGAAACCCCCCAAATTTGGGGGTGACATGAAGCTGTGTTTATCTGGAATTGTATCTCCGGCAGCTTCCCTCCAGAGAGGAGCTGGCTGACCAGGACCAGAGAACCCTCTCTTCCTCCCTACGCCAAAGCTCGCTCTCCTTTTTAGTTTAGATAAAGGGAAGTTCTAGGCCTTAAGGGGACAGCCTCAGATGAACCTTCAGGACCAGAGGGATGGTGGAGAAAAGGCACAGGGTCCCCAGGCTGCACAGGAGGGGAGGTGCTTCTGGAAGTGGAAGCTGAGGGCAAAGTCCCACCTCTGCATCTCCTCTTGGAGGTCATTAAATCCACTTTATGGGTTCAGCATTAAACGAAACGGTGCGGTTGACTCCCTCACCATTAGAGATAGGCTTTCATTGGCAGTGGGATCCGAATCCGAGTTGTTTCTCATTTATCCAGGGACTCCAGTTAGGGAGCCCTGAGCTCACCCAGAACTTCCCCATCCTGCCTGGTCTAACGGGCTTAAACCCTGGATAAACAATCCTGACACCAGCCAAAGGTTCAGAGCCAGGCAGAGCTCTAGGGTGGCACATTCCTGGCTAGAGCTGTGGCCCCGGAAGCTCAGCTCCAGTTCGGACCCGGTGAACTGTGTGCAGCCCAGAGGGTCAGGGGCTGCGGGGTAACTCCCCGGTGCAGCGATCAGGGAAGGCCTCCAGGAGATAACCTCCGCCTTCCACAGCCGGCCAGAGGAATGGCGGACAGACTCCCAGTTGGGAGCTCTTCCTCTGGGCTTCCCCTCCGGCCCCCTCCCACCCCCTCAGGAAGCAGGAGAGCCTCTCTCCCGCCTTCCTAGGCAGAGTTTGTTCCTGTGATCTGCAAAACGTTCTAACGGACGGGGACCCAGGCCCCACTAGGGCCAGTCGCCAGGCCTCTGCTCTTGGGTTGAGCGAAGCAGTCCCAGCAGCGAACTGGATCATGCCAACAGGGGGCAGAGGGGCAAAGGCAGGACTGCCCAGCAAGTTCCTGGAGGTGAGGGAAAGATTCCTCACCAAGGAGTTCCCAGATCTCTTCCGGGGGGGAGAGAAGGGAGAGGGGGCTGGGACCAAGGTCCCTTCGGCTCTCACACCCAACTCACTGCAGAGCGGGCCCTGCGATTCACCAGCCAGCAGGGCCCGTCCCCCAGCGTGGGCCCAGGAGCCATCCCCCAGCTCCTTCCAGAGGCGGGTGTGGAGACCGAGGAGGAAATGGGGGAGGGGAGGCCCCGGCTCAAGTTCTCTCCACTCCCCCTCCTCATTGGCCACCATCTTCCGGCCCCTGCTCCCCAGAGCCGCAGGGGATGGGGCCCAGCCTGCGGAAGGGAGAGAAAGGGCAGGTGGAGGGTTAGCTGGAGCAGCGGGGGCAGGGGCTGGCCCCAACTGTCTCCTCCCACCCCCGCCCCGCAGCCATGGCGACTGGAGGAGGAGGGGACCAGGAGGGTCCTGAAAGCCCCGTTCCGTGAATGGGCTGAAAGGGGCAGGGGGAGGTGGGGGGATGGGGTGCGCTCGCCCTCAACGCCCAACGGTGCCCCCCCCCCACCTCCGTCCCCCAGGACACACACACCTAGAGGCTGGACCACACACGCGCGCACACGCAAACTCCCAGCCACACTCGCTGCACAACTCAGCCCTTACTACACACTTACCCAAACAGCAAGCCCCGGAGTGTGAGCCCACGGCTGCTCCACAGAACACACCCCTTAAAACCCCACAACTCTCAGCCCAAGAACGGGCCTCACACGCACACACAGCCCCTTGGCTCGTGCACAACTTCTCAAGATGCACAACTCCCCGCCCGGCTCCAGCCCTTCAGCCACGGCGCTCCCCTCTGAGCACAGCCGCCAAGTCCCCGGCACGCCCGGCCCCAGACGGCCCGGCCCCAGCCCGGCAGCAGCCGCCCTCCCCTGCGCACCACCTCCCGCTGGAGAAGGACCGGGAAGCCGCCCCAGCACGGCGTGCCCGCTGCTCGCCAGCTACAGGCGCTGCGAAAGGAAAAAACGGAAGAGATGCCCACGAGGGGAGGAGGATGGAGAGGGGGAAAGAAGACGAGGGGACGAGCCCAGACCACCCCCCGCCCCTCGCCGAGAGAATAAAACCGAAAACCGGGGGCGTTACCCCTCAGGGCGCTCAGATACCTACACATCGCGCTTCCTTACGTTCCTCTGCCTGCCACCTCCTTCTTCCCGGGCTCTTTCTCTGCCCTTCCCTCCCTCTTGGCTTCCCTCCCTGGCCTCGCTCCCCCTCTCTCACGCCCTCTCGCACCCCGCCGGCTCCTCTCCCGGGCCGGGCTCGGATCCCCGGCGGCCGCCCCTCCGCCCGCCGGCCGGGACCAAGGTAGGTCCGGGGACCAACCGGCCGCCGCGCCCTGTCCTCTGCCGATCTCGCTCTTCCCCCCTCGCCCCCTTTCTCCTTCCACACTCCCTGCCGTCCATCTTGAATACTTGGGATTCTTGAATGGAGTGAGGAGGATCCGCTCCCCCAGGCTCCCATTGGCTGTGGGTTAACCCTTTTGAAACGAGATCCTCCCTCTCATTGGCTGCCAGGCTCCCCTCTTCTCCCCCAACCCCCATCCCCTCCGCCTCCCAGCAGCCGGCGAGGTCAGGGCGCTCCCGGGCGCCCCCTCCCCTGGCCTCTCGGCCCCCCACACCTCCACCCCCGGACGCCGGTCTCCCTGCTCTTAACGTCACACCCGCCACAGGGCTGCAGGTGAGGGCAGATCCGGTTCCCGCCAAATGCGGCCCCAAGGTTGGACCGGCAGAAACCCTGTTCCCAGATGCCCCTTGTGCTGGACCTGGAGACCTTAGAAGATGCAAGAGGTGCAATTTCCTGCCTGTCTCCGAACCCTCCTTGAGCAGAAGTACCTCTCCAACGGGGAATCCACGCAGCCTTTCAGCTTCACCCAAGGCGATCCGAGAGCGCTCCCGCACCAACCGGCCCCCTGGGCCGGGCAGGAAGAGGGCAGTTCCGGAAAGAATATCTGAGGCTCTTCTGAGAGGCTAATTCCCTGATTGCCGCAGGGCAGGTCTGACCCTACCAGGAATGTGCAGCATCGGGAGCTCTGCTCAGTCACAAACATCCCCTGGGACCAACCAACCCAGCCGCCTGGTCCTGTGCTGGACCCACGAGGGGCTCTGAGCTGGGAGCCCAGAGGGGCATAGAGGAGGGAGGCAGCAGGGAGTAGGGCAATGAGTCCGGCCTGGGAATGGGGTACTTTTGTTCTAGGCCCAGATCTGCCATAACATGCTTCGCCAGGTCATGTCTCCTCTCTGGGCCCCAGTTTCCTGATTTACAGAAGTTTGATCCAGAACTTCCTATAGAAGTTTCTGTGTGAAGATGGAAATGCTCTATACTGCATCATCCAATAGGGTAGCCACTAGCCACATGTGGCTACTGAGCATTTGAAATGTGGCTACTATGACTGAGGAAATGGCTTTCTAATTTTATTTAATTTTAATCACTTTTAAATAGCCACATGTAGCCAGTGGCTACCATATAGGACAGTGCAGGTCCAGAACGCCAGTGGTCCTGCTGGTGAACAACATTCTAGGACACTTGCTGGGAAAAAAAAAAAAAAAAAAATCCTTTCTCTTTGTCTTCAGGTGCAAAATCTCCCAGGTCCAAATTGCAAATCACCAAGGGCATCAATGCCTAGGAAATGAGGTTCGAATCCCTGTCACCTTTGTCAGGAACCCTTTTCTTATGATTGTCGATCTGCTCTGCGGGAGCTGAGATACACACACCCACGACACAAGGAAGATTAGGGCTAGCAGGATTTGCAAGTTTGCCCAACCTTCTTGTTTTTTCAAAGATAGAAGGCAAGATATTGACAGGAGTTAGGGTGGGGGATGTCACTTGCCCAAGGGCACACAGCAATTTAACACAATAAACTTAGTGCATCTCTTTGGGGCTCTTATACGCCCACCACGCATACACCATTAAGTTAATTCACTAAATGCACTTCTCTGGCCCAGGCCAAAAGTGAACTGGGGTTGAAATCAGCTAATATGGCTGATGCCAAGGGATAGCCAGCGCCACGGGACAGGCAGACAGGCTGTCCAACCAGCACGTGAATACCCAGAGCTCCTGGGTTGTAAGAACATAGGTAGCTCAGAGCCTGTTTCCTGAATCAATGTGTGTAAGAGACCCCACTGTGGCATCCCCCACCATGAGGAGAGAAAGCCAGCTGAGAGACAGAAGAGTGAACCTGGGTTTATCCTTAGGTTAAGCAGGAAGCAGAATTAGCAAGCAGCTGGGGCTTCTGTAGGAGGAGGGGTGCAGGGCGTCCAGGATTCTGGTAGTTACAGGCTTGGTGCGTACAGGGCCCTAACCCAGCAGACAGAACAGCCACAGGAGCTGGTAAAAGGGACTGTAGCACCTGCCTGAGCTTGTACAGATCCTTGTCCAGTCCCCACTTGTGGAGGGCGTCTGCCTGGGTAATGTGCTGTGGGTTAAGGGGAAGACACAGAGCTGCCTGGAGAATGGCTTCTGTCCTCAGCACTTCTTTATTACAGGTGAAAATTGCTAAATGACTTCTCTGGTGACAGACAGATAACGAGTTCGGAGGAGGGAAGGATTGCTCCCAGTTGGGAATGGAATCTAAGAAGGCTTCCTGGAGGAAGTAGCATCTAAGATTTGAAGACCAGAAAGGATTTAAAGACAAGAAGATGGGAGGAAGGAAGACCAGGAAATGACAAGGAGAGGAAACAACACAAAGGCTGGAAGGTGGGGAGATGGTGGGATGTGCTTAGAATGGGTTATAAATTCAATAGGAACCTAGGATATAGGAAGGAGAATAGCAAGGATGGAAAGTCAGGCTGAGAAAGGTTGTGGAGGTCTTGAACACTTCCCTCTAGCCTCGGCTCAGCTCCAATGACATCATTTTTCTTGAAGATGCCCTTACCCTTTTCCCCTGCCAAGAGATGCCTCCTACCTATTCATCAAGCTACCCCAGTGCCTCCACCCTCAGCTTTCTGCAGCTTCTACCTTAGTCTGAAGGCCCCCATTTGTGTTCCACAAACACTCTTTCCAAGGCAGAGTGGACTCTGGTTCCCCACGAGGGGATGGACTCTCTTTGGTCCCTCTCAGCTCAGTCTCCAGTCTCTGGATTCCCTGTGCCCAGGTGTGAGCTGTATAAAGAAGGCTTCCTTTTTCACTTATCACCTTTTAAACCTCTGTACAGCCCCATCCCATCTCAGGAGTTTAAAATGGAGACCAGGGGACTTCCCTGGTGGTCCAGTGGTTAAGACTCTGCGCTTCCAGAGCAGGGTGCGCAGGTTTGATCCCTGGTCAGGGAACTAAGATGATGCGCAGTGTGGCCAAAAAAAAAAAAAAAAGTACCCAGGAGCTATTTGGCTCCAGCCCCTCTTACACTCTTCTCTCCCCCTTCCCCCCTCGGGACTTCCAGAATGCTCCTGGGCTTTGCAGTACCCTTTCTTCCTCGCCATCCCACAGTATGTCCAGGATCATTCTGGAGGTGGCCCTTTGCCTTCCTCCCTAATCTCCAGAGTCCTCCCCAGATTCCAGTATACCACTTGTGAGACAGCAAGACCTTCTACCCCAGTCCTCTGCCTCTTGGAAGGACTCAATCTGAAACATTAGAGACATGTTACCTCTCTGCTTAAACATCAGTGGAGGGAACTCGGCTTCATGGCTGCTAACTCACTAAGGAGACACAAGCCTGTCCATATGTGTCTCTCTCCTTTCCCCTTCTTCCACAATAAGGCGCCTTTGTGTCTCCTCTCAACTGCTTATGTGTCTGAGGGCTTCCTGTGTGGAAGCCTCTGGAATCATTGCTGGGAAACATTCCTAGCCCCAAGGTGCTCATAGTTGAGGGTTACAAGGCAGACACATAAAGAGGAAGTCAGAGAGCAACAGGTGTCCAAATAGATGCAAGAACCTTCTTTCTGAGGCAAACCCATTTCCCTGAGGTCTTGACGCTATCCTTGCTTCAGCAGTTGCCCCATTTATTGCATCTCCAATCCCCTTCCATGAGCCTAGAGCAAGGGTCAGCAAACTATAGCCCACAGACGAAATCCTGCCTTTTGCCTGTTGGGGTTTTTTTGTTTGTTTTTGGTGTGTGTGGCTTTTCTTTTTTTTTTTTGGTAAATAAGGTCCATTGGAACACAGCCCTGCTCGCTTGGTTACACATTGCCTATGGCTGCTTTCACACTACAGTGGCAGAGTTGAGTGGTCACCACAGAGACCCTACGGCTGGCAAAGCTTCGTATATTTACTAGCTGGCTCTTTACAGCAAAGGTTTGTGGACAGTTTTGGACCCTGTCATCTCAGAAAGCTGTAACAGAACTCAAGGAAGTCAACTGAAATTACCCTGAGATGGGAGTGGAAAGGCACAGCCCAGACTTTCCCCCTCAGCCTACACATGCTCAAATCTTCCCATAAGCCACCGTGAAACTTCTCACAACGCTGGTCAGTTTGCCACGTCTACCCTTCATGTCCCACCCACTCTTAAACCTATGCGGTCTGGCTTTGGCCCCTACTTTCCCCTGGAATGTTTCCCACTAGGACCACCACGAACCTCCGCATCCCTGGCCCATCACTCTTTTCTCAGTTCTCATCACACACAACCTCTCTTTAGCTTCTGCCTCTCTTGACTGTATCAGTCTTGAAATGCTCATGGTTTCTGGGAGGCTAGACCAGTCTTGAATTGCCTCTTATGTCTCCAACTGTTCCTTCTCAGGTCCCTTCCCATGGGTCTTCTTCCCTCCCCTGCTGCTTAAATACACATTCTGCAAGGATTTGTCCATGACCTCTTCTCCCCTCAAGCCTTCTCACTGGACAAAATCATCCACATACCTGATTTTAACACTCTCATTTATGTGGATGACTTCCCAATGTACAATTTCTGAACTGAAAGCCCAGATTTCTAACAGAATACTGCAGCTCCTCAGATGCTTGTCTTACTGACCAGACAAGCTGAATTTGTTCAATATCAAGCACATCATCCTATACCTCTGCCCCTCACCTACTCACCTTTGCCTCTTCTTCCATCCACCCCTTAATTGTTGCTCTTCCTAAGAGATCTGCCCTTGGCCCTTCTCTCTTTGAGGGCAATTTCATCCATTTTTACAGTTTCAACAATCACCTGTGCATGAATCACTGCCAAGTCTATTGGGGTTGGCTAGAAAGTTTGTTCGGGTTTTCCCATAACATGAAAAAACCCAAACAAACTTTTTGGCCAACCCAATATATCTCCAGGTATGCTTGCAGCTGCTTCCTTACATTCCCAAGTAGGTATATGAGGTAGGTATCAGGTGCTTTTGCCTGCCTGAATTCCATCCTGCTTCTAGTAACTACACCTTAGCTTTCCTTTGGGGAGACAGCTGTTCTCTACTTTCACTCCGCATGGTTCACATGAGGCTGGCCTCACCTGCCCCTTCAGGGGCAGTCCCACAACCCACGTGTATTAGGTCTATGGCTGTATAACAAATTAGTCCAAAATTTAGTGGCTTAAGACAACACACATTTATTTTCTCACAGTTTCTGTGGGTCAGGTATCTGGGCAGAGTTTGGTTGGGTCTTCTGACCATGGTCTCTCATGAGGCTGCAGTCAAAGTATCACCCAGGGCTGGGGTCTCATCTGAAGGCTCAAAGGGGAAGGAGTTGCTTCCACGTTAACTTTCAGAGTTGTTGGCAGGATTCAGTTCCTCAAGGGCTGTTGGACTGAGGGTCTCTGTTCCTTGGTGGCTGTTGGCTACCCTCAGTTCCTTGTAATGTGGGTGTCTCCAACATGGCAGCTTGCATCAACAAAGCCAGAAAGAGTCAGCTAGCAAGATGGAAGTCAAAGTCTTTTGTAACCTAATCACAGAAGTGACAACCCCTCAACATTGCCATATTCTGTTGGTTAGAAGTAAGTTACTCAAGAGGAGAAGATAAAACAAGGGTATGAATCTAGGAAGCAGGATCACTGGGGGACATAATTGAGGCTGTCAACCACAGAAGATTTAGCCAATTAAACAACAATAATTGATTCAAGGATGGGTATCTAATCAAAGTCAATCAGAATTAGACCTGAGGGGCTTCCCTGGTGGCTCAGTGGTTAAGAATCTGCCTGCCAATGCAGGGGACACAGGTTCGAGCCCTGGTCCGGGAAGATCCCACATGCCGCGGAGCAACTAAGCTCGTGCACCACAACTACTGAGCCTGCTCTCTAGAGCCTGTGAGCCACAACTACTGAGCCCACATGTGACAACTACTGAAGCCCACACGCCTAGAGCCCGTGCTCCGCAACAAGAGAAGCCACCGCAATGAGAAGCCCACGCACCACAATGAAGAGTAGCCCCCGCTTGCTGCAACTAGAGAAAACCTGTGTGCAGCAACACGAAGACCCAACATAGCCAAATTAATTAATTAATTAAAAAAAAACCCAACATGCATGCCTTAAAAAAAAAAAAAAAGAATTAGACCTGAGATGTTTGCCAGAACTTTGGAGAGAGTGGAATTGCTGGCATTGTTTTGCTGGCAGAAGAGGGTAAGCTTGAAACTGCTGTTGGTCATAACCACTGCCTTGTGGAGGAGAATCTGCCTAAACTGGAAACATAATAAGGAACAAGAAGGCAAGAGACAGGGAGAGACAGATGCCTGATAACATCATTTGAGAACCTGATACAGCCATGCCTACAGCAGAACCTCTCGAGTTTTCAGTTATGTAAGCCCAGACATTCCTTCTACTTACATTGGTTTCAGATGGATTCTGCCACCCACAACCAAAAGGTTCCTAATGGATAAAATGTCTCAGAAATACCTCGGATTCAGTTTGCCCAAACCCAATTTAATTATCTTACCTTCATCTTCCCCACAAAACTGCTTCTCTTCCTTGATTCTATTTTGCAGTTAAAAGCATAACACAATTGCTTAGGGTGAAAACCTTGAAGTCATTTTTGCCCTTCCTTACTTGCTGTGGAGGTTGGAATAACCCATGCAACATGGGCTCTATAGAACCGTAGGAGATGCCTTTTTCCTTCGCAAAGATGGGGGAGGCTCTAAGGTGACCCAGTGAAATACAGTCTTAACTATACAGCTAAACAAGTAACTAGGTTTTCCTCCAAGTCATTAGAATCTTACAGAATTTCTGGATGTGAATCACATGATTTAGAGGATGAGAATACTGTATCTGACTCTCATATCAAAACATACCATAGACAAAGTGAAATTCTGGCAAACTGCCTGGTGACCTTGTCCTTTGGAAGGTACCCCGGACTGGTTTTGTGAAAATATTCCTTCTGTCTCTAAGGCAGACTAAAAGAAATTGTGTCATTTGGAAGTCAGTCATAATTTCTTTGACATCTTTCTCCTTAGAATTCCAATCAGAATTCTAATCTTTACCTTCCTTTCCCTATGCCACCTTCATCCAGAATTGCCCTAAATCCTGTGCATTCTACCTCTCAGACATGTCCTGTTTTCTCCATTACCCTGTCAACTTAATATCCACCTTGGGGTTTTGGATCATCTTCTGAAAAACTTTCTTTCCAATCTCCACTCCATCAGAGTGTGAGTCTACAACACAGACTTCAGATCACCTGCCCCAAACTGTGATGTCTCCCTAGTGCCTAGACAATGCTTTCTAACCTTTATTGGGTTATGGACCCTTTTTTTATTTTTTTTTTATTAAAAATATGTTCCTATAAAAGGGTTTCATCTTCAAGAAATTCATGGAAAAGACTCTGACAAGTACAGGTTTCTGGTAACTGACTGTACTGCTGAACTGAATGAATAAGCATTTTCAGAACTCTAATGAAAAACTGATGAACTCATAAAAGTGCTAACAAAAGATCAAGATGAAAAAAAAAATTAATTACATGGGACTGAGTGAACTGATGAGGATGAGTATAATTTTTGTGACTTTCTGTCTGAATTAAAAAAAAAAAAAAATCCCACAAGGACTCAGAGGCAAAGAATATACAAATCAATTTTCACTGCAAAGTAAAGGAGCTGTTACAGTGGAGGATTACTGGACTGAATGTCAATATTATGACATAGTATGAGTGTGTTTCATGTTTGGTAATTGCAATCATTGTTGCTTTTGTTGTGGTCATCCATGTACAATGCTTGGTGTCAGTCTATTTATCTCTTGTAAAAATAAAATACAGTGTGTGTGTGTGAAAAAAAAACAAAACAAAAAAAACCAGTAAACTGAGAAATAAGCAAATGAAAAGAACAGGCAGGAGGAGGGGCAAAGGAATTGAAAAATCTGCAGCCTGGATCATCAACTCCTGAGTAGTCCAGATTTGTCTGTACTCTACCGTTAGAAACGCATCTTAGTGCTTATTAACGTCAAACAAGAACTCTTACTTTTTGATTAATTTGAAGATACAAGCACCAATTTCTTGATACCACTACTAATATGTATAGCATATAAATTTTTAAATCATAAAACTAATATGTAATATAATATTGCAGGGAGAATCAGTGCCACAGTACTAATAAATGAAAAACGTTTACATAGACAAAAAAACAAAAAACAAAAAAACAAACAAAAAAACTGAGCATATTTTTTTAATTGCATAAAATGTATAATCTTAAAGAAATATCAGAAATTGTTCTAAAAACTTTCAAGAATAGCTTTCAGTCACTGTTGTATAATTTGTATAACTGTAACTCAAATTATGTAAACTTCACATTGATTCCTTATTATCATTTGAGAATCTTAGTTTCAATGGGATTTTTTTCTAGCCAGTACATGAAATATTGTTCTCATTACACAGAAAAGTTTATAAACTCCCTTGTATTTTTACTCTTCTCTAAGGAATACACAAACTTTTCCAGAGAGGCATATAATTCCATTTGAAGTAAAGTTTCAACCTCATCTGTTCTGTACGCATCTTAATGCTGGAATTATCTTCATTTATATTTATTAAATTATAGCTCGGCATTTATCAATTTTGAATTATATTATGCTTTTTTATTTATTTAAATCTGTATTGAAATCAATTCCTTTTAAAATAATTGCATTAAATTATTTTTAACACTAAAAAAAAAAAAAAAATTTTTTTTGGCCTCATTGTGCAGAATTGCAGGATCCTAGTTCCCCGACCAGGGATCAAACCTGTGCCCCTTGCAGGGGAAACACAGAGTCTTAACTACTGAACCGCCAGGGAAGTCTCTGGACCCTTTTTAAAAAAGCTGATGAAATCTATGGGCAAGGTAACTCTTTCTGGAAAAATCTGTATTTTGTGTTTTGGTGTACATTTCAAGAGGATCGTGTGAACCCTCTGGAGTCTGTTTCCTAAATATGGTGACGACATAGCCTCTCATCAACTCTGGTGAGACCTTCATACAAAGACTACATTCCAAACTTCTTCGCACGGCATTCAATGCCTTCCAAACTTAACCCTACCTGCCTTTCTAGCTGCACCTTCTGTCTCGTGCAGTTATGGTTAGTTTATGTCTGATTCCCCACCAGGTCAAGAGCCTCCCTTAGAGCAGAGATTGTGCTTTTTTATTTTTCCTTGTTATATCTCCCCAGATGGAACGAACGTTTCTCAGGAGCAACAATCAGAATGCCTAGATTAGTGCAGGATCAATTGTTAGTTCACTGTTAGTTTGGTTTTTTTTTTTTTTAATTTATCTTATTTTGGTGAGAATACTTAACAAACACTTAACATGAGAGCTACCCTCTTAACAGATTTTTAAGGGTACAATACAGTATTATTGACAATAGGTACAATGGTGTACAGCAGATCTTTAGGATTTATTCATCTTGCTAATTGAAACTTTATGCTGGTTGATTAGGAATTTTCCATTTCTCTCTCCCTCCAGCCCTTGGCAATCACCGTTCCATTCTTTGATTCTAAGAGTTTGACTATTTTGGAAACCTCATGTAAGTGGAATCATGCAGTACTTGTCTTTCTGTGATGGGCTTATTTCATTTAGCATAATATCTTCAAGGTTCACCCATGTTTTCACATATTGCAGAATATTCTTCTCTTTTAAGGCTGAATAATATTCCATGTACGCCTTTACCACATTTTCTTTATCCATTCATTGTCGATGGACAGTTAAGTTGTTTCCACATCTTGACTATTGTGAATAGTGTTGCAAACTATTAATTTAAGAATTATTAATTTCTAGCAGCAAAAGGATTTTAGGGTGATGGGCCTAGCTAGTATGATACAATGCCATAGGCTCCAAATCTATATTTGGGGAGAGTTCTGATTTCAAAAGTTTTCAGTTTTAGTGGACCCCACAGGGATGGGAACTTCTCAGATCTTGTGCCATGATTTTGGTTTAGAAAACCACCCCACTTGTGAACTTCTTACCACATTTGCCAGTACTAATGCCAGGAATCATTTTTGGTAGCTGGAGCCCTTTGGGACCCTGGAGAGACTTTTTTTTTTTTTTTTTTAATTTTTATTTAATTTTTATTTTTTGGCTGCATCGGGTCTTTGTTGCTGTGCGCGGGCTTTCTCTAGTTGCGGCGAGCGGGGAACCACCCTTTGTTGTGGTGCGCGGGCTTCTCATTGCGGTGGCTTCTCTTGTTGCGGAGCACGGGCTCTAGGTGCGCGGGCTTCAGTAGTTGTGGCACGCAGGCTCAGTAGTTGTGGAGCACGGGCTTAGTTGCTCCGTGGCATGTGGGATCTTCCCGGACCAGGGCTCGAACCCGTGTCCCCTGCATTGGCAGGCGGATTCTTAACCACTGCGCCACCAGGGAGTCCCGACCCTGGAGAACCTTAAAGAACTGGTTCGGGTGGTGGATTCTTAGGTGAGTTTATTGATCTCATATTGTAGCTCTGACTCAATCCCCACCCTCAGCACAAGCCAGAACAAGACATAGGAATGTCTCCTCTGTGGCTCCAAAGTGGACTTTCTCAGGAAATCTGGGGTGAGAGAAAATTGCTCCCCTTCGGCCACATTTCAAAATTCCTCCCGCGTTCCAGTCACGCCGCCCCCACCTCCCACATACATGGGACATTTCATACCACACGGTGAGAAGTAGAAGGAAGATATTATCAGTCCATAAAAGTGCATGATCTCGGGGGGCAAGGACTCTGTCGGTCTTGTTTGACACTATATTTCCAGGGCTACAACAGTGCCTAGCACATAGTGAGCACTCAAATTATACTTGTTGAATGAATGAATGAATGGAAAAATGGGAGAAGTCAATGATCTCGGCTTCTAACTTACAAATGTTTGTCTTCAGAACCTCTATAATTTCTTTGTGGGCACATGGATCTTGTGATTTCATCCAACCATAAGCACTGAAGGATCTAGGTCCTACGAGACCTGTCAGGATCAATGGGATGACTTCAGATTTCTCTCATATGTAACATATGCAGCATCGATAAATCAGATGCCCTCATTGTGTGCAAGGGCCTCACACGATGGTATCAACATGCTATGGTTGGGCTTATCGGTTAATATTAGTTTTTACCTCATGACCCATTATGGCCACTCAAGCTCCAGCCATCATGTTTTATTCCAGCCAATAGAGGGCAGGAAGAAGGACTGAAGAAGGGTGTGTCCCTCTTTTTTTTTTTACATTAAATTATTAAAAATATTTATTTTTGGACCATTATCATTTTTTTGCCCACATTTTATAAATTTCCTACAGTGAATGTGTGGGTGTGCCCCTCTTTTAAAGAGACTCTCCAGGGACTTCCCTGGTGGCCCATCCAGTGGTTAAAATGCCAAGCTTCCACTGCAGGGGGCACGGGTTCAATCCCTGGTCAGGGAACTAAGATCTCATATGCCACACGGCATGGACAAAAATAAATTTTAAATAATAATAATAATAATAATAAATAAAGAGACTTTCCAGAAGTTACCTATGATTCTTCTCCTTACATCCCATTAGCCAGAACTTAGTCACATGGCCACAGCTAATTTCAGGGGACGAAGTCTTTATTTCACATGACCAGGTAACCAGCTAAAACTCAGGCGTTCTATTACAAAGGAAGAAGTGGGGAACCTATTGAGGGAGACTGTTAACACGGTGGGGGAGGTGGTTTGACCTGGAAAGTCTTACAAAACCAGAGAAACCTCTCTCTACCCACAACCCCACTCACGGCTCTCATCTGTGGCGCGGTGGTCACCAGCCCAGTCCCACGTGAGAGTGGAGGGGTCTGTGCAGTGTTTAGAAAGCATGGCTGCTGGAGTCAGATGGCCACAGGTTCAAGTATGTCTCTGGACCTCTCCTTTCTTCCCTTTCTGAAGCGAAGAAAACAATGCCCATTGTGTAAAGTTATGGTGGGATTTCCTGGGAAATCCCTGGGACAGACTTGTTGCCCATGAATGGTGCTTTTTAAAAAAATTGTGGTAAAAAAACCGGTACAATTTACCCTTTTAACCATTTGTAGTGTACAGCACAGTAGTGTTAACTATATGCACATTGTCGTGCAACAGATTTCTAAGACCTTTTCATCCTGCAAAACTGAAACACTGCACCTGTTGAACAGCAAGGCCCCTGCTCCCTCTCCCGCCAGCCCTTGGCAACCACCATTCTACTCTCTAAGAGTTCCACTACTTTAGATGCCTCACATCAGTAGACTTGTACATCATTTGTCTTTTGGGACTGGCTTATTTCACTTAGCATAATGTCCTCAAGGTTCATCCATGTTGTAGCATATGGCAGGATTTCCTCCCTTTTTTTAAAACTGAATCATATTCCGTTGTATGGATATGCCATATTTTCTTTATCCACATATTCTTTTTTTTTTTTTTTTGGCCACGTTTGGGTCTTCGTTGTTGCGCACGGGCTTTCTCTAGTTGTGGTGAGCGGGGGCTACTCTTCGTTGTGGTGCACGGGCTTCTCATTGCGGTGGCTTCTCTCGTTGCAGAGCACGGGCTCTAGGCGCGTGGGCTCAGTAGTTGTGGCTCGCGGGATCTAGAGCACAGGCTCAGTAGTTGTGGTGCATGGGCTTAGTTGTTCGGCGGCATGTGGGATCTTCCCGGACCAGGGCTCGAACCCATGTCCCCTGCATTGGCAGGCGGATTCTTATCCACTGCGCCACCAGGGAAGTCCGATCCACATATTCTTCATCCAGTGGATGTTTAGGTTGCTTCCATCTCTGAGCTATTGTGGCTAATGCTGCAAGAATTGTGCTTCTTATTAGAAACTAGTTAGTTTCAGAGACTAGTTCTCTCCTTTCTTTCATTACCCTTTGGTGGGGAGTTTCATGGTTTGTTTGTTTTTTTCTTTTGCTGTGTGTTAATAATTGTTAGGTTAAACATCTTAGGTGGAAACAAGGTGGATGAATCTGGGAGTTTTATAGATACTGCATATCAATTAGAGGGAAAGGGAACAGGTGCCCCAGGACATTTACAGAGTACAGATTCTCTTTAGACGGCCGATTTGAATAGATAAGAGGAGCTGCAGGGCTGTCACATTGTTGAATCCTAGAGCCACTAAAATTCTAGACTACAGATGTTTACTTCCAGGAAAGGTACAGAACCATTGTCCAGTTCTGACTGAAGCCATCCACCCATGAATCCTAAATCTTGACCCCAAGGATCAAAGGCCTCGAGCAGCAGTAAGGAAGAAAGACCACCTAACACAAATGTGTGGTTCTCTCATTGAGAAGTAACTTATCAGGCAAAACCCTAGCTGATAGTAACTATGAGAAGCTGTGCCTTGGTATTCCTTCCTCCAGTGGTTTCCTTAGGAGACACAGAAAATAAGAATAACATCAATGTCATCGTTATAAAAGAAAATCTTTACCCAAATATGGATGTTGCACACTTTGAATCAAAAGCATTTGTTACGCATCTATAGGTATAGATGGTGTCAGAGAAGCATGGACTGAATCAGCTTCCCAAGGAGCTTCCGAGTAGCTGGAGTGAGAAGGCAAACGCTCATGAACATGGTGACATTGGCTGGGAAAAGCAGAGAACACTACTGGGGGGGAGGGGAGGATGTGGTCTGCACGGGACTTAGAAGAATGACAGCATTTAAATAAGTGGACAGGATTCAGAAAGGCATTTTTTTTCTTTTGTTTTGATTTAGCCAATATGTACTGAGTGCCAACTCGGTAGGTGCCAGGCTCCGTGCTTGAAGCTGAGGATAATGACGAAAAGACATAGTCACTGCCTTCCAGGAGGTTTTCAAAACTATTTCATCAGGGGAGCAGATTTTTCTAATGAGGCCCACACTGCCCTGGCCTCACCCTCTGAAGGGGGCCCAGAGGCACCTCCAGGACACCCCGTTCCCACGAAGCACAGCTCGATGAGTAGGGGTTGGGGATACAGAGCTGACAGTCTGGCTGTGGCAGCAGAAGGGGAGTTGGCTCTGACGCTGTACCCTGGAGCTGGCCACCAGTCAGGTACCTTGCGTCCACAGTGAGGCCATCCTCCAGAAACTTGCTCTCCCATCTCACCCACCTGGCTACTGCCATGCATTTTCTGCTCAGCCCCTGACCCTTGGCCCCGTGGGACTGGTATTTGGTCTCCCACTGTGGGACTCCTTCAGACTCTGGCTCTTTAGTTGATTTAGGACAGAAGATGAGGAAGAAGTGCTAGTGTGGTTTCCAAGAGGAAACGCTCAGCAATAAGCAGGCTCTTCAAACCTGAGACGGTGAACTGGGGAGTCACCCACATGGAGGTGGGGTGGGGTAGGAGATGCATTGGGATCCTGTGCAAATAGCAGAATCTGGTTTGAATAGCATTGCTAGCCTTCCCAGCTGGGTGACCCTGAGCAAATCATTTCTGAGAGGCTGCTTTCCTTCATTTGCAAATCTGGCAAAACAATACCAAGTCACAGGATTATTGCTAAATTTCAATGAAATACTGAAAATGAAGCCCAGGGTGGGGCACATGATAAAAGCCCGAGTGAAAGGGGCTTAAGCGAGGGAGAGGAGTGGGGAGCTTCACAAGAGCCCTTGGAGTGTGGAGAGGGAAGAACAGAAGGCCAACAGCTGAGCCAGAGTGTGCCCTTAACTCTGTAGAGCCAATCTCCCCGGTCACTCAAGGAGAAATGGAATGGAATGGGGGAGGGGGCTGGGCGGCCAGACTGTCACTCGGGGATGATGGATGAGCGAGCGTATTCCATGGCTTGTAATTAGTGCCGACTGGCTCTGAGATTCTTCCCTTGGGGGAGTGTTCCCTGCTCCTCCTGCTTGGGAGGCCCTCCTCAGGGCTCGGGGCTGGAGCTGGGTGTAAAGTTTGCCCTGAAACTCTGGCACAGACTTCCAGCGGCTGGTGTGCGTGTGCTTTTCTACGTGGGTGTGAATGCAAGTATATGTGTATATTTGTGACTCTGGTATCAGTGTATGCATGCATGTGCACATATGTATGTTTGTGTGTACTTACACATACCCATATGAGTGTGCAGGTGTGCTAAGTTGCTAGTCAAGACATGGTTAAATATGCAATGAGAGGAATACATAAAATGCTAGATTTTTGTTGGGGTCACTTGAAGGGGACTTTCAGTTTGAAGAAGTCACTTGACTGGTAGGCAGCCCATGTCCTGAGGGAGGAAATAACAGATATGACCATGCCCCTTCCTGAGGTCCCTGGTAGCCAAAGCAGGTCAGGATGGAAGAGGTGTCCTAATTTGCTTAAGGGTTTTTCTGGGGTAAGCGGAATTCACATTTCCCCAACATTTCTTCTTAAGAGTCAAGATTGTGGAGAGATCTGGGGAATGAGTGAGTATAATTTCAACCAAGGCTTAGGACAGAGAATAACAGTAAGGTCTCTAAAGTAAAATTTCCTTGAGAAAAATGGAATCTAGGTTGCTAAGCACTAGGGTCTACTCCCAACTCCACTATTCATCAGCTATGAGACCTTGAAGGAGTAGATTAATTGCTCTCTAAGGCTTCATTGTCCATTGACAAAAAGGGGATAATACTGGCATGGTGCTATCATATATTATGTAAATTTGAATTATGCAAATTTGAAAAACTGCAAATCCCTCTAAATTAAAAAAAAAGTCATCAAGTTTGCATGATTTCAAAATTGGTGTGTCAAGTGGTTTGTGAGCTGTTTACAACTATTACCCCATGACAGCATCACTTGGGCTGGTGAAAGTAAATAACCACCATCAGTATTTCTATCGTGAATCAAACTGTTTACGTGCGTCATAACTTCTGATAGTGACCTTAATGACTAATGTGCTATTATTCTAATATTCAACATTATCATTTAAAATATTTTCTGTATCCTAGAATGATGTTATCTTAGAGTTCATTAAGTGGTGGCATTAGTGCCAAAAAACACTCTCCAAAATCAATAACTTTGTAATGGAATTTAGATATGATAAAACATTATGAAAAAGCCCAAGTAACTGTCATAACATGCCAAGAAGTTAGTTTAGGAGTGCCTACTCTATGAAACGTGAGACTTTTGGGGTTTAGTAAATAAAAAATAGCACAAAGGCAAAAATATTCTACAGTAGTTGAAGATTCCTTTCCCTACTTTTTACAATTATTCTTCTGGGAAATATAGTGTCAAATTATGTGAGTCTTGAATTATCCAGCATCTTCGGTAACATATCTTTTTCATAAGGTGTGATCTCCTCTTAAATGAAATTATGTAACCCATGAAAATTTCTCAGCTTGGTAAATGCGTATGCATATTAGGTAGTTTTTACTGTTATTCTTAATCCCAGCCCTAAGGGTTTTTAGGGACCAGGTGGATTCTGACACAGCATGTGGCTCAGGTCAGGAAGTCTTCTGGAATCCAGGTAGAACCTAAAGCTATTGAACTTTTGAAAACAGTGGCTGAATGAGTGTAAACTGTTAACTCTGGAATCAAAGTTTAAATCCCCGCAGTAGCTGTTTAAGAATCTGGAACAGATTATGTGTCCAAGAGGCTACACAGGACAAAGTTTCAACAGTGACACCATGTGGCAGCAAGGACTAACTGCAATGCAACCCTAATCACACTTCAAGATTCTTTCTCTGAACACCCTCAACTAAATCCACCAGTGGAGGATTGTGTCATTGGGGATGGGAAGCAGATGACTGGAACTTTGCCTGTCCCAGAGTGGGACTGCAGGGCAGGACGAGGAGGTGGGCGTCTTAGATGTGTGTGTTTATGAGTGTATGGCCCTCTGTCTTCCTCATAAGTGACACCTGTGGGTGGAGGAGCTGGGGGTTGTTAAGTATGCCAGTCACAGAGATAGCAGAAAAGGAAGGGTAAAATTACATGCAGGCAACATGACATTTCATGTAATAAGTTGTTTCTAATATTATAATGATACAGACAAAAAGTTCTTGATTCTTTAAGGAAAATCTCAGAGTAGCAAGCTGTTGGGGAAAGTTGCTGACTTTCTCTACATATACATAAGACCACTATGGTGGATTAGAAAAATGGCCACAGTTATTCATGCTACCTTATAGGCATGCCTTTTGCAAAATGACTCTGCAGGTCTTTTCTTTAAAAGTGGACACGTTTCTGGAATTCCCTGGCGGTCCAATGGTTAGGACTCTGTGCTTTCACTGCTGAGGGCCTGGGTTCAATCCCTGGTCAGGGAACTAAAATCCTGCAAGCTGCACGGTACAGCCAAAAAAAAAAAAAGTGGACACATTTCCCTGACGCTTTGAATCTAAGCTGGCCTGATAATTTGTTTTGGTCAATAGAATGAGGCAGAAGTGATGTTATATTACTTCCTAGCTTCAGACTCAAGAGGCCTTGTGTGTTTCTGCCCACTTTCTTAGACCCCTGCAACCTCCATTTGAATAAGACCAGACTAGCCTCCTGGAAAATGAGAGACCAAATGGAGCAGAGCCGGTGAGCTGATTCATTTCAGCCAAGGTCCCAGCCATATGGAAGAGCCTGTACAAACCCAAAGCCAAACCTCATCAGACCTTCCAGCTAACCCCCCAGCTGACTGCAGCAGACACATAATCAAGGCCACCCTAAACCTGCCAGGCCCTCACAGACTCAGTGACTCATGAGCTAAATAAATGTTTATCGTTTTAAACAAACTAACCCCCTAAAAGGGACACGTGCCCTCTTACAAGAGAAGCCTCAGAACAGAAAATATTTAAATTCCCTTCACTCTCAGACTTTCTACTCTTTCCAGATGTAAAGGAATCTCCTCTTTCCCCCTACCTGGATGTGGTGATTCATTCATTCAATCATTCATTCACTCAATAGATTTTTTTTTTTTTTTTAATGTAAGGCACTTTGATAGGCGTGGTGGGGCACATGGTGCAGGGCATAAAAAACACAGATCTGATGTATTATTATCATTTTAAATTTTATTTATTTTTGGCTGTGTTGGGTCTTCGTTGCTGCATGCGGGCTTTCTCTAGTTGTGGTGAGCGGGGGCTACTCTTGGTTGCGGTGCACAGGCTTCTCATTGCGGTGGCTTCTCTTGTTGAAGAGCATGGGCTCTAGGCGCGGGCTCAGTAGTTGCGGAATGCAGGCTCTAGGGCGCGTGGGCTTCAGTAGTTGTGGCGCACGGGCTTAGTTGCTCCATGGCATGTGGGATCTTCCCGGACCAGGGATCAAACCAGTGTCTTGTGCATTGGCAGGCGATTCTTTTTTTTCTTTTTTTTAAAAATTTATTTATTTTACTTAGTTATTTTTGGCCGCATTGGGTCTTCGTTGCTGCACGCGGGCTTTCTCTAGTTACAGCGAGCAGGGGCTACTCTTTGTTGTGGTGTGTGGGCTTCTCATTGCGGTGGCTTCTCTTGTTGGGGAGCACGGGCTCTAGGCACGTGGGCTTCAGTAGTTGTGGCATGCGGGCTTAGTAGTTGTGGCTCACGGGCTCTAGAGCGCAGGCTCAGTAGTTTTGGCGCATGGGCTTAGTTGCTCCGCGGCATATGGGATCTTCCAGGACCAGGGCTCAAACCCGTGTCTCCTGTGTTGGCAGGCGGATTCTTAACCACTGCACCACCAGGGAAGTCCCAGATCTGATTTATAGTCTAGTTTGAGTAGAAAGGAAATAAACCTGGCCCAATAAGCCACCTCGTACATTCGAATTCAGACAATGTGGGATCAATTTATAGATGCGTGATATCGGATAGTTACTTAACCTTTCTGAGTTTCCGCTTCCTTATCTCACAAACAGGAATAATACCTGGCTCTCAGCATGGTCGGGAGGGTTAAAAAATTTGTAAAGCTCTATGCCCATGGGTCAGGATCACATTCTCCTTCAAATTTGGGGTTGGCACTGAGCACCATCTTTATCACATCAGGATCTCCCCCAAGGAGGGGGGAATCTTCCTAAATTTGAGAGGTGACTGCTTTCAACAGTTCCTCACATAGGGCTCAGTGTAAGTCCAGCCCCCCAGACAGGAATTTGGCATCTCTCCAGCAGCCTGAGAAATTGACTGAGAAGGGAAGGACATACAGAGATCACTCTGCAAATCAAGCCTGATGTGAGCGGTCTCTCCATGTCCACCAAACTACAAATCAAGTTTGGGTGATTCTTATTTGGCTCTCAGCCTTGGCTGGGAGACTGAGCTGCAGGGAAGGCCTCTGGCTGGGGACCTGCCATTCTAAGGTTTTGCCCCAGAAACAGTCCACACGGGGAGCCAGGTCCTGAAGCACAGTCTGAAGATCGGGAAGCAAGCAGGAGTAGATGAACGACAGGGCAGGGGATAAGCCATGAACCCCCTCCATGTCTTCTTTCTTCCCCTCTCAGAAACCCCTGACCTCAACCAGAACATGCATAAACTAGAAAGAGCACACAGGAAGCTTGTGTCTTGACTTCCCTGGCTGTCCAGTGGTTAAGCCTCTGCGCTTCCAATGCAGGGGCACGGGTTCAATCCCCAGTCGGGGAACTAAGATCCCACATGCTGTGCGGCATGGCCAAAAAAAAAAAAATGGAAGCTTGGGTCACCACTGATCCTGCACTTCAGCCCTGATCTTGGCATCCCTCCCAGGCCATAGAGAAGGAAACCAGCCCAAAGGGCAGAGAGCTGCAAGTGTGGCTGCAGTATCCAGCTAGGTCAGTTACTGCACTGCCCTCCCATGCCTGCTTCTCCTTATCACCAGGGTATGTGAGAGGGGTACAGAGAAGCCAGATTCTATAGAAGTCCCTATGGTGAGAGCTGCAGTGATGTAAGCATATATCCTAATGGCTCTGATGGCCTTAAGGAAGACACTCCCCCCATAGAAACATTTCAGGCAGGGCTACTTTGACCTAAATTGAGACACTATTAGAAAATTAAATCAGATACCTGATAAATGTCTGTGGACTGACGGCTGAATCCCCATGTGTCGTCCTGGGAAAGTAGTCATACCTCTGGGCTGTTTGTGCTTGGGAACCTGAATGTCTGAGTGTGTGAGAGAGCTGGGAGGTGAGGGGGCAAGGGGGGGTAAGTGGCAGGGGGCAAGGACAACCAGACCTGCAGCTGAAGGGCTAAAGCCAGAAATCAGTCAGCATGTTTGGGTTGACAACATTGTAACAAGGAGAGGGGAAGGATGGGAGAGGAGAGAGACGTAGTGGCCGGGGCGGTGGGGGGGAAATGGAGGCAAAGAAAGGAATAGAGATTGAGACAAAAAGGATGAGAAGGAAAAAGACGGGAAAGAGGGAAATAGAAGGGCTAAGAGCTGGAGCATCAGTGAGTCTCGGAGTAGAAGCTGGAAATGAGGAAAACTTTTCTTTTTTTTTGGCCACACTGTGTGGCACGCGGGATCTTAGTTCCCTGACCAGGGATCGAACCCGCATCCCCTGCAGTGGAAGCGCAGAGTCTTAACCACTGGACCACCGGGGAAGTCCCCCAGGAAAACTTATTAACAAATATCTTCAGAGACTAAAAAAAATGCTCTGTGTTAAAAATCTATCATCTTCCTATCCGTCTCCCCCATCAAGCTATAGGTTTTGGTTTATTTTATTTTTTAAAATTTATTTATTTTGCCTGTGTCAGGTGTTAGTTGCAGCACATGGGATCTTCGTTGCAGCATGTGGGCTCTTAGTTGTGGCATGCATGTGGGATCTAGTTCCCCAACCAGGGATGGAACCTGGGCCCCCTGCACGGGGAGCATGGAGTCTTCCCCCCTGGACTACCAAGGAAGTCCCAAGTGATAGGTTTTAAAGGCAGGCATTAGGTTTAAGTCATCTTTATATCCTCTGTGCTTAGCATAGTGCCAGACACATGCTAGGTACTCAATCGGTTGGTTGAACAAATAAAATATGAAGAAAAGGCAGGACTTGAAGATAGAAGGGCAGAGACATAGAAGAGAGGGTATGAGCTTAGACTTCAGAGTCATAAGGATGTGCTTTCAAATCCCAGTTCTGCCATCTAACTGCAGGACTTTGAGCAAGACAGCCTTTCCGAGTTTAGAGTTTACCATATAAAATTGTTGTGAGGATTAAATGTCTGCAAAGCTCTTAGCAGACAGCCTGTGTAAGTTCCCAACAATGTTAGCTACTGTTATTACTGTTGTCACAGTTGTTGCAAACAAATAAGCGAGATAGGGGCTGTGATAAATGGATTGCGTGAAAAGCCCCCAGTTAATGACTCTGTCCTGCCACTTTGCAGTGCCTTTCTACTCTAACTCTGGGTCTGGCCATGTGACTTGCTTTGGCTGATGGGACAATGGTAAACGTGATGCAAGCAGAGGTGCAGGGTGTGAAAAAGACGGCCTATCTTTGACTCCTCACTCGGAACTCTGCCACTGCAGGCTAGCACTGCTGGAAGGATGCCGGAGACATGCAGAGGACAGCCAAGGTGTTCCAGCTGAGGCCATCGTAGATCAGTCGTCCCCAACCAACCCACCAACTATTACAGATGTATGAGCGAGCCCAGGGAAGGTCAGCCAGGTCCGTCCCAGATCAGCAAAGACCACTCAGCCCTAACCCCCAGACTTATGTGAAATAATAAATGGTTGCTATTTTAAGCCACTAAGTTTGGAGTGACTTGTTACAGCAATAGCTAGCCGATATAGGGGCCTCGGAAGCCCTAGTCCTCTAAAATTGAAAGGCAAATAAGAGAGGAAGTCATGGACTGCCAGGTTTTATTTGTAGAGTCTGCTATATCTGTACCAGAGAAAGCTGCGAAAAGTGCTTTGGAGAGTCACAGGGAAGGGATGATAGAAGCAGGTCCCCTCACCAGACCCCACGGGAGCCCTTCAGGTGGAGGGCAGACCTGAGGTGGGAGGCAGCGGGGACAAGTCCAGGCAGGCAGCAGCAGGGCTGCAACTAGAAGAGCTGAGGCCAGAGGGGTCGGGCTTGCCCTGGTCGGCCTCCTGCACGTCTCAGGTGCTGGGGTCATATATCCGCCCCATGAAGACCGGGAACTTGTGCTGCTGGTCCCACAGCACAAAGAGGAAGGGCTGCTGCACTTCAAAGACCAGCAAACTGCGGGCCACAGAGACAGCCGAGGCTGCAGCCGCCTCCACCCCGCTCTCCGTCAGCTCCAGTATGGACTGGTGCTGCATCGCAGAAAGCTGCAGATCCGGGTCCTCTGTCAGCCCGCACAGGTTGATGTCGTAGGTAAAGTCAAAGAATTCTAGGGCATAAGCAGAGAAAAACAATGAGTCAGAGACCAGCACGATTGTACAACACGGGGAATAGAGCCAATGTTTCGTAGTGACTGTAAATGGAAAGTAACCTTTAAAAATTGTATAAAAGGGACTTCCTTGGTGGCGCAGTGGTTAAGAATCCACCTGCCAATGGAGGGACATGGGTTTGAGCCCTGGTCCGGGAAGATCCCACATGCCGCAGAGCAACTAAGCCCGTGCGCCACAACTACTGAGCCCACACGCCACAACTACTGAAGCCCATGCACTCTAGGGCCCACGTGCTGCAACTACTGAGTCCGCGTGTCTAGAGCCCATGCTCCGCAACAAGAGGAGCCACTGCAATGAGAAGCCCGCACACCGCAATGAAGAGTAGCCCCCCACTCGCTGCAACCAAAGAAAGCCTGTGTGCAGCAACGAAGACGCAACGCAGCCAAAAAATAAAAAATAAAATTGTATAAAAATTTTAAAAGTTAAATTAAAAAATAATAATTTAAAATATTTTTAAAAATACTGCAATTTAAAAAAAAGACCAGCACAAAACCCTCAGCTGTTGGAGACGTTTGTCCTGAATTTTCTGGGTTTGTCCCAAGTTCCAATACCCTCTTTCTCCTCCTCCTCCTTGTTTATCAAATTATAATCACATTATAATGTGCCTTCCGGTCCAGTTCATGGGATCCTCTAACAGTGGGCCCATCTTCACTCCAACCACCACTTTCTCTCAAGTGGAGAGAAGCCTCGCCCCCAACCCCCCCAAACCCTGAAAAGTGATGCCATTGCTTCCTTATCAACAAGGACCTTGGAAGTGAGGTAATGTATCGGAAAGAGGACATATGTTCTCAAATGAGGTCACATACAAGGGTGTGATGTCATATACTAGGAAACAAGATCATCTATTAGGAAGTCAAGTTCTCTAACAGAAAATGAAGTGATATATTTGGACATGACATCAAAGATCAGGAAGTGAGGTCTAAGTTTAGGAAACGGAGTATCTGTTGACCTCCCTAAACTCAGAAGCCTCCAGACCCTTTAGTAGAGAGCTTCTTGCATATGCCGTGGGGTGGCTGAGTTTTATGACATGTCCCTGAGGGAGAAGCATCCACTCCCACCTCGGTGACCTGTTCCCAGTGTCTATGTCACAAGGGACCGCAGTGGAAACAGTTGGGAGGGCTGTCGACCTATATTGGGGTTCCGGCTCACTTCTAATCAGCTTAAGGGACCTTGAGTAAGTCATGCAAACTTTCTGACTCTCAGCTTCCTCCACGATCCAGTGGGATAATCAGAGGATTGAGGGGCAACCTGAGATTACGGATGAGAGGGTTAAGGGAATTTCAAGGCCCGCCCTCCACCCCCAGCCCACCATCACAACCTCTTCTCCTCTGATGGCCTAGGATCAGTCCTGCCAGCGCTCACCCAGCATGTCCTGGTTGCTCTTTACTTTGATGCGAGGCATCATCAGGTGAGTAGGATGGAACTTGGCCGACTCCAGCTTCCTCATGACGGCCTTGAAGACAGGGGGGCTGAGAGCCTGCTCCAAGTCTTCGAGACGGTGTTTCAAGGTCTGGGGCACCAGGATCACAAAGCTCAGGTTGTGGGACAGCTGCAGACGGGCCACCTGGAGAGTAAGACATGCACATTGTCAGTCTTCCTACCCCAGCTCTCTCCCGGCTCCTACCCTCTGTGTCCCGAGGCTGGTCTTCAGTCCGCTGCTACGGTCTGTACTATTTCAACAAGCAAAAGCCAGAGCTAGGCTCCCAGGCTTTGCCAAGAGATGAGGATGCCAGCTGGGTGAACAACAGTGCTGGCCTAACCCTGTGCTGGTGAGAGGCAGAGGAACGAGCACGAGTTCTGATCACACAGGCTGAGGATCACGTCCTGCCTCTACCGCTGATTAACTGTGCACTACAGGCAAGCAATCTGATCTCTCCGAGCCCAGCTCCTTTCAAGCATGTTGTGCAGAAAGTATATAACGTACATAATGCACCACCACAGTCATCAGGTTCGTCCTTTTAAAGACTTCTGATGGCTTTTCACTGCCTACGAGATTAAGTATAAATTCTTGGTCTGGCATTCAAGACTGTGTACAAGCTGATCCTAGCCGACCTTTTCAGTTAGTTTGTCACTAGAAGGACTTACAACTGGTGGCCAGATAAAAGTATGAGAGAAATGCAGGACCCACAAGTCCAGCACAGGGGTGTTCTCAACTCAGGGCAAATTTGCCCCCAGTGGACATCTGGCAATGTTTGGAGCTGGCAGAAATAGGAGCTCACAGTGCTACTGGCATCTAGTGGGTAGAAGCCAGGGGGGACGCTGCTAAATCCTACAACGCCAGGGACAGCATCTTATAATGAAGAATCGTCGAACCCAAAGTGTCAATAGTGCCAGGACTGAGAAACTAATAGGAGATAGGAGACTATTACTGAAATGGCGTTATGGTTGAGGTTGAGAGATGGACAAGAATAATCTAGAATGCAGAATTCAACTGGGCAATGAAGAAATTAACTGAAAACAATCAATTGTTGGACTTGAAAAAATGGTCCAGAAGAAGCAGGTTGTACACTGATTTATCACCTGAAGAGCATGGACATGGGGATCCCTGTTGACAGAGGCTCTAGATAGGGTACACTCCCCTGGCAGTACACACCCTTCATGTCCCGTGTACAGACCTTGCCTCTGTGACCAAAAAACTACCACACTGTGGTCTTGAATTTTCAAGCCAACAACCTCAGCATACCTGAGTTGGTAAACCTAACCCCTTTCATTGGGTAAATACTCTTTAAATCCCAGGAAAATTTAGAATGAAGTATGGGAATAACAAAATAAGCCAACTCTGTAGTATTAACACCAGGTGATAAGTTCAGAGCAATCTGTGTTTGTTATTTAAAATAGCGTTTGTAATTTTTAAGAGAATCAGACATGCTAGTTTTATGCTGTTGAACAAAAAGGTGTGGGATAATTTCATTTGGTTTGAGAATGATGTTGAGATGTTGACTGAAAGTTGATTTACTCTTCAGATTGAATTTTCAATTCACAAGTGGGCTTTAGTGCTAGCAAGATGTGGCCAAGCAGGGCTGTAATTCTGTTCTGTCAGGTATCTGACATGCTAAAAAAGAAAATCAAGTATATCAAATGTATGAAGTATTTATAAAGTATATACATAAGCTCAAAATGCTTAGGGGAATATTAATTAACCATATTTGTAAATGAAACAAATGGTTTAAAGGAGTTTAATCTGTTCAAAATGGCTTAATTGAAGAACAAATGAAAGTTAGTGTTTTATATAAATATATGATTAATAATGTAGCAAATTCAGCTAAAAATTTAAAGGCTTAAGTAAAACTTTGATTTTGAATTTATAACATGAATATATTAAATCAAGTATTTGTTTAAAACCCACGAAACTGTAAAGAGTGGGGTTTTTTTGCATAAAATTCCTTCTTTGCCATTAAAAAACCCTCACATTGGGGCTTCCCTGGTGGCGCAATGGTTGAGAATCTGCCTGCCAAGGCAGGGGACACGGGTTCGAGCCCCGGTCCGGGAAGATCCCACATGCCGCGGAGCAACTAGGCCCGTGAGCCACAACTACTGAGCCTGCGCGTCTGGAGCCTGTGCTCCGCAACAAGAGAGGCCGCAATAGTGAGAGGCCCGTGCACCGCGATGAAGAGTGGCCCCCACTTACCGCAACTAGAGAAAGCCCTCGCACAGAAACGAAGACCCAACACAGCCAAAAATAAATAAATAAATAAATAAACAAACAAAAAACAAAAAAAACCCTCACATTGATATTCTCCCCCATATACTCTGAGTTAGAGTGAGGCCCTGAACCGGCCATATATATTCACTCTTCTCTGCCTTATGCATGTATTCTGGTTCTGTTAAATAGTTGGGAATGTTCAAAGCCATTGGATAGGGACGGATGGACGGAAGGGTAGAAAAGTGCATGAATGGTTAAGAGTGGTCAAAAGTAACCATCTCTGTGACGTCTTCCTAGCCATTCATACTAAGGGAGTTGCCCCCTTTAGCATCTTCCATTGAATTCATTCATTTATTCAGCAAACATAATGAGCACTTATTATAGGTGGTATTGTTCTAGGCCCTCAGATATAGTAGGAAAAAAAAGAGATAAGGTCTCTGATCCCAAGGAAAGAGACAGTATCTCAGGGAGATAGATAATACTGCAATCAAATAAGCAAGTAAACAACATAATTCAGATAGTGTTAAGTACCATGGATATAATAAAACAGGACGATGTTACAGGGTGAGGAGGAGGCTACTTTAAGGAGGGGGAAGGCCTCTCCACCAAGGTGGTCTTTTAGCTGATACCAGATGAGCAGAAGCAACAAGTTATGTGAAAATCTGAGTGAAGAGGGGCCAGGCAGAGGGAAAAGCTAGGGAAAGCTCCCCAGGTGGAAACAAGCCTGGCATGTTCCAGAACAGATCCTATATTTCTCAGCCTGGTACCAAGCCACTGGGTATCTCCCATTGTTTTCTGTCTCATAGTTCTGTGTCTTGCTGCCCTAACAAGGCAGAAATATCTGGTCATTGGGCACGAGAGAGTTTACTAACTAGAATCTTCTGGGCTCCATGTTCTCTCTTCCCTCCCTTCTCATCCACTGAAATCATACTGTTCAATTTCTGCTAAGGAACTTAAGCCATTTAACACATGCACACACATGCACTTACCACATACATGAACGCATGGATATACCTAGACTTGTGTACACATACAGATGCATGCTGTACACAGGTACACACCCAGAGGACTTACTAAGCCAGCAGGGCCTACTGGTGGGTTGACTGGAAAGAGAAACAGAGGCACAGAATAGGAACACGACTCACTTTTTGCCATTCAATGCAGTAGAGATGCATGAAGAAATTTTAGAATCCTGCTTTCCAACCTCAAATATATAATGCCTGCCTCGGCCAAGGCTGGAGAGGGGGAGAAGGAGAAAAGATAGGGTGGAAATAGAGTCAGAAGCAGTAGAAATGATGAATTAAGGGTAAGGCTATGCCCCACACCGATGGAGCCACAGGAGGAAAGAAGTCAGGATACGCAAGAGGCTCTGAAATAGGAGTGCGAAGGGCCAAGAACTTACCTTGGCCTTCAAAGTCGGGTCTGTGAAATGGGCCACAGGGTACTTCTTGCTATTCATCATGGGCACTTTTATCACAGAGGATCCTCTGTAAAAGGCCTTCATATTTGTTCTGCTGTGGTTAAATGTTGTCTTCCACTTGGCTAGAGGGAAGAGTGGGGGAAGGGTTACTCTAATGCAGGTGGGGAGAAGATGAAGTGGAGTTAAAGGTTCTGTTAGCAAGGGGTGGGGCAGGTACCATGGGATCCAGTCTTGGAACTTGGGGTTGAGTGGGTTTTAAGCCAGGAGGAGAAGGAGGAACTCAGGACAGGAAGACATCCTGGTCCAGGGCCCCCTTACCACTCAGGTAGATAGCGTTGAGGAGGATAAGGCGGGAGTCGCTGGGCAGGCTGTCTAGCAGTTGTCTGATCTTGTGGTTGGTCTTCTTGGCTACCCAGGCATTGATGAACTCCAAGTTGCCTTTACCGTCATTTGCCAGGGCTTTGGGGCTGTTGCCATACAGGCTCTGAGAGGCATTCGCAAAGGTGTCCCTTATAGCCAGGTCTGGCAGCGGAAGCAGGTTGAGAGAGGGAGGCATGAGATCCTGGAACACTCTCTCCCCTTCCAAGAGCAGGCTTGGAGAGGGAGCTTGTTTCCCATCACTCTTCCTGCTCCAGTGAACATAGTATGTCGGACCAGGGGTCCAGCCCGCCCCTCTTACAGATGTGCTCAGTGAGACCCAGAGAAGGCAAATCCTGAGCTAAGAGCAGAACTCATCCGAGGCTTTAACTGCCGCTATTTGCCATGGGACCACGGCTTGGCAAGGTAACTCTTTGAGATCTTAATTTCCATTTGCCTGTATTTTCCCTCTTTTCTTCCCTTAATTCAACAGGGAACAGACTCTGCTTTTCAGCCTCCCTGGAAGGTGTGTGACAAGACTTCCTGGGTTTTGCTCTCCAAAGCCCAGGTCCACTAAAGAAAAAAAGTGTTTGAAAGAGAAATTTTTCCTGGACTAAATAGATATTATTGAATGCAGCTGTATTTTCCACCAACCTAGCAAGACAGAGGATAAATCTGATTTATAGCAAATAAGTAAATGCAACATTTCTTGAATCCCTCTAAGCCATATTTTTCCCATCTCTAAAAAGAGGGTTTTTGGTTTTTTTTTTAGATAATGGTGTGATAGGTGAGTTTTCTTTCTATCTTTCTTTTTTCTTTCCTATATGTTCTCAGTTTTTTGTTTTGTTTTTTTCGTTTTGTTTTTTGTTTTTTCTGGCCATGCCGAGTGGCATGCAGGATCTTAGTTCCCCGACCAGGGATCGAACCCATGCCCCCTGCAGTGGAAGCACAGAGTCCTAACCACTGGACCACCAGGGAATTCCAATATTTTCTCAGTTTTCTACAATGAATGAGTATTGCTTTTATAGTAAAAAAATAAAAGACAGGGAAATTTTTTTCCTTATTCAAAGAGGAAAATCACACTAAATCTGTAATTTTTAAGCTCAGCAGAACTGAGGTTTCAAATATAGTCATATCTGAAGCCCACAATACAAAAGGGCTCTGGTTGAGGCTGGTGGGAGTTCAAAGCCCACCTGGCTTCATCTCCCTCTCACAGGAAGTGACACCTCACTTCCCACTCAGCCTCCCTAACTCCCCACTCCCACCAGGACTCCTGCAGCAGCTCTGCAGAACCTTAGGGCTCTGGGGAGCAAAATTTGAAAGAACTGCGTTAGGTCATTTTAGAAGCTCATTGCTCTGATTACCTACCTAATAATGTAATATACATAAATGACAACAAAGTCACATAACACGAAAGTACAAAGAATAGGAGTCCCAAGACCCCCTGACCCAGATTAACTAACTTTTCTTTCCAGCCTTGCAGCTTGCAGGATCTTAGTTCCCCAACCAGGGATTGAACCCAGGCCCACAGCAGTGAAAGACCAGAGTCTTAACCACTGGACCACCAGGGAACCTCCAGATTGACAGGCATTTTTTGTCTATTTTATGTCTAAAGCTCTCCAGCCCTCTCTATTACTGAATGCAGAAGGCTATTCTTACTTTAGATGGAGCTGATGAATGCAGATGACTTGCCCAAGGTCTCACCAGGGGACCTATCCAGCTCCCAGGAGCCACCTGATATTTCTGAGGCCCCAACCTGCTCTGCATTCCGTCCCCCTGTTCTAGTTCTAACATTCCCTCTGTCCTCTCTTTCCCCGGTGCTGGGTCTCCATCAAAATCCTGAGGACCCAGCTCAGCACCTGCCATCCTTCCCCGGGGAACTCACCTGGGCTGTGGAAGATTTGAGAGACTGTGGTAAAGCCTTTGGACGTGGAGGCCTTCAGGGCCTGGTGGACACAGGTAAAGTCTTTGGGGTAAGAGAGGAGTCGCTCCAGGCTTTCCTTGGTTTCTCCTCTAGCCCCTACAACAAACAGCAGAGATGAGGGGCAACCGCAGGAGGAGTGGGAAACCACCGTTGGGGACCAGGCTGCGATGGGGGGAATCCCATATCATCAGAGCCAGAAGTGTTTTGGAAGATAATACATGTCAGAAAGAGAAGGGTGGGGGAATTATGAATAATCACAGGATTTTCTAGGGTTTTGAATACTTTCTTCCTCTGTTTTCCTACCTAATTTTAATACCACTCATCATCCAAAGCCTGGTCCAATCGCTGCCTGTTCCACATGACCTATTATTTAGTTGGTTCAGGTTTACAAAGGTTCGCCCTATAGGCAGGGACACTAGATTATGGTTAAGAAGAGACATCAGGAAATCATAAAAGAGGATGCATGTTCAGTGCCCTTTCCGTTTTTCATTACTGAATACTTATTGTACACATCTTCTGTGCAGTAATAGATAAAATGTATCGAGCACTTACTTCATTCCAGGCATCATAAGTGCTTCTCCCATATTATCTCATTGAATCTTCACCATAACCCTTTTACGTAAGGACAGTTCCTATCCCCGTTACACAGATGAGGAAACTGAGGTTTAAGAGAGTAAGTAATCTACTCATTTTAAGATCACAGAGTTAATAATTGGAGGATGGAGAAAAGATTCAAGCCGTATCTTTTGGGCAATAAAAAAATTAACTGAAACCAATCAGTTGAAATGTGCCTCCCAGGGGACATTTGGCCACATGTGGAGACATTTTGGTTGTCATAACTGGGGGGTGGGGTGCTACTGGCATCCAGTGGGTACAGGCTAGGGATGTTAGGATTCTGGGACTACAGAAGAAAGGTTCTTATGTGCTCACTGTATTGTCTCTAGTAGCCTTCCTGGAATTCCCCCTTGGAGTGACAGCTGTTTCCACTGCTGGAGCACTTTGTTGGTGCCATTCCTAGGGTAATTACCCCAGGGGACTTGATTGTGGTCTCTCAGGAAAGCAGAGGAATTAACATTTTTTGACCTCTTACCACATCAGGCACTGGGCTATCTGCTTAATTTTTTTTAGGTCACTACAACCATTTCCATTTTACACAGAAGGACTCAGGCTCAGAGGAGTTAAGTGATCTGCCCAAGGTCACACAGCTAAGAAGCAGCATTATCATGATTCTACTCTACATCTCTCTCTTATCATTGATCTTCCTTATGGCCTTACCTTGAACCATGATTGGTGGCTGGGACCTTATTTTATATGTTCTTGTATAGTCCATAGGATTTTATAAGCAATAGTGTCTATTACATCATTGTTAAATGAAAGAATAAATGAAAGTTCCAGAATAAAAAGATTCCCCTCCCTCGCCCCCAGTGTAGCCCATTTTTACAGCTTCCTTCCAGAGGCACAGATAGCTGTGTGTGTATCTGGATACGCTCCCCCCTCATGGGAACATCTAACACATAACCTGGAGAGAACTCAGTCAGGTTCTTACCGAGCAGGACTTGAGTGAGGAGACTGGCGATGCTGAACGGGGAAAAGACAATGTTGGTCTCCTCCTTCTTTATTACTGAGAAAGTGTGGTAGAGATTCAGGGAGAAATCTGTCAAAGCCTCCCCCAGCACGGCCTCTGCTGAATGACTCTCCAAGTCAGAGCAGGAGGTGACAGACGCTGGGCAGAAGGGCTTAGCAGTGGCCTGGGTAGTTGGCTGGATGGGTTGAGTGGTGGACTGGTTGAAGGGCTGGATGGTATTGACTGTTACGATGGTCAAGTTGGTTTTCAGCAGGGTGGAAGAGCCCTCCGTGTCTTGAATGGATACATTGTTGGGAATATCTCCTTTTGGGATATCTCCTTCACTTTCCCCTCCTTGTAAGCTCTCTGGATCCACGGGGCTGACACCAATCAGATTTGAGGAGGCTCTATCCTGTGGTTCAAGAGACTTTCTTTTTTCTTTTATTATGAGGCACAGTCCCCTTCAAACACTCAAAGCAGGAAGAGAAGGTGGGCTACCAGAGAATTATTCCCGGGAAAGCCTGGTGGCAGAGGGGCCTGCCCTGGGGCCACCACCAGTAATTCCTTCAGAGAAAGCGTGTATTATCCCATTTCACTGATAAAAGAAACTGATGCTGAGACAAATTAAGTAACTAGTCCAGGGTCTCAAGGGAAGCGGAAGGAAAAACTAGGAGTCAAACTTCGGTCTCTGATTCAAGATCCTTGATCACTACCACATCATCTGATACATCTCAAAGGGCACTGCCAGTGTCAACTTCACACACATACATTGAATGCACACGCCAAAGTTAAGCACCCACCTTTGTCCTGGGCTCATCCCTTATCCCTGACCTCCCAGACCACGGGGGAGAGCCTAGGTCTCGCCAGCCCAACCTCCATCCCGCAACTCAGCTTTCCTCAACAACCCCTTGCTTTTAATATCGCAAAATGCTGCCCATCTCCTTGCCCTCTTTGATCCTTCTGCTTTATTCTCCACTTCATAAATCAGGACAGGTAGCCTCGGAGAAGTGACTGGCTCAAGGCCACCGCAGCTGGTACCGTAGCGAGTCAGGATTAGACCCTGCGTGGGTCTGAATCCCCGCTCTTCCCATGCTCTGTACCAACTCCGGCGCTAGGATCACACTTGCTGAGCCCAAGAGGAGCTCTCCTCATTCTCCGGAGCCTGAAGGGTTAATCCTCAGCCGCCCCCCCACCCCCCGCCTCCACTCCCCCACCTCCCGAAGGGGTCACTCACCCCAGCCAGCAGCAGCAGCAGGAGGGTCAGCGGGGTCAGCCTGGAGGCCATCTGGGCGGCGACGTCAGCCCAGACCTGCAGAGCCAGCCACCGTCGTCGATGCCAGCTCCGAGCCTCGGGCCTAGGGGGCCTCCCCCCGCCGCCCCACCCCACCCCACCCCACCCCAGGGCCCGCCCCCATTCCATTCGCGGCCCTAACCCCTCTCTGCGAATTCCGCCCCCTCCCTCCTCCGTGCTGGGGCCACCTTCTCCCTGGCTCCTCCCCCTGTTTTGTTTTCCCCAAACCGCTTCCCTTTCCCGGCACCGGCTGGCCCTTCCTTTCCCCCCCAGGCCCGGGTCTCCGTCCATCTGCTCCATCCAGAGGGTCCTGCTTTAGCTAAACAATGAGGCCAGGGGCCCTGGTAGGAGGGGAGGTCCAGAGGGGGCTGGGCACGACAGCCCTGGGGGAGGAGATGGAGGGGAAGGAGGGGGAGGCAGAGGTCTTAAGAGGAAGCGAGCAAACAGAGACTGCAGAGATAAAGGGGTGGGGGGGGCGGGGCACTGGGGAGGAAAAGAAGGAGACGAGGATGAGGAGACCTCCTTCTCCCAACACCCCCCTCCCCAGCACCAAACCTGCTCCAAACTCCTGGTCACTGGGCAGCTTCAGGGCAGACTAAGTGGGTAGTCCCACAGCGTCGGGGCGTGGGGGGGGGGTGCGGGGCGGGGGGGGGGGGCGGGTGTTCGGTCTTAGCTATTGGCTGGCCCAGGATATTGCCCAGTTACAAATTAAGGCTGATTGATCGCTGGTGTGATTTCCCGTAAATCAGGATGGGACGGATACTGATTCGTAAGCCAGGCCGGGAATTTAGCCCAAAGCCCCTTGGGAGCCGGGGGTGGGGGAGCTTGGGTGCAGCTCTCAGCTGTACACAACCAAGCCTCCTCCTGCATCTTTATGGGTCATGATAGAAACAGCACAGACACAGAATGTGCTCCACAGTTCGCAAGCCACCAGCTTTCCCGGAATTGCTCATCTCAGTGGACCCTCAGAGTAACCCTTTGGAAATAGGCCCGATTGTGCCCATTTGATAGTTAAGAGCCTTACAGCACTTAAATGGCTGGCTCACTTGGAGAGCCCTCACTTGAAAATAAGCCTGGACTGGACCTCCTGAGGTCCTAACCTCACCCCCGCTCTCCTCCATGGGTGTTCTGCTTCTCCTCTTGGAAACCCAGAGTTAGTGGTTCTTCCATTCTGTAACAGACAAGGAATCTGAAGCCCCCAGTCCAGCGAGCATTCACCTTAAGTAAAAAACACAAAGCTGAGCTATATGTGTTGAGGGTGGGAGAGAGTGGCCTGGGAGCCAACAGCCCTGGCTGTGAGACCTGGCTTGCTGTGTGACCCTAGCAAGTTGCTTTCCCTGTCAGCACCCAGCTCCCCTCTCATGGTTGCCAGATAAAATACAGGAAGCCCAGTTAAATTTGAATTTCAGATAAACGAAAAAAAGTTTATTTGGAAATGTGCCCCCCGCAATATGGAGGCTTACTTATACTAAACAAAGTAGTTTTTGGTCTTTTATCTGAAATTCAGATTTAACTGGACATTCTGTATCTTATTTGCTAAATCTGGCAACACTACCTCTGCAAAACAAGGTGGTCTCTGATGACCTGATACAGCTCCGATGTTCTATGATCACCTCACTGCTGGGCCTGTCCTGTTTGGCACATTCTGGAAAGTTGGCTGCTAGCGCCAGAACTGCTACTCTAAGGGGTTGACCAAGGACAGAAACGAGAGAGAATATTTGTGTGGCTCCTTGGGGGGGGGGGTGTCTTTGGAAAAGACTCACAAAGACACCAGCTTTGCAGGTACTTCATTCCCTGCAACCACTGGGGAACCTCCAAAGTCATGGGGAAGTTCCTTCACATCAGTGCCATGGTTGAAACAGCTGCGCACACAATGCCACTTCTCCATCCCCAGGGCCCAAGTTGGGGCCTTCGAACTTGTGGGTCAGCCAAACAAAAAGAAGATGATGGCAATCAACCTCATTCATCCTTTCATTAATTCTCATGACACCAATGAAGTGGGTGCTAATATTAATCCCACCTGAAATCAAATTTTTAAAATATGAGACTCAGCAGAAATTATTTGATTCATCCAACATCACACAACTAGTAAGTGACAAAGCCAGGATGTGGACCACGTCTCTCTGAGCCCGAAATTCTGTATTAACCCCTATGAATTACTGGCACGTGCCAGGAGCTAGCCTAAAGCCAGCAGCAGAGTGAACACCCTGTGTCCAGCTGCAAGACTGTGGTGCTCTGTGGGCCAGAGTCTCAGGGTGCACAAGGACCAGTGGAGAGGTCTTCCCGACCTCCTTTAGACATCTCAGCTCTCTGGCCAAAGCCATCTCTTCTGGACATTTAGAGGGTGTCTCTGCTTTGTGGATACTGTCCTGCCTGATGAAACTGGAGCGAAGCGGAAGCCCTTCCCCAAAGTGAATGGCCTGAGGTTGACTTAATCAGGGTGTTCGCACAATTTCTCCTTAGTGTGGGCGATCCGATAGTCAATCAGCTTAGGGTTGTGAATTCAGTCCTTGCCCCACCAGTGGGGGCAGGTCCTGGGTTTCTCTGCCATTAGAACCTTCCCTTCCAATGGGTGAGGAGGGATAAGCCCACAGGAAGCTCTTTCTCCGTGTCATGTGTGTACATGACTTTTCCCTGCTGCGGGGTTCCTGGTGGTGGATGAGTTCAAATTCTCACTAAAGCTCTTTCTGTACTCAGAGCGTTTTATCAGCTTTTTCCTCTTGGGTAAGTCCTCAGATACAGAAGGTACAAATTGCTGTGGGTGAACACTTTCTCAAAATCTGTACACCTGTAGTTTCTCCTCTGAAAAAAATTGCCCCAACCTTGGAAATTGGGCAGAAGAATTAGGGTCACCAGATTCTCGGAAGACAGAGAATCATTTGGGTGATTATTTCCTCATTTCTCTCACAGGTAGCACACAACTAGTACCACTATAGACGCAGAGAGAGGTTGAATGATTACGTACAAAGAATGTCTTGGGCAATAGGGCTCAATCCTCTCTTCAGAACCCTGGCTGAGGAATACCATTCGAGGAGAATAAAATTTTCTTTGATTTCCTATTTACTATAGATCAGGGCCCAGAATCTGTAACGTCAGATTTTGACCTGCCAAAAAGGAAAACATGCAAATATTTTTTGTCTGGGAGAGATGAGAGTGAAGTGGAAACACCTCTTCTGTGTTAGCCCTGCCAGGTAGACCAGGTGCACAACTTTACCTAGGACGTGTGTGACATGAGCCAACCATTTCACACAGCAACACACCACCTACTCGACTCCACACACACACACACACACACACACACACACACACATAACATCAAAGATCGGAATGGTAGTTACTAGGGGTGGGTCGGGGATGGGGCTGGGGAATTATTGATCAATATACATAAAGCTTTGGTTAGGGACTTCCCTGGTGGCACAGTGGTTAAGACTCCATGCTCCCAATGCAGGGGGCCTGGGTTCGATCCCTGGCCAGGGGACTAGATCCCACATGCATGCCGCAACTAAGACCCGGTGCAACCAAATAAATAAATAAATAAATATTAAAAAAAAAAAAAAAGCTTTGGTTAAGTAAGATGAACAAGCTCTAGAGACCTTCTGTACAACATTGTACCTATAGCCCACACCAATGTACACTTAAAATTTAAGAGGATAGACCTCATGTTAAGTGTTATCACAATAAAATAAAATAAAATAACCCTCGATTTTCATCTTCCTGTCAGTCTACTGGTAGGAGGTAGTGGGGAGTGAGAGACAAAGACCTGGATTAGATCCAAATAATTATTGAGAAACAAACACCCAAACCCCAGACTCACAACCTATTTGAAGGCCCTGTAAGACTAAAGAATACAAAGCTTTTCTGGGTAGAACAGAAACAGATGATGACTCCTAATAGGTGTTCTAAATGGGCTCCTTTCTTTCTTCCTTCCTTTCTTTTTAAAATATTTGTTTATTTATTTTAGCTGCGCCAGGTCTTAGTTGAGGCATGCAGGATCTTTAGTTGCGGCATGTGTGCGGGATTCTAGTTCTCCTACCAGGGATCGAACCCAGACCCCCTGCATTGGGAGCAAGGAGTCTTATTCACTGGATCACCAGGGAAGTTCCTCGTTTATTTCTTTCTAAGGAAATTTTATATCATGCTTTCAAAGTTATCACTACGATGTCACATGTGTACTTTGTAAAAATTTTCAAACAATCCAGACATTTATAAAATGAAGAGTTATTCCAGACACAGCTGCTGGTAACAGTTGCAAGTGTATTCTTCAAGACCCTCCTCTCTATTTATGAAGTTATATCCACCTCTCCTGCACACGTAATTATTACTCTTCCATAATTTCTTTTCTCACTTGAGTGTCACGGACATGGTTCCATGTCGTTGCAGGCAGCTGTACCTCATTCGTCCTTACAGCTGCCTAGTATTCCACTGTGTGGATGTATCACAAACTATGTCTTTGATCTCACACTGAGAGGCATTTGGGTTGATTCCCAGGCCCCTAATTGCATTCTGGTTCCAGAAGGCTCCCTCTTTCCTGCCCACTTTTACTCTCTTACTCAGCAGCTTACCTGGCTTCTCTGCCACAATCCTGCCTGTAACTTTTGGCTCTAGCTCTCTGTTGCCACCTTTTTGGATAGAAAACCCAGGTTTGGACGATTTACTCAGCTGTGAATTTGGTTCCTTTCATATTATGATTTCTTTCTTTCTTTCTTTCTTCCTTTCCTTCTTTCTTTCTTTCTTTTCTTTCTTTCTTTCTTTTCTTCTTTTCTTCCCTTCTCTTTTGCAGCATGTGGGATTTTAGTTCCCTGACCAGGGATCCAACCTGCATCCTCTGCATTGGAAGTGCCGAGTCTTAACCACTGGACTGCCACCGCCAGGGAAGTCCTCAGATTATGATTTCTTGTTTTGACCTGCTGCTTCTGCTTCCCTGCACTGCTCCTGAGGATAAAAGTGCCTGCCCCAGTCCCAGGAAAGCCAGCTCGCCTGCCCCATCCCTCATTCATCCGTGCCTGACAAGGGGACAGGAAGCCAACATCCTAACACTGCCCTATTTGGACATGCAGCCCACATGGTCACCTACCCAACTGAGGGCTTTTCTATGCTCCACCCTCTAATATGTAATTACCCTTGCCCTACAAACCATGTAAGTATCTTTCATCATCCAACTATTTACCTGCCACAAATGATAGTTTTTTTCATCTGGAAGAAGGGCTGCACATTTCCCCCCCACCCAGGGTCGTGTGTGATTAGATGCAGTGAAGAAAGGGGGAAGGACATATGCCTCTGAGTCACACTGACTTGGAGTCAAATCCTGTTTTTCTACTTATTAACTGTCGGGGGGGAACTTAATGTCTCTGAGGAGTCATAGTTTCAGAATCTAATATGGGGGTTGTGCTGTCTCCCCTACAGGGCCATTCTGAGGATTAAGTAACACAGGTGAAAAGTACATAAAATGTGCTTGAAAAGGTAGCAGTTTTTGAGTGGTGATGACTAATTTCTCATAAATTCCAGATAAAGGAATCATTTTTGTTTCCCATTAGAGTGGTCATAAATTGCGCGTTCATGAATGGAATTTTACATCAAGGCGGGTGTTCGTTCTTGAGCAAATCATCCTTGTAGGCCCACCTAGACTTTTAATTTAATTTTCTGATGAGACACATAATGCACAAGGAATCTGCAAAGGCTGCCCAGTGTCTTTGTAACATTAAAAAAAAAAAACAACTATAGGGGCTTCCCTGGTGACGCAGTGGTTGAGAATCTGCCTGCCAATGCAGGGGACACGGGTTCGAGCCCTGGTGTGGGAAGATCCCACGTGCCGCGGAGCAACTGGGCCCGTGAGCCACAACTGCTGAGCCTGTGCGTCTGGAGCCTGTGCTCCGCAACAGGAGAGGCCACGATAGTGAGAGGCCCGCGCACCGCGATGAAGAGTGGCCCCCGCTCGCCGCAACTGGAGAAAGCCCTCGCACGGAAACGAAGACCCAACACAGCCAAAAATAAATAAATAAATTAATTAATTAATTTAAAAAATGCAACTGCGGGGGAAAAAAAAAACAACTATAAAGAGTAATTCATAAAGAAAATTACATAAAATAAATGTACAATTTAACAAAATATTATAAAGTTCACATTCATGTAGCCACCACCCTGTTCAAAAAATAGATTATTATTGTCAAGCCATAAGCATCCCCTGTTCACCTCTCAATCACAATTCCATTTCCTTATAGGAAACCATGGTCTGAATGTTATAGTAATCACTTCCTTACCTTTCTTTATACATTTGCCACCTATGTCACCGTTCCTAAACAATATCATTAGTTTTGTCCATTTTGGAAGTTTATATAAATGAAATCAGGCAGTGTGTATTCTTAAGCATCTGGCTCCTCTCACTCAACATTACGCTTTTACGATTTGTCCGTATCAGTGCATGCAGCTGTGGTTTGTTCATTTTCAGTATTCTATAGAATTCCTTTATGTTAATATACCACAATTTTATCTTTTCTAGTATTGATGGACACTTGTTTCCAGTTTCAGGCTCTTCTGTATAATGCATGTATGAATATACCTGTGCATGTGGCCTGTTTCTCTAGGGCTGACGTTGCTGAGTTAAAAGATGTGAGCGCCTTCAATTTTTCTACCACATCCAAAGTGATTTTACCAATTTAAACTTTCATAGCAGTTTATAAAACTGTTGTATTAGACCTTGTGATGGTTAATTTTATGTATCAGATTGGCTGGGCCATTGTGCCCAGGTATTTGGTCAAACATTATTCTGGATGTTTGGATGTTTCTGTTGAGGTTGTCTTTTTTTCAGAAAAGATTAGCATTTAAGTTAGTGGACTTTGAGTAAAGCAGATCACCCCCATAATGTGGATGGGCCTCATCCCATCAGTTGAAGGTCTTAACTGAACATAGACTGACCACCCCTAAACAAGGAGAAATTCTTCCAGCAGACAGCCTGTGGGCTCTAACTGCGATTCTTCCCTGAGTCCAGCCCACCAGCCTAGCCCATCAGATTTGGGACTCACCAAGGCTCCACAATCATGTGAACCAATTTCTTAAAATAAATATCTCTCTCTCTCTCTCCCTATCTATCTATCTATCTATCTAATCTATCTATCAATCAACATCTAGAATACATACATATATAGAGAATATTATATATATATATTTATATATATGGAGAGAGAGAGAGAGAGAGAGGAAGCCAGTCTTTGTTCTACTAAGGCCTACAACTGATTAGATGAGGTCCACCCACATTATAGAGGGCAATCTGCTTTATGCAAAGTCCACTGATTTATATATGTATATGTATGTAGTATACACATACACACACATCCTGTTGGTTCTGTTTCTCTGGATAACCCTGACTTATACAGACCTAAAATTAAGGCTTATTACGCACGGCATTGACAGCTGGCAAAACAGAGAGGGCCTTTAATGGCCTAATGGCAAGTCCGCCTCCTCACGCTGCTCCATTGGAAAAGGTCCCCTAGTCAAACAACCCTCCTTATCCAGGGGACCAGGCACAGCTCCTGATTACCTCTGAGTACTGGGTTTCAGTTTCCTGTCAGCCTGTAGAATTATTCAAACAAATCAATCATATCTTCCCATGGGAGCCAGAGGGCACTCCATCTTCCTGATACCGCAAAGCCTGCTTCCCACAGCCCCTGGTTGTTTGCTCTGTTCCTAAGTGCAGGCTCTGTGTGGCCCTGTATGGCATGGGATGTCCTCATCCCTCAGGATGTGAGTATATGTGACCAATAAGCTGCTGTTGATCTTATCTGTCCAAGTGTCAAGTGTTGTGTGTTTAGTGATCCCCCTAACTATAGAGCAGGAATCCCTCCTTCACTAGTGGAATGGGAGGCATTTAAAACAAAAAGCTAGGGCTTCTCTGGTGGCACAGTGGTTGGGAGTCTGCCTGCCAGTGCAGGGGACACGGGTTCGAGTCTTGGTCCGGGAGGATCCCACATGCCACGGAGCGACTAGGCCCATGAGCCACAACTACTGAGCCTGTGCTCTAGAGCCCGTGAGCCACAGCTACTGAGCCTGCGTGCCACAACTACTGAAGCCCACGCGCCTAGAGCCTGTGCTCTGCAACAAGAGAAGCCACCGCAATGAGAGAACCGCGCACCGCAGCAAGGAGTGGCCCCCGCTCGCCGCAACTAGAAAAAAGCCCTCACGCAGCAATGAAGACCCAATGCAGACAAAAATAAATAAATAAAATAAAATAAAATAAAATAAAAATTAAAAAAATAAAAAATAAAAAGAATAAAATAAAACAAAAAGCTAGTATTCCATCAAATTCTCACCAACACCTGGTATTGCCATAATTTAAACTTTTAGTCAATCTATTAATATCTCATTATAGTCTTAATTTTTTTCAATTTTTTAAATTGAAGTAAAGTTGATTTACAATGCAGTACAGCAAAGTGATTCAGTTATACATATATATACATTCTTTTTTTAATATTCTTTTCCATTATGGTTTATCATAGGATACTGAATATAGTTCTCTGTGTTATACAGTAGGACCTTGTTGTTTATCCATCCTATATATAATAGCTTACATCTGCTGACCCCAACCTCCCACTCCATTCCATCCCCAAACCGCCTCCCCCTTGGCAACCACCAGTCTGTTCTCTATGTCCGTGATTCTGTTTGTTTCATTGATAGGTTCATTTGTGTCATATTTTAGATTTCACATGTAAGTGGCAGCATATGGTATTTGTCTTTCTCTTTTTGACTTACTTCACTTAGTATTATAATCACTAGTTGCATCCATGTTGCTGCAAATGGCATTATTTCATTCTTTTTTATGGCTGAGTAGTATTCCATTGTATATACATACCACATCTTCTTTGTCCATTCCTTTGTCAATGGACATTTAGGTTGCTTCCATGTCTTGGCTATTGTGAATAGTGCTGCAATGAACATAGGGGTGCATGTATTTTTTTGAATTATAGTTTTATCTGGATATATGCCCAGGAGTGGGATTGCTGGATCATATGGTAATTCTATTTTTAGTTTTCTGAGGAACCTCCATACTGTTTTCAACAGCGGCTGCACATTATGGTCTTAATTTTTATTTCCTTGATCACTAATGAGACCATGCACTTTTTTAAAAAAAATTATTTATTTATTTATTTATCCATCTATGGCTGTGTTGGGTCTTCGTTTCTGTGCGAGGGCTTTCTCTAGTTGCGGCAAGTGGGGGCCACTCTTCATCGCGGTGCGTGGGCCTCTCACTGTCGCGGCCTCTCTTGTTGCGGAGCACAGGCTCCAGACGCGCAGGCTCAGTAGTTGTGGCTCACGGGCCTAGTTGCTCCATGGCACGTGGGATCTTCCCAGACCAGGGCTCGAACCCGTGTCCCCTGCTTTGGCAGGCAGATTCTCAACCACTGCGCCACCAGGGAAGCCCTGGGATTGATTTTTTTGGTATGATGTGAAGTAGGGGTACAACTTGCTCATTCTCCTGTGTGGATCTCAAATTGTGACAACATCACTTATAAATTTTGGTATCTGGTAGACCAAGTCCCCCCACTTTTTTCTCCTTCAAGAGTGTCATTGCAGGGCTTCCCTGGTGGCGCAGTGGTTAAGAATCTGCCTGCCAATGCAGGGGACACGGGTTCGAGCCCTGGTCCGGGAAGTTCCCACATGCCGCGGAGCAACTAATGTGCCACAACTCCTGAGCCTGTGCTCTAGAGCCCACAAGCCACAGCTACGGTAGCCCGCGTGCCTAGAGCCCGTGCTCCACAACCACAACAAGAAAAGCCACCGCAATGAGAAGCCCGCGCACCTCAACGAAGAGTAACCCCCGCTCACCACAACTAGAGAAAGCCTGCATGCAGCAACGAAGACCCAATGCAGCCAAAAATAAATAAATAAAATAAATAAATAAATTAAAAAAAAAAAAAGAGTGTCATTGCTTTTCTTGATCCCTGCATTTCTATATGTATTTAGAATCAGTTCATCATGTTCCACAAAAAAAACAAAATATCTGTTGGGATTTTTGACTGGTATTAATTTACATCTATAGATTATTTGGGAGGAGAATTGACAAATCTTCCAATTAATGAATATATTATAGTCTTCCAGTTATTTGGGTCTTCTTTAATATCTCTCAGTATAGTTGTTTAGTTTTTTCTGTAGATGTATCCCACCTATTTTTGTTCATGTTTTTCCTAGATGCTTGATACATTTTATGTTATTAGACGTGGTTTATATTTTAGTTCGATCAATATCACTAAAAATCTTTTTTGTGTCTAGTTTCCCCTTTCTTCTGTTTATGTAGCAAGGCCTAGTTTTATCACTGACTAGCAGTCTTAGATTTTGTATCTACTTTACAGCTCCAGTTACACTGAATTTGGTTGGGTTTGGGTCTTCAATCTTAGATCCTAACCAACAAGGACTTACTGTATAGCACAGGGAACTCTGCTCAATATTATGTAACAATCTAAATGCGAAAAGAATTTGAAAAAGAATAGATACATCTTTGCTGTATACCCGAAACTATCACAACATTGTTAATCAACTATACTCCAATATAAAATAAAAAGTTAAAAAAAAATCTTAGGGACTTCCCTCGTGGTCCAGTGGTTCAGACACCGCGCTCCCAATGCAGGGGGCCCAGGTTCGATCCCTGGTCAGGGAACTAGATCCCGCACGCTGCAACTAAGACCTGGCGCAGCCAAATAAACAAATAAATATTAAAAAAAAAAAAATCTTAGATCCTAATTTGAACCCTCTACCTCCACGTCAGGTTCTGTGTGTGAGACTAAAAGGTGGTAGAAGACTGATTAACCTCTCACCAGAGGGTCTAGGGAAGATTGATCTTTCCTTATATCTAGCCCATTAAGCAAGCCTTTCAGTAACATCTCCAGAATGTATCCTGAATCCACTCGTCTCCTTCTCTGAGGCATGACCCCCAGTCTAGCCACAGTCATACCTTACCTGGACCACTGAATAGCTTCCTAACTGGTTTCCATGCTTCCACTCTGCCTCTTCCGTGCTTCTCCATGCCACAGCCAGAACTGTAAAGAATATGAGTTGATTTTCCATGGGAGACCATTCTGATGGGAAGCCATTTAAAAGGCTTTCTCTCTACACTTCTAATAAAATCTAAATTCTCTAGCCTCTCTGGCCTATGAGACTGGTCCCAGCTTACCTCCATCTCCCTGTCCAATCTCCTCTTGTGTTACTCAACACCCCCCTTATTCCATCTGGCCCCCAGCCTTCTGACAGTTTCTAGAATATGCATACGCTTTCCTGCCTCTCTCCTTGCTCTCCCTGTGCCAGGACTTTTCGTTCACCAACTTTCTGCGTGGCTGGTTCATCCTTCAGGTGAGTTTGAGCCTTTAAATATTCCTCCTCAGAGCAGGCTTTCTGACCACCTTCACTGTTATTCTCTGCCATAGTGCCCCTTGGCTTTCCTCTTACGTTTATCACAAGAGGGCTATCATTTTGTTTGCTCATTGTTCCCTTGATTGTTATTTGTCTTCCGCTCTAGACTGTGAACCACCTGAAGGCAGGGACCCCACCTGTCTTGTTCACCATTCCATTCCTGATACATCAAACTGTGCTCACCATCTAGAAGATATTCAAATGATTATCTAGAAGAATCTCAAATGATTGTGTGTAATGATCAGTGACAACCGTGTGTGTGACTGGGATAGGAGATGGGTGAACGAGTCTAGTATAAATGTTCTTCACCCAGTGAGACGGTGCTAACTAAAAATTGGTACTCGCCACCTGCCTGTTCAAGGATGAAGTCACTAGCCTCTGCAGCTGCTGACCTTCAACACACCCTGAAGGGAGTTCAGGGTGGAGATCAGGAACGAGGCACACTGCTCTGGGAACAACTGGCAGAGCAGGCTTTCAGCAAGTTAGATGTTTTCAGGAGAAGATTTTATGAGCCCAATTCTTGCATTTCCTCATGTCTAGAAAAGCACTGAGATCATTAAATGTGACACCTGCGCCTCATGACTAGCAGCCAGCCTCTGCCAACATGTGTCTTGACTGTACGTGCCCCCTTCACTGAAATCATATATAACACTGACCTTCCCTCTTTTTTTTTTTTTATAAATTTATTTATTTTATTTATTTATTTTTGGCTGCGTTGGGTCTTTGTTGCTGTGTGCAGGATTTCTCTAGTTGTGGCGAGCGGGGGCTACTCTGTTGCGGTGCGCGGGCTTCTCATTGCGGTGGCTTCTCTTGTTGCAGAGCACGGGCTCTAGGCACGCGGGCTTCAGTAGTTGTGGCACGTGGGCTCAGTAGTTGTGGCTCGCGGGCTCTAGAGTGCAGGCTCAGTAGTTGTGGCACACAGGCCTTAGTTGCTCCGTGGCATGTGGGATCTTCCCGGCCCAGGGCTCGAACCCACGTGCCCTGCATTGGCAGGCGGATTCTTAACCACTGGGCCACCAGGGAAGCCCGACCTTCCCTCTTTGAATAAAAAAAAAATATTGCCTGCCATATCAGTAAACAAAGGATGCTGCAGCCATCCAGCTATCACATTACAGCCGCCCCCGGATGGTGAGCCCTGAGGGAACTCAGGATGGACACAATGCCTGCTAATGCAGCCACCCCCTAACAGTGCACCCTGAGGAGACTCAGCATGAGAAAACACAGGATACTGGCCCCAGATAGCCGAGGTGCACACCAAAGGAATGATTTCAATGAGCCCAGATTTTGCATCTTCCCTTACAAAGAAAAGCACTAAATTCCTTAACTTGAGATATCTGATTTTCTTTAATTAACAGTAATCATTTGATGTTCTGACTACCTGGTCTTTGTTGCAAAAACTCCTACGCATCCTTCCCTCGCCCCCTCTCCTCTTCAGAGCAGTGTCTCAGGGTCATCTGAGAGTCCTGTCTCCTGGGCTTGAAGTCCTCAGAATGTCCACCAAATAAAACATAACTCTCAGCTTTTAGGTTGTGCATTTTTTTCAGTCAACACCTTCTACCTCTTTGGAGCAGTTTCTCAGAGCTATCTGAAATTCTATCTCCCAGGCTATAGTCCTCATTTTTTTTTTTTTGGCTGCACTGCGTGGCTTGTGGATCTTAGTTCCCCAACTAGGGATTGAACCAGATCGGGTTGGAAGCTCAGAGTCCTAACCACTGGACTGCCAGGGAATTCCCTATCGCCCTCATTTTACCCCAAATAAAACTTAACTCACATTAAGCATTTTTTTTTTCAATCATCAAGGGGATTCCACCTGTTGGTCCCTAACAATTCCATCTTTCTGATCCCTTTCCATCCTTCATCTCAGTGAGTTAAAGGACGAAAACTACCCACAAACAGGAAGAACGGGTATTAAAAGAAGCACACCAATGGCACACTGGTATCAACTGCTGGCTTCTGCTGTGGCTGGGGGCTAATGTGGCCCATCCTCATGGTTTGCAATCACAGCTCTTGCCTGCCTTGTGACAGGCTCAGATTCCATTTCTGGTCCATGCAACTTCCTTTCAGCCCGCCACCCAGCACACAGCAGAAACTCAACAGATATTTGTTGACTGATTGGATGACTCTTTTGACACGGGCCATCAAGGACACAGATGAGGGACTTCCTTGGTGGCGCAGTGGATAAGACTCTGCGCTCCCAATGCAGGGGGCCCGGGCTCGATCCCCGGTCAGGGAACTAGATCCCACATGCATGCCGCAACTAAGGAGCCCATGTGACACAACTAAGACCCGGTGCAACCAAATAAATAAATAAATATTTAAAAAAAAAAAAAAAGGCCACAGATGAAATTGTCCTACCATGCCTTCTAGCAGTTATTTCCTCCTGCACACCCACCCAAGTAGGCACCTTTGGCAGCTGCGACCAGGAGGCTGGTGATGCCCATTACCTCCTCTAAAGAAGTGGTAAGGCTAAGAGAGGAGAGACACAAAGATATTACATGGAGGTGGGGGTGGAACGGAGGAGAGCAAGCCCTCTCCCAAATTCCAGAGAAACAGCTGCACCAGGGGCACATTAACAATTCAAGGCTGTGGAGGCAACGCTCTTGATCCCACCCTCACCCCAATATATATCAGTCATGCTTTCCTTGTGACTGCTAGCCCCAAGTTACTCTCATTTTCATACCTTACTAAATACATAGAAATTTAAACATTAGCATTAATTGCCTTCATTTACCTGTGTGCTACAATAAAATGATCTTTTGGTAAAATTTTCTTTAATATTACAAATAGGGCTAGATTGATGCTTTCCATCCATCCTAACCGTATTCTATCATTGCTTCACCTCATCCCAGGGTATTCGCTGGGGATCCAAACCCCACTGCCTTTTCATTTAGTCAGAAGCTCCCTAGGGCCTTTCTGGGCCATGCTTCCGGCCACGGTGCAGCTCAGACAAGTGGCAAAAGCTCCCACCTCAAAGAACTCTTGTCCTGTCTGCATTTTCAAAGACTACCCTTTCATCCGCAACACCATTCTAATTTGCCATCCAGAGAGCTGACCCGGAAAGCTCGATCCATTGGTGGATTCTGGCTCTCCTGCTAGGTCTCTGGACTTTCCCCTCAGCCTCTTCTCCTTTAGGCTAAAATGGAAAAGGAAGAGGGAACAAAGCCCTGGGGGGATGGGGTAGCCAGGGCCCTTCTTTCCGCCTCAGGAAGTGTGCTCTGATCAGGAAGTGGCTACCTGGGTGACCAGAGTCGGGTTTCAGGCCTTTGAAGAGCCCCCTGGTCAGAATGCTGGTTTACTCTTCTTCAAAGCTCCTTCATTTCTTTTTTACTGTTTTTTTAACAAGGTGCCGCCGCCTGGATTTAAAGGGACTTTGTCCTTTGTTGGCCTCTCTGAATGGTTTTTAAAGCAGTGTTCTGATGGAAACAAAACCTATTTCTTTTTTTAAAAAATACTTATTTATTTATTTATTTGGTTGCGCCGGGTCTTAGTTGCGGCAGGTGGGCTCCTTAGTTGTGGCATGCAACCTCTTAGTTGCGGCATGCACGTGCGACCTAGTTCCCTGACCAGGGATCGAATCCAGGCCCCCTGCATTGGGAGCGCGGAGTCTTATCCACTGCGCCCCGAGGGAAGTCCCAACAAAACCCATTTCTGACGTAATTTCCTGGTAGGGTCCTCTGGACAGTGGACTCCCCAGGCCCCAGGCCTTGGCAAGAGCAGGCTGTGGGGTAAGTCCTGCATCCCTGTGCAGACCATCTAAGCCAGTGCGGAAGGGATCATCCTATTCCTGGGAAGTGCCTTGTCACAAATTGTCCTGAAGGGTAGACAAGCCTTAGGAATTCCAGCCCTGGCTCCACAAGGCTTTATATTCCCAGACCTCAGTCTCCTCATCTGTAAAACAGTGGACTTTTTTTTCTTTTTTTAATAAATTTACTTGTTTTATTATTTATTTTTATTTTTGGCTGCGTTGGGTCTTTGTTGCTGTGCACGAGCTTTCTCTGGTTACGACGGGCGGGGGCTACTCTTCGTTGCGGTGCGCGGGCTTCTCATTGCAGTGGCTTCTCTTGTTGGGAGCATGGGCTCTAGGCACGCGGGCTTCAGTAGTTGTGGCATGCGGTCTCAGTAGTTGTGGCTCGCAGGCTCTAGAGCGTAGGCTCAGTAGTTGTGGCGCACGGGCTTAGTTACACTGCAGCATGTGGGATCTTCCCGGGCCAGGGGTCGAACCCATGTCCCTTGCATTGGAAGGCGGATTCTTAACCACTGCGCCGCCAGGGAAGCCCCTAAAACAGTGGACTTTTATTTTTGCCATATTCTCGCACCGCTGTACTAGTATGTACTTTCATATTTGCTGTGGACTGAATTGTGTCTCCCAGACCTCCTCCAAATTCCTACATGGAAGCCCTAACCCCCAATGTGATTTTATCTGGAGATAGTCTTTAGGAGGTAATTAAAGTTCAGCGAGGTCATAAGGATGGGGTCCTAATCCAATAGGACGGTGGCCTTCTAAGAAGAGGAATAGACACACACATATGTTAGGGCAAACACTGACGGAAACTGCCTGCCCTGGTCAGGCAAGGTAGTAGCCACTTGCATGAGTTATCTTAAACAGGAGGTCCTGGTAAGGAATGCTGAACTAACAAGCTACCACCAACCAGAAGAATTCGGGAAAGGTCAAAAGGAGAGAGGAGACCGCAGTCTATGTGTCCTACCAACCTCCAGAAGGCTTCTCGCTGGAATCCATCTTGGCTGAACGATGCGTGCGCCACCAGGACGGACCCTGAGCCAGAGACAACCCGGAAACTAAGCCCATTCCCATAAAACCCGAGACTGTGAGCCACATGGCAGAGCAGCCCTCCTGGGTTCCCTTACCCTCCTGGACCCCACCCAGGTTGCCCTTCTCAATAAAGTCTCCTGCTTTGTCAGCACATGTGTCTCCTTGGACAATTCACTTTCAAGTGTTAGACAAGAACCCACTCTTGGGCCCTGGAAGGGGTCCCCCTTCCTGCAACACCTACACTTCCTCCATGTGAAGACACAGAGAAGAGGGACCTCCCTGAACATTCTTCTGTGCTGGCACCCTGATCTCGGACTTCCAGCCTCCAGAACTGTGAGAAAATGAAATTCTATTGTTTAAGCCACCTAGTCTAGGGTATTTTTATGGCAGCCTGAGCCGACTAATGGACTCATTTTGTTTACTTGAATACACTTATATAAAAAGGAAACTTGAATTCTCCTCTGTAAATGGAAAATCGGTAGCCCTCACCATAAATAGAATGAATCAGGGCCAACCAGACACAGGGCCTTGAGCCCAGAGTACTTTTAGGGGCCTATGAAAATGCTTTAATTTTAATTTATTTTAAAATCAGAAGAAAAAATAAATGCAATAACGAAACCAGTCTAGATTATATTCTTATTTATACCAATAAAGTCTTGAAATGTAATTTTTAATTTTTTTTTAATGCAGGAAGGGGCTCACCAAGGCAAAAGTGCCTAGGTTCCATGAAAGTCAGAATGCAGCCATGGAATGAATGTACCTATAAGAGAAATGCAATGAAAACAGATGACGTTCCTAAATTCTAGCAGATTCTGCCTGCTGAAGTCTCTGTACTTCCTTCCTTCTGTGCCTCCTCATTCCTTGTTAAAAATGGAAATTAACATGTGTTAGGTATTAAACACTGATTAGCACCAAACTGATACTTTGTCCTGGAGAAATCAAGAAGGATCAAAAGAAGTTGAAAAGGGAAATGCTTTCTCAGCTTATGATTTATTGTTATTTAGCACCACCTAAAATTGCTTGACATCCCTTCAGTGGGTTCATCCTGTACATGCGAGACACTGGCTTTGATGATGATGGTGATGATGATGATGATGTCGACCATCATATTATTGTGGTCCAGGTTTGTTAAGAATGCTTACCATATGTCAGGTCCTTGCCTAAAAATTTTCATATTCAAATCTCACTTAATGTTCACAGAGACATTGGGAACAAGGTATTATTACCTTTATTTTACAGATACACTAAAGCTTAGAGAGGTTAAGTAACTTGCCCAAAGTCACTGAGAAAATGTCAGAGCTTTAAATCCAGGTCCGATTGACCCTAAATCCCATATTCTTAATTCCTAGATTATACTTCCTATTTTTGTTTCCCTCTTTTCAATTGTCTTTTAAAAACACATCGTATTTGTTTATAGTTTTGAATGGATAGTTATTCACATAGTAGGAAATTTTAAAAATACAAAATAATTGAAATTAAGTCTCCCCACCCCACCCCAAGACACTCAGTTGCTCTCCACAGACTGATAAACCACACATCAGTTGCATCCTTCCAGGTTAGTCTATAACTGCTTAAAGATAATTTCCAGAAAAAGGTAAAATCATGACTTTCATATAGATATAAAATGGACACATGTTAAAGATTTCATTCTACTCATTAATCAACAAGGGAAACAGGCAGATGTTAAACTCAAAGAGAATCTGAAAACAGACACATTTATAGATCAAGAGTATTGGAATGAACATGCAAATAAAGGCAAAACTGGTTTTTCCATGGGGTGGGAGGAAGAAAGTCAATTAAACCTCTATTGGACAGAAAAAATTCGCATGTCCCTAAGAATTATTTTGCATCAGTTACTACAAAGTACAGAATTTCAAAGACAATGAAAGGCAGGCAGTCTGAAAAGGGTATGCTGTTTGTAGATAAACTTTTTTTCCCTCCCAAACTGATAACTATTCTATCAAGTTCTTAAGTATCCTTTCAGGTGAGTCTCTGCAAACATAAATGCAAACCTGCAAACATAATGTATACTTGCAAACATAAATGTATACACTGTAGTCTTTAAGCAAACAGCTAGGATGTCATACTGTCTATGGTGTCTGAAAAGGTTTGGTTTTTTTTTTTTTAATTTATTTATTTTTGGCTGCGTTGGGTCTTCGTTGCTGCGCTCGGGCTTTCTCTAGTTGCAGCGAGCGGGGGCTACTCTTCATTGCGGTGCACGGGCTTCTCATTGCGGTGGCTTCTCTTGTTGCAGAGCATGGCTCTAGGCGTGTGGGCTTCAGTAGTTGTGGCACACAGGCTCAGTAGTTGTGGCTTGTGGACTCTAGAGAGCAGGCTCAGTAGTTGTGGCACACGGGCTTAGCTGCTCTGCGGCACGTGGGATCTTCCCGGACCAGGGATCGAACCTGTGTCCCCTGCATTGGCAGGCGGATTCTTAACCACTGCACCACCAGGGAAGTCCTGAAAAGGTTTCTTTGTTTTTGTTTTCGTTTTTTTTCATGTATTAATGTATTTCCTGACTCTTTTTTCAGATGGTCTCTGAGACTCCCTGTCAATGACAGAACTGTCAGAAAGGAAGGTCCTGGCTCTCCCAAGGGTGGAAGATGACAATTCTCCCCTAAGAAGTGCCTGGAGGGGTCCTGAGGAGGGACCAGGCACTGTCACACCTCCCAGACAGGTACACATCTATGTCTCTGACCCTGGGGAAGAAAGGAAAGGAGAGGGTCTGCAAAATAGGAAGGTAGCAAATTCAAAGAGACTCCAGAGCAGGGGTCTCCTACAGGGCTGGGCAGCTAAAAAAGCAAGTGAAACTGGCCCAGCCAGGAGCAACGGGGAGTGGTGAGAACTGCGGTAAATGAGGGCAAGTTTTCCTGCTCTAAAGGGGCAGCCCCTACTCAGCTCCAGCCAACCATTGCCATGAGCAGGTGTGGGCCTACATATTGCCAACAGCCTCCTTTTCCAAGAGAAGTCAGAAATAAAAACTTTAATGTAAAAATATTTCCTTTTTAAAGAGAGAATATTTTTTATTTTTTTATTATTTTCTTAATTAGTATTTTTTTAATTGAAGAATAGTTGATTTACAATGTTGTGTTAATTTCTGCTGTACAGCAAAGTGATTCGGTTATATACATATATATATTCTTTTTTTAAATTATTCTTTTCCATTATGATTTATCATAGGGATATTGAATATAGTTCTCTGTGCTATACAGTAGGACCTTGTTTTTTATCCATTCTGTATATAATAGCTTACATCTGCTAATCCCAAACTCCCACTCCATCCCTCCCCAACCCCCTCCCCTTTGGCAACCACAAGTCTGATCTCTATGTCTGTGATTCTGTTTCTGTTTCATAGATAGGGTCATTTGTGTCATATTTTATGTTCCCCATATAAGTGATATCATATGGTATTTGTCTTTCTCTTTCTGGTTTACTTCACTTAGTATGATAATCTCTAGTTGCAACTATGTTGCTGCAAATGGCATTAGTTCATTCTTTTTTATGGCTGAGTAATATTCCATTGTATATATGTACCATATCTTCTTTGTCCATTCATCTTTTGATGGACATTTAGGTTGTTTCCATGTCTTGGCTATTGTGAATAGTGCTGCTATGAACATAGGGGTGCATGTATCTTTTTGAATTAGAGTTTTGTCTGGATATATGCCCAGGAGTGGGATTGCTGGATCATATGGTAATTCTATTTTTAGTTTTCTTTAAGGAATCTCCATACTGTTTTCCATAGTGGCTGCACCAGTTTACAGTCCCACCCACAATGTAGGAGGGTTCCCTTTCTTCCACACCCTCTGCAGCATTTGTTATTTGTAGACTTTTTGATGATGGCCATTCTGACCGGTGTGAGGTGGTACCTCATTGTAGTTTTGATTTGCATTTCTCTAAAAATTAGCAATTTTGAGCATCTTTTCATGTGTCTATTGGCCATCTGTATTTCTTCTTCGGAGCAATGTTTATTAAGGTCTTCTTCCCATTTTTCGATTGGGTTATTTGTTTTTTTGTTGTTGAGTTGTATGAGCTGTTTGTATATTTTGGAAATTAAGCCCTTGTTGGCTGCATCATTTGCAAATATTTTCTCCCATTCTGTAGGTTGTCTTTTCATTTTGTTTGTGGTTTCCTAAAGAGAGAATATTTTAAAATTTAAATGTTATTTATTTTTGAAGAGGTAGTTCATTCACATTGTTCAAAAATTTAAAAGGCAGTAGGGTTTATAATGAAAGGATTTCCTCCCCCTCCCATACCCAGTCACCTAGTTCCCTTCCCCAGAGAAAATCAGAATATCTTGTAACCTTCCAGAGATGTCGCAGGCATGCAGAGGCAAATATTATTTTTCCTTTACTTATACAGATCATAACATACTTTTCACTTTGTACTATATTTTGCTTTTTTCCTTAAAATTTATCTTTAAGAGTCTTCTCTATCAATACATAAGCAGCTTCCTCATTCTTTTTTTTAAAATTAATTAATTTATTTGTTTTCATTTTTGACTGTATTGGGTCTTTGTTGCTGTGCGCGGGTTTTCTCTAGTTGTGGTGAGCGGGGGCTACTCTTCGTTGTGGTGCACGGGCTTCTCATTGTCGTGGCTTCTCTTGTTGCAGAGCACGGGCTCTAGGCACGAGGGCTTCAGTAGTTGTGGCTCGCGGGCTCTAGAGCACAGGATCAGGAGTTGTGACGCACAGGCTTAGTTGCTCCACGGCCTGTGGGATCTTCCCGGACCAGGGCTCGAACCCATTTCCCCTGCATTGGCAGGCAGATTCTTAACCACTGCACTACTAGGGAAGCCCCTGCTTCCTCATTCTTGCTTACAGCCTAATATTTATTTGCATGTATGTACCATAATTAACTTAATCAGACCCCTCTTGATAATCATAGATTGTTTCCAAAGTTTTGCTCTCATAAGTAAACCTCTATTTATATTATTTCACACATTGATAAATATATCATCTATAGGCAAAAATCCTAGAAGTAGAACTGATTGATTAAAGAAATGTACATTTATGATTTTGATAGTTACTGACAATTTTCTCATCAGAGAGATGTACAAATTTACATTTCAACTAGCAATATATGAGAGTGCCTGTTTTTCCAGACTCTCCCAAAGATGTGTATTATCCATCTTTTTTATTTTTCATCAATCTGATAGGTGAAAAATGGTAACTTAGTATTGTACATATGTATTTCTTCTATTGTGAGCATAGTTGCTGGTCTTTCCACATGTTTAAGAATAATTTCTACATGATTTTCATTGAATTATCTTTTCATATCTTTCATCTGTTTTCTACTAGAGTTGTTTTTATTTTTCTTTATTTGTGGGTGCTCTTTATATATTAGGGGAATTAATACTTTGTTTGGAATACATTGCAAATAAGTTTCCTAGTTTGGTGCTTATATCTCTCATTTTTAAAATGTTGCATTATAGTTAAAAACTGGCACAAGCCAAACAAACAATACCTGCAAAATCGACCTTGTTTCTGAGCCACCAGTTGCCACTTCCATTTGCTAATCTTAAGAAAATGAATGGGAAAACCAAGGTATGGAGGCTATAAATTGCATTGACCAGAGTCATGTGGCCATGAGCATGGAACTCACCATATTCTGGTCTGGACCAGGGAATGCTTCCTAAATACCAGTTGTCCCTGATGGCAAACCAACAGTGAAGTGTGACCCCTTTGCTCCCATCAAAAGGTTCAATTCAGAAAAAGTCAGGGACTGAGGCTGAGACTGAGACAATTAGAGGAAGGCTGCAAAGAACTCACTAGACCACGCATAGGGATATCTGGGTTCCGATCCATGACTTGGGTAAGCCATTTCCCCTGTCTGGGCCCCTGTTTTCTCATCCACACTGTGTGACGTTGCAGAGAGTGGAGTGGTTAGACAACCCTAGACAATCTCAAAACTCCCTTCCAGTTCTGGGTTTAAGGGGACCTGAGGCTAATTTGAAGGTCCTGGGGCAGCCACATTCTAGAGGCTGTTCCCTGTTAAGAAAGACAACTTACAAGTACACATCCCTTTCCAGGAATCAAATTCCTTTGAGTATAACCTAATGAAGCAGACAGGACAGAAATTTTCATCACCATCTTTAACATGAGAAACTGAGGCCCAGGTAGACATAGTGGTTAAGAAGCGAGAAGTCAGCAGTCTGTGTTTAAGTTCCAGCTTAGAGACTGGACAGATGTGTGACATTGGGCCAATGAGCTAGCCTCAGTTTTCTTACCTATAAAATGGAGACAACTGGGAATTCCCTGGTGGTCCAGTGGTTAGGAGTCCATGCTTCCACTGCCAGGGGCCTGGGTTCGATCCCTCATTGGGGAAGTAAGATCCCATAAGGGGTGCAGTGCAGCCAAAAAAAAAAAAAAAAAAAAAAGGAGACAATAAAAAAATCTTATTTTATACCGTTAGAGGGAAAATTAAGTGAGAATGATGGGACAGATCAATTATAATAACGCATACCAAGCACTTAGTACAATGCCTGTGTTATGGACTGAATGTTTATGTTCCCCTAAAATTCATATGTTGGAGCCCTCACCCCACATGTGGCTGTATTTGGAGATGCAGCCTCTAAGGAAGTAATTAAGATTAAATGAGATCATAAGGGTGGGGCCCTGATTCAACAGGGTTAGTGTCTTTATAAGAAGAGACACAAAAGAGCTAATGTTCTGGGACTTCCCTGGTGGTGCATTGGTTAAGAATCTGCTCCCAATGCAGGGTACACGGGTTCGAGCCCTGGTCCGGGAAGATTCCAAGAGCCGAGGACCAACCAAACCCATGTGCTACAATGCCTGCACTCTAGAGCCCGTGAGTCACAACTATTGAGCCCACCTATCACAACTACTGAAGCCTGCGAGCCTAGAGCCCGTGTTCCGCAACAAAGAGAAGCCACCGCAATGAGAAGCCTGCACACAACAATGAAGACCCAATACAGCCAAAAAATAAATAAATAAATAAATAAATTTACAAAGAGCTAATGTTCTCTAGCTCTCCTTGAGTACAAGAACCAAAGAAAGGCCATATGAGGACATAGCAAGAAGGTGGCCATCTGCAAGCCAGGAAGAGAGCTCTCACCGGACACCAAGTAGGCTGGGACCTTGATCTTGGGCTTCTAGTCTCCAAAACTGTGAGAAATAAATTTCTGTTGTTTAAATCATCCAGCCTGTGGTATTTTGTTATGGCAGCCCAAGCAGACCAATACAGCCTGGCACATTCAATACACAGTAGTTATATTGCCACCATTGTTATTATTGTTACCTCTCTTGTCCAAAGTCTCCCAACTAGCGAAACCGAGCAAGACCCTGTGGGGCTTCTGGGCACGGAAGCCTTTCTGTCCCCTGTTTCTTGTTTGTAGGCAAGACTCCAGCCTCCATGACCTTCCCTGAGTTCCAAAGGGCAGATACTAACACCTGCTAATCCAGGGAGGAGAAGCCAAGAAACCACCTGAGGCAAGATTCAAGGGACCAGAGAAGCTCATCAAGATGAGGAGACTGACCACCTGGGCTGAGATGAAAGGAGTACCGGACCTGCCCACACCCTAGTCCAGTCAGCCACCCCACCCTGGGACTATTGCTATAAAGCTCCTCATTAAATCCTCCCAGGTGGAAACACACAGTTCTGAGAGGCACAAGCCTGCTGGGTCCCCCTTTGCCTGGCAAAGCAATAAAGCTATTCTTTTCTACTTCACCCAAAACTCTGTCTCTGAGATTTGATTCAGCACCGGTGCACAGAGGCTGAGCTTTCGGCCTCACTAGCAAGTGCGTGAGTGGCTGAGCCGGGCTGAGGGAGCGGGTTCCTAGACTCAGCAGGCCATCTTCCTGCTCCTGGGGCAAGAACCCCCCCCAGCTCCTCTCCTGGGCCTCCTCGTCTCCATGGCAACCTCTGCTCCACGCCCTCCACCTCACCCACAAGGGCCGGGCTCGCCTTCACTCACGGGGGGGGGGGGGGGGGGGTGCAGCCTATCAAGAGAGGTTTGCATGTGTGCGTGTCTGTGCGTGTGTGTGAGGGTTACCCAGGAGAAGGAGATGTGTGAGGGGGACCGGAAGAGGGAGTCCTTCCTCAGTCAAAAGAAGCAGGAAATTCCTTTCTGCCTTTGGTTCCTTGAGAACTTCTCTGGGCTGTATGGAGACAAGGGAGGGCTAGGGTGATTCTGAGATTAACCCTCCCTGTCCCAGACAGAAACAAGCCCAGGGAGAAGGCCTGGAGGACAAAAACTGCTCCTTTCTAACCCAATCTTCCCCTCAAAGATGCTCTGAAGGGTCCCGGCCCCTTCTGAACAACTTGAACCTTTGGCCCAGAGCTCTGCATTATAAACAGGTAAAGTGCTTTGGTACCTACAAGGTGCCCCTCATGTATACAATCTCATTTTGTTCTTTTTTTTTTGGCCACACCTCTCGGCTTACAGGATCTTAGCTCCCCGGCCAGGGATCGAACCCAGGCCCTCAGCAGTGAAAGTGCCAAGTCCTAACCACTGGCCCGCCAGGGAATTCCCTAATCTCATTTTATTCTTACAGTAAACAGACAATAAGTCAAACCTAGAGTTTTTGGGGGGTATATCTTCTTTATTAAAAAAAAATTTTATTGAGCTATAATTGACATATTATATTAGTTTTAGCTGTACAACATAATGACTCACTGTTTGTATGTACTGGGAAATGATCACCACAATCAGTAAGGCAAGTTACCAATTATCTTTCTTGTGATGAGAACTTTTAAGATGTACTCTCTAAGCAATTTTCAAATATAAAATGCAGTATTATTAACTATAGTCACCATGCTGTACGTTACATCCCCAGGACTTATTTATAACTGGAAGTTGGTACCTTTTGATCCCCTTCACCTATTCCTCCCACGTCACCTCCCCTTGCCTCTGGCAAGCAATCTGTTCTCTGTATCTATGAGCTTGGTTGTTTGTTTGTTTGTTTGTTTAGATTCCATATATAAGTGACTTAGAGGCCTTTCTCCTCCAACTTTTGTTGTCTATACAGACATACGTCCCTTCTACTCGATGGTAAAGACAAAGGGTTGGCCTCACCCTTCCCTGTGTCCCGCAGAGAGCTCAACAGAGGGCCTTGAAGAAGCAGGCGCTTGAAAATTTTTGTGGAATAAATGAATAAATGCTGACTAGATCAGAGAGAAGTAAAGAGTTCTCCTACTCAGGAAGATAGTGTTGCCATTGCTCTAAGGGCGCAAACTCAGGCATCTCTGTTCCTCCAACCCAGCACATTCACTCCTGGGCAGGCACCGGACATCATTTGAATACTGATTATTATTGTTATTACAATATTTTTACTGTTGTAACTGTCACTTATTGTCCAAATATAAGCACATGACTCCTCACATCCACTATTACTAGCCCCATTTTACAGATGAGACATTGGAGACACAGAGAGGGGAAGTAATTTACCCAAGGTTATTCAGCCAACGATAGTGGAGCTGGGATTCCATCCTGATTATTTATATCTTGAGCTTGAAACTGAGCGGGGCCCAGTGGGGCTCCCAGGCACAGAGGTCTTTTTGTCCCCCATTTCTGGTAGGCAAGACTCCAGCCTCCATGACCTTCCCTGAGTTCCAAAGGGCAGATTCTAACACTTGCTAATTAAGGGAGGAGAAGCCAAGAAACCACCTGAGGCAAGATTCAAGGGACCAGAGAAGCTCATCAGGATTAGGAGACTGCCCACCTGAGCTGAGATTAAGGGAGTGCACATCCTGCACACACCCTAACCTTGTCAGAGACCCCGCCCTTGAACTATTGCTATAAATCCCCGCATCAAATCCTCCCAGGTTGGGACACACAATTTTGACGGGCATGAGCCTGCTGTATTCCCCTTTGCCTGGCAAAGCAATAAAGCTCTTCCTTTTTTTTTTTTTTTTTTTATTTATTAATTTGGTTGCACCGGGTCTTATTTATTTTTATATTTATTTTTGGCTGTGTCGGGTCTTCGTTTCTGTGCGAGGGCTTTCTCTAGTTGCGGCGAGCGGGGGCCACTCATCATCGCGGTGCGCGGGCCCCTTCACTATCGCGGCCTCTCCTGTTGCGGAGCACAGGCTCCAGACGCGCAGGCTCAGTAGCTGTGGCTCACGGGCCCAGTTGCTCCGCGGCATGTGGGATCCTCCCAGACCAGGGCTCGAACCCGTGTCCCCTGCATTAGCAGGCAGATTCCCAACCACTGCGCCACGAGGGAAGCCCCAAGCTCTTCCTTTTAACTTCACCCAAAACTCTGTCTCTGAGATTCGATTCGGCACCGGTGTACAAAGGCTGAGATTTCAGCATCAGACTTACAGTTTTCAAAGTTCCTCCGGTGCTGTGAACAGCCTCACAGTGGTCCTGGGAAGCATGTGGAAGTTTCCACAGCCCACCAAAGGCCATGCTGCACTGGGGGGCAGGTATGGAACTAGAATCCAGGTCTGATAGGGCTCATTCTGACACACAAAGGTCTGCCTTGTGTGAGAATGTGAAGGCCACACCTGTGGGCCTCCCAGCTGGGTGAGGGTTTGGGATCCAGCCCAGGATGGGGAGGCTGGGCTAAGTCCATGATTCTGAATTCACTCTGGGGACTCAGGGCTTCTGTGAGATGAAAGGAAGGTGAACCACAAAGTGGAGGACAGACTTTGCTCCACATTTTGGAGCCACTTTGAGTTTCCATATTCACAGCCGGGCACCTTTGCTCATGCTGTTCCCTCTTCCAGGAACAGCCCTCATCCCACATTCTACTCTAGCTAACTCATCGTGCTTGCAATTCACTTGGATCTTTACCTCTTCTAGGAAACCTCTGCCCCTCTCTGAGGCTGGATCCAGTGACCCTCCTTCCCGCTCCCACAGCATCAGTTGATTGCCTATAGCTTAATGCTGACCACTTTGCATTAAAAATGTAGGGGCTGCATTCTTTCTCTCTGTCCCAATAGTCAGAGAGCTTCTCAAGCGCAGGGACCCCACTTTCTCGTTGTGGTCAGTGCCTGGCACTCTGTAGTAAACGCTTATTAACTAGATGAATGACCAGAGGTGGGTTCAAACGCCTCAGTTCCTTCATTGCTACCTATGTTAAGGGATTGTGGACAGTGTCCTATTCATTTCTGGCATACAGAAGATGCCCAGTTTGGGACTTGCCTGGTGGTCCAGTGGTTAGGACTTGGTGCTTTCACTGCTGTGGGCCCGGGGTTTGATCCCTGGTCGGGGAACTAAGATCCCACAAGCCGCCGTGGGCCCAAAAGAAGCAGAAGCAGCAGCAGCAGCAGCAGCCGAAGCCCAGTTAAAGTTTCCTGAATTGAATTAAACAGAATTAATCGTTCTGCAAATACAGTACATCCCACATTTGAGCAGAGAAGTTGCTTGGTTCCAACACATTTAGATAAAAAGTAAGTGAGGGGACTTCCCCGGTGGCACAGTGGTTAAGAAGCCGCCTGCCAATGTCGGGGACACGGGTTCGAGTCCTGGTCCGGGAAGATCCCACATGCCGCGGAGCAACTAAGCCCGTGCGCCACAACTACTGAAGCCCGCGCGCCTAGAGCCCGTGCTCTGCAACAAGAGAAGCCACCGCAATGAGACGCCCGCGCACCGCATCGAAGAGTAGCCCCTGCTCGCCGCAACTAGAGAAAGCCCGTGCACAGCAACGAAGACCCAACGCAGCCCAAATAAATAAATTTATTTAAAAAAAAAAAAAAGTAAGCGAGGTAGTGAGCTCAGAACTCAAAATATGTACTCAAGATATTTTCTGATTTCCTTCCTCCTCTGGACTGGGGATGGGGGTGAGGAAGATGGGCTCAGTCCTCCCAAAGAGTCTCATCATTACTAGGAGACTCTTCCCCAGATGCTGCTCCATGCTCTGGGGCTGCTCCACAGTGGCCTCAGCTTCGTGCTGGGGGAAAGGCCCTCTGCTCTTGCACAGGGGTGGAGACTCTGGGCTGTGTTTGGGGGCACAGTTACGCCTGCAGTTTGTAATGGATTGATGGTAAAATAAGGCAGGCCCCTTAAGTCCACCTTGGGGCCCCCAACACCCCAACTGTCTCCCAAATCTAACATATAGTAGGCACTTACTAAGTATTAAACCTAGTAAAGGAGTGAAGGGTCTACCAAACCCCAAAGCAAGAGAACGGATCCAACAGCGCCCTCTTGCGGTGCTCTGCATCAAGAAGTCACCTGGGAGAAACGTCTGCAGTTCCACCACCGAATGCTGGACAGCACAAAGGATCCCAAGCTGCCAGGGGAGGGGTCCTTGTCGGGGATATAGTCTACGCTGTCTCCCACCCATTTTTAGAGATGGGGCACATGGGCCCAGAGAGGGGAAATGATTTGCCCAGGGGGCTCTGGGAATTCGCTAGAGGGGCTTAGGGCGGCGGTCTGACGGCGGAGGCTCCCGAGCGACCTGTCGCGGAGCTGCGCGTGCATAGCGAGCACCCTGTATTTGCTTAGAGCGAGTGTGTGTTTGGGGCGGCGGCTGAGAGGGGCCTGACGGAGATGGTGCAGCCCCCGGCTGGGCCTCTAGCGGCGGAGCTGGAACTAGAACCCGGATGGGCGGACCCCGGCCCCGCGCCCCCTCGCACTCGCTGCCTGGTGCAGGGCGCCCCCTAGCGGGACGCCGGGATCCGGCAACGCCGCGCTCTCCCAGGCCCGCCTGGTCTCACGACGAAAGAGCTCAAGTTCCGGGGATCCGAGCCCACCGCCCCGGGGACCGGGCGGGTCCTCCCCGCGGTGGCCTCGCAGTCTCAGCCGAGGCGGTGGGGAGCAGGTCAACCCGGTCACCGCGGGTGGAACGGAAAGTGGGCGGGGCTCTCGGAGGTGGTGTCCCCGGGGCGGGGCGCGCGTAGTTCGCAGTCCGGTGCGCACTCTGGCTGGAGCCCGTCGGAGCTTTACACTCGGTCCCGAGATGACGGCGAGCAAGCGGGTGGCGAAGGTAACGGCGAGTAGGATGACCCCTTTGTCACGGTTCCGGTGACTTTCTATTCCGTCCTCCCTCCATCCCTCCTCCAGCTCTCCGAGCGCATTTGTTTGTCTGAGTACCAGGGCTGGCTGAATCCCTGCATCCCTCCCTCCTCCCCAGTGGAAGAGTGGGTCTACGAGAGGGGCCAGAGCTGGAGTTTGGGGAAGTGAGGACGTGTCGAGCAGGGGTGTCGCTGGCTCCCTGAGCTGTGCTGGGGATGGGGATGAGCCACCGCCCCCCAAATTGGTTTCAGTTTCATTTCTCTGCCAGAAACTCGTGATAACAATTACGTGCGTCTCAGGTGCGGGAAGGGTTGGTTCCTTGGAGTCTTTTTTGGAGCCAGGCGTTCTGTTGGGGGTGGTGGCAGGTGCCTTTTGAACAGAGATAACCAGGACAAGGTCCTTGCCTTGGAATAGCCCATGGCCCGCTCCATATTTTGGTACCCACGTTAGAGTCCCGAGAAGTATGCGATGCTGAGTGGGAGTTGAAAGCAACGTTCTCAGGGTATTCTCGGGAGGAAAAGATGCCATGGAGAACCTAGAAGGTGTCCTGGAGTAGGTGGCGTGTATTCATTAGTTCTACAAATGTTGTTGAATGCCTCCTATATGCTGGCTCCAGTTCTAGGAGATACGGAGGCAGAGATAAACAAACCTATCCTTGCTGAGCTTTCATTCCGATCAGGGACACAATTTGAAGTGAGGTCGGGAAGGATGGGGAGGGGGCGATTTTCCCCAGGAGGTGGGAAAACCCAAGGTGTTTGGAGGACTGGGACGTGGCTGGGACTGGAGATAGATGGGGAAGGTAGAGCGATCCTGGGTCGGACACCCCTCAGGCTCTGAGGCTCTCAGAAGTGCCCCTCCTATGTGCAGGCTTGAGGGGGGTGAAGAGGGGGTGCTACCCTCAGCCTCTGAGAAGAAAATGATCTGAGATTGGGGCACCCAGAGCAGGCTCAGCCCAGAAGGACTGAAATCTGGAGGTTGGCAGCAAAATAGGGCAGAGAGTCTTTCCAGCCAAGTGGGAAAGAGCTAGGAGCCAGTATTTATAGCACTGGCACCACTAAATGCCAGGTAGTTTACATTAGTTATTTCATCTCATTCTCACAGCAACCCTGTGAGATAAGTCCTATACCCCCATTTTACAGATGAGGAAGTTGAGGCTCAGAGAGAATAACTTGATTGTCCTGGGTCACCCAGTAGGGAGTCATGGGGCTGGGATTAGAGCCCAGGTTGGCAGCCTCTTTCAGTGGCTTCCCTACTTTCATTTCCTGTTCCTCGGAGTCAGATGATTTCCTAACAGGCCTCAGGAACGAACTTTGTGTCCTAGCTTGGGTTTCAGCATCCCCAGGCTTTGGGAAAGTCTTGAGAGAACTCATATACAACCGGTAAAGTCCAAGTTCTTCCAGTTATAGTAAACTTGGGGAAAATGTCCATTCCAGAGCTTCTGTGTTCAACCTGGGGCTTCATTCTTGCTGAAGAGTCACAGATGATACTGGAACTAGGACTTGTAGTAGCAGATGCTTCTAGTTTGGGGTAAAAGATAAATGAGGGGTCATAGATTCTGGGCCGAAGGTGCAAGAAGCAGTTTGTTGGCATGAACAGAGTTGGAGTATGGAAAGATGAGAAACAGGAGATAAGGGTGTGTTTGTATGTTGGGGGGCAGGGAAAGTTTAGATGGTGCACAGTGTGAAGGGACCTCTCCCCAGCTGTGGACTGGCTTTGGGGACCTTTCTCTCTGCCTTTGTTTATACCAGGGTTTCCCAACCTTGTCACTATTGACATCTTGAGCTGGATAATTTTCTGTAGCGTGTTTGTCAGCTTCCCTGGCCTCTACCCACTAGATGTAGTAGCACTCCTCCGTTTGTGACAGCCAAAAATGGTCGTAGACATTGCCAAATGTCCCGGGGGCAAGTAGGTAAAGTAACCCCCCAGTTGAGAAGCACTGGTTTATACCATTTGGTGTTCCAGAAAAATATGACCTGCCCTTGAAAGTCTTTTTTAAAAAAATACTTTTATTTATTTATTATTTATTTTTATTTTTATTTTGGCTGCACCATGTGACTTACAGGATCTCTGTTCCCAACCAGGGATCGAACCCACGCCCTTGGCAGTGAAAGTGTGGAGTCCTAACCACCGGACTGCCCGGGAATTCCCTGAATGTCTTTTTATCTGTTGCTGTTGTTTTTTTTTTAAAGGTCTATTACAGTGGGGAGAGGCAGCATAGGGGTAGAGGGGTAAGAGGTACAAATCATTAGGTATAAAATAAGCCACAGGGATATATTGTACAACATGAGGAATGTAGCCGATATTTTATAATAGCTATAAATGGATATAACCTTTAAAAATTGTGAATTACTATATTATACACCTGTAACATAATATTGTACAGCAACTATACTTCAAATTTTAAAAATTTTTTTAAAAAGAAAAGGAAAAATATTTTTTAAAAAGTCTATTGTTCCACAAGATGGACCCCAAAATGGAGAGAGGGGTTCTTTGGTCTAATACGTTTGAGAAGTACTGCATGCTTGGGCTCATACCTTCGAGAATCACAACACACAGTAACGTATTAAAGCCTTTGGGAAGTCCTGTAGGAAAGAAGTCTGTTTAGCCTAGTGTTTCCCAGTGTACTTGACCTTGGAACCCTTTTCCCATAATAACTATGAATCTTGCATGGGACGCACCGTATACATTTGCTCTTACTGGGCCCTCTGCCTTGGTACCTCTCCAATTCTCTGCATGGTAGACTCTTATTCATCCCGCATGACCCAGCTCACAGTGTCACCCTGCGTGAAGCTTTCCTGCTCCCCTCTCCTCTCCGTCCCTATTATGTGTCCACATGTTATGCACATAATCACATCCGTGTTTCTTCCATTGCTCCAGTGAAGTTCTCGAGGGCTGGGCCATGTCTTAGTCAGGTGTCAGTAGAGGGCGCTATTGAGGAGAGGGCTGTTGGGGGAACTCAGTGATGTCCAGGTGACTGGGTCACCTTTCTGGGAAGGTGAGTCACTGCTTGTCCTCTTGTTTCTCTGCTTGGTGTGTAGAGTTCTCCTCTGCTATGGTCTGCCTGAGTCGTTTCCCCTCCCCAGGCCTGGTCTGGAGCAGTTTGACAGGGGCAGGGTGCTGTCTTTGCTGCCCGTTCTGCCCTGAGCACTGTAAAGGCACGTCGTCATGCTGCGTGCTGTGGAAGGGAGGGAGGACCTCGTGACTCTCTAGGAAGAGGACAAGAGGGCAGACATTAAGTCCCTTGGTTTCAGGAGAAAAGGCTCCTAAGAGAGTTTACTCCCAAGTTGTAATATCTGGAAGCAGTCATGTGCATGTTCCCTCCACCTGGTACCTACAGAGCTGGGGTGAGGCTGAAACTGGGTGATTCACTCAAAGCCCTGAGCACCGTGCCTGACACATACCAAGTGCTCAGCAAATGGGGGCTATGACTCTGCTAGCTTCCGTCCCCTGGGCGGTCCTGTTTGGGACTTGGACAGTGTGCTGTGGGGCAGGGGGAGGGGGCTGAAGTAGGGGAGACTAGGCCAGCTGCCCATGCTCTGTCCCCCTGCAGGAGCTGGAGGACCTTCAGAAGGGGCTCCCCAGGTACCTGCGGAACCTGTTCAGCGACGATGCCGACGTGCTGGTGTGGCACGCTCTCCTCCTGCCTGTGAGTATCCACAGGACGTGGCCTGGGACTGGGGCCACTTAGGCCAGGAGCCTGGGCAGGGAGGGTTAGGACTGGGCGAGAATCTTCCCTGCCTTCGAATCCTGTTTTTCACTGGAGGTTATCATTGGCAGAGGGGGTCTCTCTCTGGATTGATTGCTTCTGAGGTCCAGGCCGACTGATGAAGAGGCTAAAAGCCTTTTGGATTTAGTAAGAGACCCCTTCTACCAAGCCCACCACGGAAGCTTCAGTAGACGAAGGGCATAAAAAAAAAAAAAAAAGAAAAAGAAGAAAAGATCTGTTGGGTCTTTGTCAAAGGATAGGGATAAAGTTCCTGTTTCCCACAGTGGGTAGAATTTGCTGCCTCAGACCTAAAATGTGTTTTGTTCTCTTTTAAAAATCGTATTTCAGAAAATTATTGTTACATATGACAGCACAGATAACTCATCTCTACTATTCTGCTTTTTCTCTGTTTATTATTAAAGATCATCTCGATAGAATCTCCCTTTGAAAGTAATATTCCAAAGGACCTATCAGAGTGCAAGATGTCTATTGTATCATCTAATTATTAGTGACCACAGATATTTTCTTTGAGAAGTTCATCTATATACCTTTGGATACTTGGAAATAAAAATGAAAACAATTGAGCTTTTTATTAGCTCTTTGGAATTTAATGGGAACAATTCATTTGATTATTTAGGATTTGGACTTCTTCTTGACAAGGCAATGGCTTGGGTTGTGCCATATTCTTTTTCTTTATTTTTTTATTTTTTATTTTTTAAAATTTATTTATTTATTTATTTTGGCTGCGCTGGGTCTTAGTTGCGGCACGTGGGATCTTCATTGCGGTATGCAGGCTTCTTAGTTGCGGCATGCATGCGGGATCTAGTTCCCTGACCAGGAATCGAACCCAGACCCCCTGCATTGGGAGTGCAGAGTCTTACCCATTGGACCACCAGGGAAGTCCCTGTGCCATCTTCTCTTTCAACTGACCTGTAGCCCAGAACAATGGAGAAAGGCTTGAGTCAGGACAACCCTTGACCCTCTGTCACGTCCTGTGGGCTGCTGGGTTGAAACAGTCCACCACACCTGCTCTGGGCTGGAAGAATAACAAAATGCTTTATTTAACTCAGGACTTCGGAAGAAATAGGGCTTTCTCAGCTGACCCTAAGGTGCAGTGTGAAGCCCTCTGTCTGGTCCAACTTCCTCATCTTTACAGATGAGGAAACTGAGCCCCAGAGCTGCTCAAAGCCACACAGCAAGCTCGAGGCGGAGCCAGGATGGGTTCCCAGGACCCAGGGCTCTCAGCTTCATGGCTCTGCCACCTCCTTCCTCTGATAAGACCCGGGCAGCCCAGCCTGCAACCCCTGCAGAAGGACACACAGACGCTCTCTCGTCCTTTTCTGAGGCCTCACCCGTGGCTTTGTGTCTACTTCCCAGGTCCCAAGCCTCTTCTTATTATCGAGAGCATGAAAACTAAGGCATTTTCTTTATCTGCACAGCATTTGCCCCAGCTCTTATCTCAGACACACCCAAGACCCCTACGGCTTCCTTTCTGCCTTCTGCTAAGGAAGAGGAGCTCTCTTAAAACCTTGACTCTGCGCTTGCATACCTATGTCATTCTGACTGTCTTTGTCCTGTCTTCTCTATCACGAAGGTTCTGAAAGGATTTGGAGCTTTGGAACCAGCCTGAAGGCCCCTGTGCTCTATGCTGGGGTCACCCAAGTCCCGAGGTTCCTCCCCACTAGGGTCGTAGAGCACTGCCCATGTGTGGAGAAGTCAAGTTGGCAGTGCTGAGTTCCCGTCCTAGCACTGCCACTGTGGCCCTGGGCAAGTTACTTATATACATTGAACTTGAGTTTCCTCATCTGGGAGTGGAGACGCTAATACTCGTGAGTTTTCCTAATACTCATCCTAATAGCTGACATGTACATAGTGCTTGCCGTGTGCCAGGCCCTCTTCTAAGCTCTTAACATAAATTAGCTCATTTAATTCCTACATAAACCATATGAAGAAGTCTGTTATTTGTTCCGTATGGAAAAGCACAGAGAGGTTAAGTTACTTGCCTGAGGTTACACAGCTAGGAAGTGGCAGAGCCAAGAGTCACACTCAGGCAGAGTGGCTCCAAAGTCCACATAACCCCTACACTGTGCTGTATGGGCTAATGTGTGTGGAGCCCTTAGCATAGGGTGGCACAGAGTAGATGCCCGGGAAAGCCTTCTGGTTGCTGGAAGTCTAGAGGGTCTTCTACTGGCTCCTGGCAACTGGTCATTCCAGCTCTGAGTTCTTTTTTTTCTCTTTTAACATGGTAAAATACACATAACAATATGTACCATCCTCATCATTTTTTTTTTTTTAAATTTTATTTATTTATTTATTTTTGGCTGTGTTGGGTCTTCGTTTCTGTGCGTGGGCTTTCTCTAGTTGCGGCAAGTGGGGGCCACTCTTCATCGCGGTGCGTGGGCCTCTCACTGTCGCGGCCTCTCTTGTTGTGGAGCACAGGCTCCAGACGCGCAGGCTCAGTAGTTGTGGCTCACGGGCCTAGTTGCTCCACGGCATGTGGGATCTTCCCAGACCAGGGCTCGAACCCATGTCCCCTGCATTGGCAGGCAGATTCTCAACCACTGCGCCACCAGGGAAGCCCCATCCTCATCATTTTTATGTTCTGAGTTCAATGACACTAAGTACACTCACATTATTGTGCAACGATCACCACCACCCATCTCTAGAACTTTTTCATCTTCCAGAACTGAAAGTGTGTGTCTATTAAACACTAACTCCCCATCCCTCCTTCCCTCCAGCATCTGGTAACTAATTTTCTATTTTATGTCTATGAATTTGACTATTCTAGGTACATCACGTAAGTGGAATCATACAATATTTGTTCTTTTTTTTTTTTTTTTTTTGGATCTAGCTTATTTCACTTAGCACAATGCCTTCAGAGTTTATTGGTGTTGCGGCCTGTCGCCATTCACGATTCTTCCTAGGAGTGGAGCAGAGGATGCCTGGGACCCTGGGGTGGGGGCGGGGAGAGGGGGAAACCAGATCCAGGCCCTAGAAGGAAAATGAGCCGCTGTGCCTCGGCACAGAGCTTGATCCCTCTCTTGCACAGGAGAAACCGCCCTACAACCTCAAGGCCTTCAACCTGCGCATCAGCTTCCCTGATGAGTATCCATTCAAGCCTCCGGCAGTGACGTTCACAACCAGGATCTACCATCCCAACGTGGACAGCAGCGGGCGGGTGTGCCTGCCCATCATCAGCAAGGAGAACTGGAAGCCTTTCACCAAGACCTGCCAAGGTGGGCCCGGGCCCTGCCTAGAGAGAGGGACCTGGACTGGATGGGGGTGGGGGTCATGGGACCAATGTTCAGTTAGAAAAGCCCAGAAGGAAGGAGATAAAAATTGTGAGTCTCAGCTGAGCCTGTCGTCAGATAGAAGGGATGCGTCCTGAGATCCTGGGCTGGCTGACCTGCTCCTGCCTCTGTTCTCATACCTGCGCAGGTGGGAAAGAGCAGCGTTGCTCTGGGTCAGGGGAGAGAGAAGCAGCTGGGCTCTAGAGGGAAGGGCTTGGGATAAGAAGGCCGCGTGCTCTATCTGGGGACCTTGGTGAAGTCTGTTCCTTTCCAGGACTCAGTGCCCTAAATGACAGCTGAGGGGACTGGCCTAACAATGATAACATACATCACTTAATTAGGCACTTTGGCACTGTGCTAAGAGCTTCACATGCCTTTTTTGGGGGGGAGGGGGCTGTGTTTTGCAGCTTGCGAGATCTTAGTTCCCCGACCGGGGATTGAACCTGGACCCCCAGCCCAGTGGAAGCTCAGAAGCTCGGAGTCCTAACCACTGGTCTGCCAGGGAATTCCCACATGCCATTTTTTAAAAGTTCACTTTTTTTCTTTTTTTAAAACAAATTTATTTATTTATTTATTTTTGGCTGCGTTGGGTCTCCGTTGCTGTGCGCGGGCTTTCTCTAGTTGCGGCGAGTGGGGGCTACTCTTTGTTGTGGTGCATGGACTTCTCATTGCAGTGGCTTCTCTTGTGGCAGAGCACAGGCTCTAGGCACATGGGCTTCAGTAGTTGTGGCACGTGGGCTCCAGTAATTGTGGCTCGCGGGCTCTAGAGCACAGGCTCAGTAGTTGTGGCGCACGGGCTTAGTTGCTCCACGGCATGTGGGATCTTCCCGGACCAGGGATGGAACCCGTGTCCCCTGCATTGGCAGGCGGATTCTTAATCACTGCGCCACCAGGGAATCCCCACCTTTTTTTCTTTTTAAGATTTACTTATTATTTATTTATTTAATTTATTTTTGGCTGCATCAGCTCTTAGTTGCGGCTCGTGGGATCTTTGTTGCGGCATGCGGGATCTTTCCTTGCAGTACGCGGGCTCTTTGTTGTGGTGGGCGGGCTCCTCTCTAGTTATGGCGTGCGGGTTTTCTCTTCTCTAGTGTGGCACGTGGGTTCCAGAGCGCGTGGGCTGTGTAGTTCGCAGACACAGGCTCTCTAGTTGAGGCGTGCAATCTCAGTAGTTGTGGCGCACAAGCTCAGTAGCCCCGTGGCATGTGGGATCTTAGTTCCCTGACCAGGGATCGAACTTGCATCCCCTGCATTGTAAGGCGGATTCTTTGCCACTGGACCACCAGGGAAGTCCCAAAAGTTCACTTTTTATTTGAAGTATAGTTGATTTGCAATGTTGTGTTAGTTATACTTATGCACATGTGTTCAGTTATACTTATGTACATATATTCTTTTTCATATTCTTTTCCATTATAGTTTATTACAAGATATTGAATATAGTTCCCTGTGCTATACAGTAGGACCTAGCTGTTTATCTGTTTTATATATAGTAATGTGTATATGTTAATCCCAAACTCCTAATTTATCCCTCCTCCCCCCCTTTTCCGCATGGTAACCATAAGTTTGTTTTCTATGTCCCTAAGTCTGTCTCTGTTTTGTAAATAAGTTCATTTGTATCGTATTTTAGATTACACATACAAGTGATATCATATATTTGTCTTTCTCTGTTTGACTTAACATTACTTAGTACGATAATCTCCAGATCCATCCATGTTGCTGCAAATGGCATTATTTCATTCTTTTTTATGGCTGAGTAATATTTCATTGTATATATGTACCACATCTTCTTTATCCATTCATACGTCAATGGACATTCAGACTGCTTCCATGTCTTGACTATTGTAAATAGTGCTGCTTTGAACATTGGGGTGCATGTATCTTTTTGAATTAGAGTTTTCTCTGGATATATGCCCAGGAGTAGGATTGCAGGATCATATGGTAACTCTACTTTTAGTTTTTTAAGGAACCTCCATACTGTTCTCCATAGTGGCTGCACCAATTTACATTCCCCGCCAACAGTGTAGGAGGGTTCCCTTTTCTCCACACCCTCTCCAGCATAAAAATTCACTTTTTTATTCCATATTATATTTTTGGTATCTATCCATTGATGACAAATTGAAATTATAATGGAGTAATCATAGTTCAGGCATACAAAAATGGAGTTGGGTGGCTATTGAGGACCTGGTCTGAGACATGTCTCTGCACCACTGAGAACTTGAACTTGAACTTTCTAACCCAAGGACACCAGCCATTTTTAACACACCAACTTCATTTAATCCCCCCAGAAGCCCCCTGAAATAGTGCTCTTGTTAGCTCCATTTAATAGATGAGGACACTGAGGCATATGAGAGGAGAAGCTCTTGCCTGAGCTGGCAGGTGGCAGAGCTGGGATTCGGAGCCTGCTTGGGTGACTCTGGAACAGCACCGTCCAGCAGAACTTTCTGCGGTGATGGAATCCTTCTGTAGCTGCCCTGTCCAATGCCATGGTCACTAGCCACATGTAGCTTTCGAGCACTTGAAATGTGGCTGATGTGACTATGAGCTGCATTCCTAATTGTAGTGAATTTCCATTAATTTAAATTGAGGTAACTACGCATGGCTGGTGGCTACCATAGTGCGCACTATGGCTCTAGAGCCTATGGACGTAATCAGCGTGCGATCAATCCTGCCGCTGGACTAGCTCGGGAGTTCTTAACCCTGGAAACAAGAATCCTGGGGGTGGGGATGGGGAGGAGTGGTCCTTGGATGAGCTTCAGGAGGTCGGTGAAACACTCTGAACCTAGAACCACACGTTTGTGTGTATGCATATGTGCACGTGCCTGGGGGGATGGGCCACTGCCTTCACCAGGTTTCCAAAGTCGCCCGTGAAAGATTTCCAGCCACGGGGCAGTAGTGGTTTCCAGTCTTGAGCCTCAGAATCTTTTTTCCCAAATAAAAGTTTTTTTGGAATCCTAATAACACAACAGAGAAAAGCAAAGTGTTTCTTCTTGAAAAGGGAATAGAACCCAGAAACCCTGTTTATCTCACCAGCCCCCATGATGGGTAGCTTCTGTGACACCGTGAAACATAGTTTGAAAAGCACTGATGTACCTGGTTATGGCTTTGGGCATCATCAGTGAATGTGGTAAGAGGCATTTCATTTGGTTGCAGAGTCATCCTAAGACATGGAACCTCCTGGGGGGATCTCCCAAGGAGTGAGTGTGACGTTTCGGGGGATCTGGGATCTGGGCAGCCATCGCTTCCTTCCATCCTGATGTCCTGATCTGACCTCTCTCCCCAGTTTTGGAGGCCCTCAACGTGCTGGTGAATAAACCAGAGCTGGGGCAGCCCCTTCGCTTGGAGCTTGCTGACCAGCTGACACAGGACCCGGAGCTGTTCAACAGGAGGGCCGAAGAGTTCACCCTCCAGTTTGGAGTGGACCGGCCCTCCTAACTCTGCCTCTGACCCATCTCTGCACTGGATGCTTTCTGTGTGATGGACGGACACATGTCATGGGCTAGGGGCCAGAGCCCCTTTGTGGTCCATTTCCTGCTCATTTCTTCCAAGTTTTCCTCCTTAGATTGTTAGTCATTTGTGTGTGTGTGTGTGTGTGTGTGGGTGTGGGTGCATGTGCGTGTGTGTGCGTGTGTGTGGGGGGGGGCCGCAGTTATGTGTGTGGTACGTGGACCCACTGGCCTCAGGTGTGCTTTCCCCACTTCCTTTCTCTGCCCCAGGGCCAGGGGCATTTAGGTTTGCAGAGTCGCAGGCCAGCTCTCCAGCGCTCTGTGATGTGGGAATCGCAGGCCGGCTCGCAGGAAATGAGCCCAGCAGTCAACCAGAATCCCCTGAGGGCCCAGGCATCGGGGGGTGCGGGGAGGGCAGAGGGGCAGGGGGGGAGTATGGGAGGGAGGCAGGGCACAGGGAGGAGGGACTCCTACTTACAGTTGAGTGTTTTGTTGATTTAGTGATTGGAAACAGCCAGACCGCTGATAGACATGTATAGATTTAGGTGCAAAACCTTTTCTCTTCCACTGATGAATCATAAAGTGAAGAAACTAATCTCCACCCCAGAAATCTGACTACATGGGGTTTTTTTGTTGTTTTTTTTCTTTCAATTTTTTTTTTTTTGGCCACACAACCAGGGATCGAACCCACACCCCCTGCCATGGAAGCGCAAGGTCTTAACCACTGGACCGCTGGGGAGGTCCCCTGTCTACACGGTGTTTAAACCACTTGCTATCCCATTAGGTTGCTGGTTCCTGGGGACCAGGCTTTAGGCGGGGAGGTGTTTCCCCTCCAGCTTTCAGTCCACGGGAGCCACGGAGACCATGTGTTTGCCCAGCTATTAAAGTCACAGATGGACTGTGGAGTCCAACTGAGTGTTCACTGAGGGGACGGGTGGTTCATCGGGAGAAGAGGAGGCTGGGGATTTCGCTGCAGTCTAGTAAAAGGTGTGACCCTGCTTTCCATCAGCTGAGGGCTCGCTGGGCGTGGAGGCTTGTGTGACCCCAAGCATTGTGGGGAAAGCTGGCCGTGAGGGACTAGACCACCCTTGGCCTGAGCGGTCGTCGACACATCCCCAAGGATGACCTCCCCGTTTTTATAGATGAGACAACCAAGGCCCAGAGCGCTTCAGTGGGTTGCCAGGTCCACTCTGCTGATGAGGGCAGAGGCCACACCTCCAGCTGCAGTGCCAAGCTGGCTGGGTTTTGTTTTTGTGTGTTTCATCAACTGTTCTCATCAGCGCACATGCTCCGGAAGGCTGATGATACCAGACAAGATGGTCAGCGGGAAATTATACTCAGCCCCAGGGTTCCTCTCTAGTGAGCAGCAGAAAAGCAAAGACAAGCCAAAACTCTAGCCAGGGTTGGAGGGATTAACTTAGCACAAAGGAGGAGCTTTCTGGGTGCAGTGGTTCTAAGCTCCTAGGAGACCGCTGGCTTTTAAGAGACAGAATATGGGGTACCTTTGAGTCAAGGGAATCACTCCAGGCCCCACTAGCCTAGTTGGGGTGAGATTTGTAGAGAATCTTCTACTCTAGTCCCTGCCCTGGAATTCCCTAATCCGGGAGAAGTGTGGAAAAAGGGAAGAGAATGGGGAAAGTGCCACCCATGGCCGGAAATGTAAGATGTGTTGTTACTTTGGGCCATCACTTAAAGAACACTTATGTGACAGGACCCGGGCAAGGCTGTTTGTCCTTTTCATGATGTCATTTAACGCTCACAGCACCTGCATGATTTTGAGCTCCTATCATCCCCATGCAGATGGTAAACTGAAGCTCAGAGAGGTTCACTCACTGGCCCAGGGACACACAGCTGGTTAGTGGTAGGACCCAGCCCACTCTCCTTTCCCAAATGCCTTTCATGGTTGTTGAGAAAATCATGTCAGATGAGGAACCCTGGCGGCCGGGGTTTATTATCCGAGTGAGAGATGTTGCTGGTGGGGTAGGGAGGGAGCACTAAGGGGCTAGACCGGATTTTACAAAAGAACTTTTCATGTAGTTAAGACTGGTGCCATCTGCCCTTGTCTGAGCCCCAGCACTGCTGCCACCATGAGCAGAAGTGAGCCTCTGGGCCACGGCTGGTCAGCTGGGCCCCCTGCCCGCCTCTGCCCACAGGGTTGGTCAGCCCCTCATTTCTTCCCTCATTTCTTCTTGGTCTTCACCAGTCCCTTCTGCACGAGGCTGCGGTACAGCTCCTGGATGTAGGTGTAGACGCACTTGGAGTCGGGCACTGCCAGCCGCACCATGTCATCCACCTCCAGCAGCTGGGCACAGTCGGCCAGTTCCCTGAGGGGCAGGATGGGGAGGGGTGAGGAGGGGTGGAGCAGAGAGCCAACGGTGAAGGATGCAGGGCCTCAGGGAACAGGTGGGGACAGCCCGGCAAGGATGAAGCCCACAGAACTGTGTGTGGCAGAGCTGGGAGGTCATCTAGGGCAACCATCCCATCGTACAGATGAGATAACTGAGGCCCAAGAGTCAAGACACAAACTCAGCGTGGTCTGATTCCTAAGCCCGTGTTTTCACTGCACTGTGTGCCTTCATGTAGGAGCGAGACCCTCTAGTTCTGCATTAGCCCACCCCTTCCACGTGCTCGTATACCTGTCCTCAGGGAGAGTTTAAAGGACAGACCCCCAACACTAGCCAGAGTGTTGGCTTGTAGCTGCAACATCTCCAGCTTCATCCAGTTTCCGTGTATTTATCGAGGGGTACTGTGTACTAGGTACTCTTCCAGGGAATTCAGCACTGAACAAAATAAAAATTCCCCACTCTCATGTCACTGACATTCTCACCACAGTAGACTAGACAGACAGTAATCAAACAGAAATCGATGGTACGTCAGATAATGAGAGGTGCTGTGGAGAAAAATAAGGCAGGGAAGGGGGACAGGGTACGTTTCTGTGTTGAAGGGGAATTTTTTTTTTAATATTATGTTAGTGATGGCTTAATTTTTTAATTTTTCATCTATTTATTTATTTATTTTGTGCCAGCGCCTCGCAGCTTGTGGGGTTGTAGTTCCCCGACCAGGGATTGAACGGGCCCTTGGCAGTGAAAACACGGAGTCCTAACCACTGGACCACCAGGGAATTCTCCAAGGAGAATTTTAATAAGGACCCCAGGAAAGTTCTCTTAAAGAGAGTAAATTGGGGACGTCCCTGGTGGTCCAGTGGTTAAGACTCTGAGCTTCCAGTGCAGGAGGCACAGGTTCAATCCCTGGTCGTGGAACTAAGATCCCACGTGCCGCAGAGCAACTAAGCCCGTGCACCACAACTACTGAAGCCCACGCGCCTAGAGCCTGTGCTCTGCATCAAGAGAAGCCACCGCAGTGAGAGGCCCGTGCACCGCAACAAAGAGTAGCCCCCGCTCGCCACAACTAGACAAAGCCCGTGCATAGCAACGAAGACCCAACACAGTCAAAAATAAATAAAAAAGACAAACTTATAAAAAAAAATTTAAAAAGAGTAAATCAGGTACATATCTGCGGGAAGAGGATTCCAGGCAGAGGAAACAGCATGTGCAAAGGTCCTGAGGCAGGAGTGCTTAATGTGTTTGAGCAACTGCATGGAACTTAGCAGCAAGTCCTCTTTTTCTAACTTCCCAGCTACTCCTGGCTTTGCTAAAGCCGATCATCTGATCTAACCACTGTTGGGACCTTGCCACCATGTGCCAGGAGCTTTATCAAGTGCTTCCTCCCCCACCTTTTTTTTTTTTTGGTTGCACCACACAGTTTACAGGATCTTAGTTCCCCAACCAGGGATTGAACCCGGGCCATGGCAGTGAAAGCCTGGAATCCTAACCACTAGGCCACCAGGGGACTCCCAAGTGCTTTCCCTTGAATGGTCTCATTTACTCCACTCCTCTGTGTTCAACCGGCAGAAGAGGAACTGGAGACTCAGAGCATTTTGGTGATTTGCCCAACGTCAAAGTGAGTGACACATCTGGGACTCCACCGCAGGCCTGCCTGATGCCTCTGGCATCCCTGCCCTGTAGCCGGGTCTCAGCAGTCCCAGCCTGCCAAACCGCCATGGGTGCTGGCAGTAGGAGAAACCAGGGTCCCAGCGGAAATCCTCTCTTAGAGCTGAGACAGCTGGGCCGAAACCCAAGCCAGGCTGGCCTGGGAGCGGGAGGGCGGAGCACAGACTGGAGAATTTCGAAGAATGGGACAAGCTCCCTGCAACCAGGGCAGTGCTCGTGGCTCCTGGGTGTGGGTCGGGGTGCTGTTCCCATGCAGGAGAGGCAAACGCTTCATTCCCACTGGACCTGGGGAATGGGGTCGGGCTCCTCGAGCAGCCGATCAAGCCACCTGGGGGCCCCAGCGTTGACCGTTCCATGGGAATCAGAGGCAAGTTCTAGAAGGGAGCCAGCTGCGGCAGGGGCCCCCTTACTTTGCACACTTAATCTGCACACCAGGCCCTAAAAGAGGTTAAGTCAGCTGCCGAGGGTCAAAGAGCTAGGAAGGGGGACTTCCTTGGAGGTCCAGTGGTTGGGAATCTGAGCTTCCACTGCAGGGGGCACGGGTTCGAACTCTGGTCATCACTGGTCAGGAAACTAAGATCCCGCATGCCTCATGGCGTAGCCAAAAAAAATAAATAAATAAGAGCTAGGAAGGAGGAGGCACCTCCACCTCTTTTTTTCTGCACCCTCCATCCCCACGCATCCCCTGCACATCCTTCCCTTTTCACTGCTGCCTGATGCCTCCTCTCAGCCTGTCGCCATCACCTGATTATTCCTTCTGCCTTTCTGTGGCTCTGCAGGCTTGGAGCCAAGGCAAGGCAGCTGCAGGAGGACAATGACCCGGCCCCACAGGCCGGGGACACCTGGTCAGGGCCGAGCCACGTGCCCTTCTGATGTTCACCGAGAGCTCTCAGCCCCGACTAGGAGCTTCACTTTCCAATCCTGGTTCATCACCATTAAAGGTGCTTCTGAGCCCAGAGCAGGACTGGTGCTCCCGACGCCCTCAGCCCCCCACCCCAGGGCACTCCCCCCATCCCTTGGCAGGATGAACTGGAAGGGATCTTCTCTAGCATCAAGTCTGGTGGATTTCAAACAGCATCCTTGGTGCCCTAGGGCCCTATAGACATGCTTCAGGGACCATCTTGGGAAGCAGGGTTGGGCGCTGAGCTGGAGTGCTGCAGGAACCCCTCCCAACCTAAAAAGGCCTCCCTAAAATCTGTTTAATATGTTGGGCATTCATTTAATATTTTGCTTGAGGAATGTGTCAGGGGGGAAACAAACATATGAAAAGCACAGATCAATATCAGCCATCTCGTTTTGCCGATGGGGACACGCAGGCCCAGAAAGGGGAAGATTGCTGCCCAGGCTTCCCTGCAGGCTGGTGGCCAGGCCTGGACTAGACCAGAGGGCTCAGCCTCCTGGACCAAGGTGCTACCGACACCCCCAGTGACTTATTCCCTGCCCCCGGGCTTTAGAAATGCACTGGGCGGGCCTCAGAGCTGTCTGCATGGACTACACCCTATGCATAGTCCTGTCTCTACCAGGCGGCTCAGAAGCCCCTCCCAGGTGGGAAAGGACGGGTGCTCCAGGCGTGAGCTCCTTGGGAGCCCCAAGGCCATCAGGTCATGTCTCTCCGGTGGGTGGAGATGGAGGCCTTTGGCTGAGTCTGGTGTCGGTGCTTTGGTGGTGGGAGTGCCTCCTCCTCCCCCGCCACCTGGCAGCCATGTCTTGGTCTCTTAGGTTCTTCCTTGGGCCACACTGCTCCTCACACCCCTCCTGCCTGTCTAGTTCACCCCTGTCTCCATCCCTCCACCACCCCGGCATCCAGCTGTGTGAACCCCAGCAATAAATCCCCTCCAGGTCCCACACTGAATAATAATTATCATAACAACTGTGATATCATTCGTTATAACACAGGAGCTAAGATTTTTTTTTTTTGAAGTGTTTGCCATGGGTTAGGCACTGTTTATAGGGACTTTACTTAATTATTTACTTAATTCTCACCATAGCCCTGCCAAATAGGAAATGTCATGCCCATTTTAAAGATCAGAATATGGAGGCTCAGAGAGGTGAAGGAGCCTGTCCAAGATCACACAGCTAACAAATGGCAGAGTCAGAATCTGGCCCTAAATCTCAGCAACCACCCTGTCTGCCCCTCCTCTACCCCTTACCCTGCCTGCATTTTCTTCACGGCACCTGTTCCCTCACATTATATTTCACACGTATGTGTGTTTATGATCTGTCTCTCCCTTTAGAATGTGAGTCATAGGCACGCAGGGATTTTGCAAGTTTCACCCACTGCTATGTCCTAAAACAGTTCCCAGCAATCAAAAAATATCTGTTGGGGACTTCCCTGGTGGTCCAGTGGTAAAGAGTCCGCCTTCCAATGCAGGGGACGCGGGTTCGATCCCTGGTCAGGGAACTAAGATCCCACAGGCCGCGGGGCAACTAAGTCCACGCGCCACAACTACTGAGCTCACGCGCCTCAACTAGAGAGCCCACGTGCCACAACTAGAGAAGAGAAAACCTGCATGCACAACTAGAGAGAAGCCCGCGTGCTGCAACAAAAGATCCCGCATACCTCAGTGAAGATCCCGCATGCCGCAACTAAGACCCGATGCAGCCAAAAATAAATTAAATAAATAAATAAATAAATAATAAATCTTAAAAAAAAATCTGTTGAATTCATGAATGCGTGGTGACAGCCTCTACCTGACCACTGCACTACCTGACCCCTGTGAATCCTGCACTCGATTCTGTGTAGGTGCCCCGAGCTCCCACCCACCTCTGCGTCCCCTGGCATGGCTTACTCGGCTGTGGAGAAGGCCAGGGAGAAGTTGTGCCGGCGCTTGGCGGGGTCCAGCGCAGCATAGTCAAAGGCATCGGGGAAGAACTTGTGGATGAGGGCACAGAAGGCCATGCCACTGCTCCAGCTTGAGGAGAAGTTCTGGATGTCCACGTGCTGCGGGCAAGCGGGGCCCAGAGGCCTCGGTGAGCCTCGGCCAGAGGACCCGGACTTTGCCCCCGCCGGACCTCCCACCCTCTGGGCTTTGCACCACACAGACCCTCCCAGCACTGCTGCCCTGGGGAAGGGTCCCTCGCTCCCCCATGCACCTCGTAGCTCCTCGTCATGGCCCGGCACCACTCCAGGAGCATGTTCTTAACGCCGCCGACGGCTGCCCCCGCGGCCTTGGTGTTCCGGAACAGGGCCGTGGGGCCCGAGGCTGCCCTGTGCGCGAGGGACAGAGAAGGTCAGGCCAGAGAGGTGGGAGGGTCCCACCAGGGAGGAGCCCCAGCCCCAGATGTCAGTCCTCCTGCCTGGGCTCGGCCTGTTCCTATTGCCCCTCAGGACTCCCCCGCCCCCGACCCTCCAACCAACCCAGGCCCACCAGCTCCTCGCCCGCATCTTACCCCCCAAACTTGTCTACGATGGCTTTGCGGTTCTGGGCACGGGGCCCCCGGGGCCGGGCAGGGGCTGACACCCTGCGCTCTGGTGCCTTCTCTTTCTTCTTCTCCTGGGAGGGAGGGGGCTCCGTGGGACTCTGGGACACATCGCTGGGTGAAGATTCACTGCATGGAAACGTTTGGAGAAGGGTGAGAGGGGCTGGGACCAGCCACTGTGGGGAGGAGGGAGGAGGCTGGCTGAGCGTGGTGCCTGCAGTCTCAGGAGGCATACGAAGTTGTGGTCCCCACTCTCGCACACGTTTCCTCTGGGCCCAGCACTGGCAAGAGCTGAGAAGGAATGGTGAGGCTCAGTGGTCTGGTGCATGTGTGGGCAGAACGAGGGCACATCTGAGGTCTGACCTGAGTTTGAATTCTGCCTTTGCCTCTTATTTGCTGTGTGATCTTGGGACTGTCATGTCACTCCTCTGAGCCTCAGCTTCCTCATCTGTAAAATGGGGCAAGAATAGCTACCTGACAAGGTGGTTCTAAGGCCTGCGTGGGAGGGGGAATGTAGACCACGCTCCACGAACGTTCAACCTGGTACCTTTCCCTAAGAAGGTAACACGGAGGTGAATTTCAGCTCGAAATAAAGGAAGACTCTTCTAATGACGAAAGTTGTGCCCTGGCAAGAGTAAGGCTCTCATGTTATCCAGCACCAGCCAGGCACCAGGCGCTGGGCTGAGTGCTTTATACACAGATGTCGTTTGAGCCTCACAAAAATCCTATGAGGTAGGTACCGTGGCTGTGCCCACTTCACAGGGGAGGAAAGGGGCAGTGATGGGGCCAAGGTCACACAGCTGGTAAGTGGCAGAGTCATTGTTCAAAACCAGGCTTTCTGCTCACTCGCTTACGGGTGAGGCCGACACCACGGAGGCTTCAGCAGTGAGTGAGAGACGGACCAGATATGCTCCACTGCCCCTTCGCTCCCGCACTCCGGCTCCTTTTGTCTCCTGGGCTCTGCCCTGGGCTAGGGGGCTGAAAACCATAATTCCTGGCATATCTTGAGACCAGCACTGGGGAGGCCCAGGCCCAGGGGATGGCAGCCTTTAAAGGAAGCAAGTGGCAGCAGGGGTTGGAGCTGGGGCTCCAGAGTTTGACATTACCTGGCTGAAGGACTGGTCTCTCCGGAAGCTGCGGTGTCTGGACCCAGCCCGTCTAGGGGAAAGGAACGGGAGGGAGGGAAGCTGGGGTGACCCATGGTGCGCTGCCCGCATGCTCCCTCAGGGAGGCCCCTGCAGCGTCCGTGGGCTCCTGGGCTCTCACTCACCTGGGCTGAGGCCGCTGCCCTCCTCCGTGGGGCTCTCGGGCCATTCCTCGGCGGAGCTGGGAAGCACTCCTGCCCCTTCCTCTGACTCTTCCTCCACACCCTGGTCCTGTTCTTCAGGACAGCCTGGCTCCTGGAATGGACATGAGCTGTGTGGGCTCGCACCTGCCTGAGGCTCTGGAGGGCTTCAGAAAGATCTGGAAGGCAGCCTGGGGCCACAGTGCTGCATCCCCCACCCCAGGCTCTTGATATCAGTGGGTGGAAGAGTGGATTGTCCCAAAGGACTAAAGCAGGGGAGGGGCTTGCTTGGGGGCGGGGTGGGCAGGGGACTCCGGAACGTTGCGGGGCCTCCTCCCTCCTCTCCTCTTTCTCACTCACCGCCTCCTCCTTCACCTCCTCCTTCACCACCTCCTCCTGTGGTTCAGGCTTGGCCTCATCTTCCACGGCAGTCTTCTTCTGAGAGTCTGACTTGGTCTCTGGAGCACTGGCTTTCTCCTGGGCTTCAGCCTTGGGCTCCTCCGTCTTGTCGCTCTCCTCCTGAGAGGCCACTGTGGCCTGCTCCTTCCCAGCAGCCTCACTGGCTCCAGCCTTGGCCTCCTCCTTCCCAGCAGCCTCCCTGCCTACAGCCATGGCCTCCTCCTTCCCTTTGGCCTCCCTGGCTCCAGCCTTGGCCTCCTCCTTCCCAGCAGCCTCCCTGCCTCCAGCCATGGCCTCCTCCTTCCCTTCGGCCTCCCTGCCTACAGCCATGGCCTCCTCCTTCCCTTTGGCCTCCCTGCCTCCAGCCTTGGCCTCCTCCTTCCCAGCAGCCTCCCTGCCTCCAGCCATGGCCTCCTCCTTCCCTTTGGCCACCCTGCCTCCAGCCATGGCCTCCTCCTTCCCATTGGCCTCACTGCCTCCAGCCTTGGCCTCCTCCTTCCCAGCAGCCTCCCTGCCTACAGCCATGGCCTCCTCCTTCCCTTTGGCCTCCCTGCCTCCAGCCTTGGCCTCCTCCTTCCCAGCAGCCTCCCTGCCTCCAGCCATGGCCTCCTCCTTCCCTTTGGCCTCCCTGCCTCCAGCCTTGGCCTCCTCCTTCCCAGCAGCCTCCCTGCCTCCAGCCATGGCCTCCTCCTTCCCTTCGGCCTCCCTGCCTACAGCCATGGCCTCCTCCTTCCCTTTGGCCTCCCTGCCTCCAGCCTTGGCCTCCTCCTTCCCAGCAGCCTCCCTGCCTCCAGCCATGGCCTCCTCCTTCCCTTTGGCCACCCTGCCTCCAGCCATGGCCTCCTCCTTCCCATTGGCCTCACTGCCTCCAGCCTTGGCCTCCTCCTTCCCAGCAGCCTCCCTGCCTACAGCCTTGGCCTCCTCCTTCCCAGCAGCCTCCCTGCCTCCAGCCATGGCCTCCTCCTTCCCTTTGGCCTCCCTGCCTCCAGCCTTGGCCTCCTCCTTCCCATCAGCCTCACTGCCTCCAGCCTTGGCCTCCTCCTTCCCAGCAGCCTCCCTGCCTCCAGCCTTGGCCTCCTCCTTCCCAGCAGCCTCCCTGCCTCCAGCCTTGGCCTCCTCCTTCCCAGCAGCCTCCCTGCCTCCAGCCTTGGCCTCCTCCTTCCCAGCAGCCTCCCTGCCTCCAGCCTTGGCCTCCTCCTTCCCAGCAGCCTCACTGCCTCCAGCCATGGCCTCCTCCTTCCCATCAGCCTCACTGCCTCCAGCCTTGGCCTCCTCCTTCCCAGCAGCCTCCCTGCCTCCAGCCTTGGCCTCCTCCTTCCCAGCAGCCTCCCTGCCTCCAGCCATGGCCTCCTCCTTCCCTTTGGCCTCCCTGCCTCCAGCCTTGGCCTCCTCCTTCCCAGCAGCCTCCCTGCCTCCAGCCTTGTCTTCCTGCTCCCCAGCAGCCTGTGCCTCATCACTCACGTTGGCTTTCTCCCTAGATCCAGGCTTGGCCTCTTTCTCATCAGCCTTCTGGTTCTCAGAGGCCAACGTGGTCTCCTCTTTTCCCTCAGCCTCCTTGGGTTCAGAGTTGGTCTCTTCCTTCCTCTCAGCCATCTCCTGAGGAGCCACGGTGGTCTCTTGCTTCCCACTGTCCTCCTTTTGAAGTTCAGCCTCCCCTTTGGATTCCCCCTGGAATTCCGCTGAAATGCTGTCCTCAGCTGGTGCCCTCTCCTGCTTTCCTGCCCCATCTGGAGGCCCCTCTGTGATGGTCCTCTCAGCTGGGCCTGTGGCCTCCTCCTCAGCAGAGGCTCCGCCTCCCACTGTCTCCGGGACCTCCGTGGCTGGGGACACAGGGGTCCCGTCCTCAGAGGGCTTCCCTTCCTTCTTCTCCATCTCTGAAAAGAGAAAACAAGCAGGCCTGGTCATGCCCCCTTTCTGCCGCTGAAGGCCCTGGAGTCTGGAGACCTGCGATTCAGTCCTGGGTCCCCCACTGCTCAGACATGTGACACAAGTATCCACTTTCCCTTTGGTTAAATGAAGGGGTAGAGCACCACATCCCCAAAATTGGGGTGTTGGGCCAGCCACGTTTACTTGATGTTGGATGATGTTCACCTAAAGGCCCCCTGCAGGTTGTGACTTGGGCTTTAAGGAACACTGGGTTCCATAATGCCTTTTCAATGATTTGACCTCTTTTTGAATAAGTCAGTGAGGTGGTTATAATCTGACACTAGCCTCCTAGACCCCCATGGAGCAGTTGCTATTCTCCCCTTTTGATGGAGATACCTGCCCTCACGCTCAGAGCCCAAAGCAGACAGAAGTCTCTAGATAGAACTTAATAATACTGTTTTTTGTTTTGTTTTGAGTATTTATTTTATTTACTTATTTTGGCTGTGCCGGGTCTTCGTTGAGGCATGTGGGATCTTTAAGTTGCGGCATGCATGCAGGATCTAGTTCCCTGACCAGGGATTGAACCCAGGCCACCTGCCTTGGAAGCTCGGAGTCTTACCCAATGGACCACCAGGGAAGTCTCTAATAATACTGTTTTGATTCCATTGTATTTATTTTTACAGTTACTTTCTGTTTCTGGTCAGTAATATCGAGTTTCCATTTCCAATAGTGATATAAAATTTCTTTTATAAATACATTTATTGAAGTAAAGTAAGTTAATTCAAAGGAAGACCTTCAGGAAAGCAGAATACAGGATACAAAATACCTAAATCATGGAGGTGGTGTTAAAATGCCTGAAATTTGGGAAACCCTGGGCCAGCTTGGTCTCTGGGTCTCTGCCAGCACTGCCAGCCTGTGTGTGTGGTTCTCTGAAGAGCTGGGCCTGGGCATGGAAGAGTTTCTTTTGGTGAAGAACAGAAAATACTCTCCCTAACTAACCTCTGCAGGGAAATCTGATCCTCCAACTTTATCATGAGGTTTCCTATTCAAGTACTGTATATACAGTCAGCCTTCTTTTTCTGTGGGTTCTGTGGATTCAACCAACCTTGGATGGAAAAAATTTGAAGGAAAAATTCCAGAAAATTCCAAAAGGCAAACTTGAATTTGCTGCCACTTCAACTATTTACAGAGCATTTACATTGTTATTAACAACTGTTTACATAACATTTTCATTGTACTGGGTATTATAAGTAATCTAGAGATGATTTAAAGTATTAGAGAGGATTGTAAGGTTATATGCAAATACAACATTTCATATGAGGGACTGGAGCATCCGCAGATTTTCGTATCCGCAAGGGAAGCTGGGACTAATCCCCCACAGACATTAAGGGATGATTGCACTGTCTGATCTACAAAAACAGCTGGGGGCGGGGGCGGACAGGGCCAGCTCCTTCAGCTTCTGCCCTTCTTGAGGGGGGGTCTGTTTACAGGGAAAATAATCCCCAAATAACGTTCAGGGCATGACTCAGGCAGTAAAAGAAGTAGACACTCCTTGTCACTGGCTAAAAATACCTCCTGCCCTCTGCAGGGCCATCGTTCTGGATACAGTACCCAAGGTACCTGAGTAATTGGGACAGAGGCAAGAAGACAGGCATATGAGGGACAGGGCTCAGTTTCTGCCACCCATTCAGGTCTTACTGCCCCCAGATCGAAGTCCTGGTGTCCCTGGATTTGGTCTCCCACCGTTTCCTAGGAAGTAGGCTGGGATTTTCAAAGATGCTCATGCTGCCCTCCAATTCCACCCCTCCCACCAGAGCCCCTTCATGGTTCAGCAGCTCCAGGAATCTATTAAAGTTAGAGGGAAACAAAGGAGCCTGGGGGATGGAATGCACATCTGCAGGGAGCTGGGAGCATGCCTTGAACCCCATCTCCTGGTCTGAGACCTGAGCAAGTCTCTTTGCCTCTCTGGAGAGAGCCTTGGTTTCCAATACAATGACAGGATTGGTCTAGATCAGGTTTGCAAACTGTGTTCTGTGGAAAACTAGGGTCTCCTAAGACCGTATTAAGGGCTGCGGTGGTGGGGGAGGTGTTCTTTGGCTAAGGTTGTTCCAGAAACAGCTTACTCTTGACCCTTTTAGAGTCTTACAACTTCATTAGCACTTAAATAGATTCCAGATACCCCATGGTAAAGGAACCTTAATTTTGCTTAGCTCTATTTAACTTGCTTTTCTCCAAACCTATGTGGCCATGGATTTTTTTTTTCTTGCTTCGTTTTCTTTTTGCTTCATTTTCCCTGAGGTGCATCTATTGCCCTCTTGAGCGATGCCACCTTTAGCAGAAGAAACTATGGCAAGTGCCGGTCTAAATGATCCACACAACCCGTCCCTGCCTTGCACTCTTGTTTGGAAGGTGGTAGGAAGCAGTGGTGAAAATCATTGATTCTGGAGCTTCCTATGATGGGATCCCAGCTCTCACTTCTTCTCCCACTGTGACCTTGAGCAAGCTACTTACCTTCCCTGTATTTTGATTTCTGGAGATAAAAATAGGTCTCACCTCATAGGGACAGTGGAGGGTTAAGGAAGCCAATGCATAGAAAGTATTTTGGGGTGTGCCTGGCATGGAAGGAGCACTCAGTATACATCAGCTTGTATGGTGTAGGCTGGCCTCTGTCCAGCCCTGTGCCAGATTAAGGTCCTGACTCAGCCATGAGGGCATTTAGTTGGTAAAAGACAAGGCAAAAAGAACTGAACACCAATGAGATGATAAGCCCTTTTTATTTGTTTATTTAAAAAATTTTTTTGGCTGCGCCGTGCAGCACGTGGGATCTTAGTTCCCCGACCCAGGATCGAACCCGTGCCCCCTGCATTGGGAGTGCGGAGTCTTAACCACTGGACCACCAGGGAAGTTCCGATAAGCCCTTTTTATACCTCAAAATGTGGGAGTAATTGGCTAAGACATAGCTGAGCGCTGCAGCCATCTTACCCTTCATCTACATGCTACACACTTAGCATAGTGGAGGGGAAGGGCAGGTGTATACACACACATACACACACATACACACCCCTCAGCCATCCTGTGTGTGCATCACCTCAGCTTTCCACCCTCCAGGCTTGTCATAAATAGCCAAGGAGTGAAGAAACTCAGAATACTGAGACGCCCGGATAATACCACCCACCCCAGCATTAATTCCATAGCAGTTTACAGCTTGCGCTGCGGTGCCCTGCTTTACCTTCCTAGTTCCTCACTCTAACCCTTCAGAATAAGTGTTACTGGCCCCATTTTACAGAGTAGGAATTTGAGGCTTGGGGAGTTGAAGCCCCTTGACTAAAGTCATAGGACAGTTAAATGGCCCACCTGTACCTAGAACCCAGGTCTCCTGACAACCAGTCCAGAGCATGTGCCAGAGACACTGCCCCCGCCAGCTCCTCAGCCAGTGTCCCTTCAAAGGCTCCAGCCCAGGATGAGGGGCACCCCACTGGTGGGGAGGGCAGTCAGATATGGCGGAAGAGGCCAGCTCTCTCTTCCAAGTGCATGGCAGACCTTCCTCTCCACTTTCCTCCCTCGTTCCTTCCCCAGGAAGGAGGAAGGAAAGATTCATTCCACCCCTGTTTTGTGTCCACTGCAGACAGCTCCCCTCTCTCTCTTCCTGTTTTTCTCAGCAGACTGGAAGGAAAAGTACCCAGGAGCCCGAGTTCCAAGCCCCACATGGTACAGACAATGTTTGATGGTTCAGCTAACACCTCCACGACTCACTGCTCCCCAGTCTGTCTTCCAGTGGCCCTAAAGCTTTCACCATCCCTCACCTCAGCGGGGACATCCCTTGGAGATGCCACTCTCAACTGCTTAGAGACTCTGCCTCCCACCCCAACTGGACTGGTAAGTCTCCCAAGGCCCTCTCTGCCCGTCAGGTCCACATGGATGGCCACCTGCAGGCTGCTCGGCGGGTGACCTCAAGTTGCCCAGCACCGCAGGGCTGAGCCCCCGAACTCTGGCATTGAAAAAGAGTGGACATAGTGGTGGAGAGACTTAGGAAGGAGCCTGGATTTCTCCAACGGTGGGGCCCTGCTTGGAGGCTCCTCGGGCCCTTGGAAGATGGGAGAGGAGTTGGCAGATGGAGGGGGTGCCTAGAAAGGGGCCCAGGGCTTCTCCTACCTGTAGGGCCTCTCCCTGGGGGCTTGGAGCTGTCTCCTTCCTCCAGCTGAGCGACCGCACTCCCGGGCTGTCTTTAAGCCCCTGCGGTTTCTAGCCCCCAGCTCTTCAGTCCCCGTTCCCCCTCCCCCCCCCCCCCCCCGCAAGATCCTGGGGCTGCAGACGAGCATTGTTTACTGTCCTGTTGGTACAACACTCTCCCCTGAACTGGAAGGCTCGGATTTCCCATGGGGATCTGACAGGTGGCACCTTTCAATCACAGCCAGTGCCTCCCGCCTGACACCGGGCAGCATCCGTCCTGCGCTCATCTCCCTTCCCGATGTACTCGCCTGGCCCTGGCAACTCCCCAAACCATCTGCAGGCCCATTTGGAGCATGGTCACCAGCTGTCTGGTCTCCCCTGCCCATCCAGAGCCCAGGCTAGGCCTCCTCTGCATCCCCCCCACCACGTTCCTTTAAATAGTCCCTTTTACCCTTCCTCAGACTAAAGCAGCTGCGGAAGGGTGGGCTAAGGAGGGGTGAACGGGACAGCTGCCGAGGTGGCGATGTCTCTCAGGGCTCCCACTGGACGGGGAGCGGTTGGGGAGAGAGAGAAGAGTGATGGCCCAAGCTGATGGATCGCTGCGCTGAGAGTCTAGGAAATACAAAGCCGAGTTCTATTTGGAGCTGAGGTGACGGGTACACAGGAGGCTCTGAACAGATTTTTGTGCTGAATCGAGATTTTGCTCAGAAAGACGAAACACCTTTACCTTCTGTAGGTGTCCTGTGATCTAAGAAAGGTACTACTTCTGGAGAATGTGTGAGGGGCTTGTGACTTGCAAGCTTGTGACCCCCCCCAACCCCTCCCCCTCCCCACCACTTCAGCAACACTGGCTCCTTCGTATTCCTCCGATGATTCCTTTCCATACTCGGGGCTGTAAACCGTTCTGCTTCTGCTGTTTGCAAGGCTGGCTCTTTCTCATTCTTCTGCTCTCAGCTCAAATTTCATTTCCGCAGAGAGTTCTCCCACGACCTTGAGTTCCTCTCCATCGCTTCTGCATATTTTATTTTCTTATGGAATATGGATTGGAATCCAAAGTTACCTTATTCATTTCCTTGTTGCCTGACTTTCTCTCTAGACTCTAAGCTCCATGAGGGCAGGGACTTTGTCATGTTCATGGCTGTATGCCCAGAGCCTAGCAAATTGCCTGGGTCATATGAAGTGCTCAATAAATGGATAGTGAATAAATAAATGATTTAATTAGTTAGTAGAAATATGGAACGGGAATTTGGGGGCCTGTTCCTGGGATGATCTGAAAACCAAGTTTGGGTACCAATGGTTGAACAGTGCAATATTGTTGATTGCCAGCTGCATTTAGTGATAAGATGTCTGTAAGTTTAAGGGCATGAAAAGGGCATTGTGGGGGGCTTCCCTGGTGGCGCAGTGGTTGAGAATCCGCCTGCCAGTGCAGGGGACACGGGTTTGAGCCCTGGTCCGGGAAGATTCCACATGCTGCGGAGCAACTAAGCCCGTGCACCACGACTACTGAGCCCGCGTGCTGCAACTACTGAAGCCTGCGCTCCTAGAGCCCGTGCTCCACAACGAGAAAAGCCACCACAATGAGAAGCCGGCACACTGCAACAAAGAGTAGCCCCCGCTCGCCGCAACTAGAGGAAGCCCGCGCGCAGCAAGGACCCAATGCAGCCAAAAAAAAAAAAAAGAAAAGAAAAACAGAAAAAAATGTCATTGTGGAAAAAGGACTTCATCTGTTAGAGATACAATTAGATGAAGAAAATATGGCTAAATGTTGACAATTGTCAAATCTTGGTGATGGGTGATTAATATGTGGAAGTTCAATATATTGTGCTCTCCGCTTTTCTGTACTTTAAAATTTTTCCCTAATAAATAAAAATCTAAAAAAAAAAAGATTCTTTTTTTTTTTTTTTTTTTTTAATTTATTTATTTATGGCTGTGTTGGGTCTTCGTTTCTGTGCGAGGGCTTTCTCCAGTTGCGGCGAGCGGGGGCCACTCTTCATCGCGGTGCGCGGGCCTCTCACCGTCGCGGCCTCTCCCATTGCGGAGCACAGGCTCCAGACGCGCAGGCTCAGTAGTTGCGGCTCACGGGCTTAGTTGCTCCGCGGCATGTGGGATCCTCCCGGACCAGGGCTCGAACCCGTGTCCCCTGCATTGGCAGGCAGATTCTCAACCACTGCGCCACCAGGGAAGCCCAAAAGATTCATTTTTATTGAGCATCTGTCATGGACTAGGTGCTTTAAATACATCATCTTTTTTGTTTGTTCATTTGTTTTGTAATGATTTTTAAAACTTTATTTTGAAATAATTATAGGTTTATAAGAAGTTGCATAAATAGTACAGAGAGGGTACAGAAGGTTAAATTTTGCTTAAGATTTATCCACTGAAGGCTAAATCTTACATAACTATATGCAATATCAAAGCCAGGAAATTGGCATTGGTACAATGGCGTGTATACTTCTATGACAGCTTAGATTTGAATAAACACCTCCCACAATCAGGGCACAGAACCAATTTCATCAACACAAAGATCTCCCTTGTGCTATCCCCTTAGGCACACCTCCTTCCCTCCCCCCACCAACTCTAACCCTAGGCAACCATTAATCTCTTCTCCCATCTCTATAATATTGTCATTTTGAGAATGTGATTTAAATGGAATCATACAGTATGTAGCCTTTCATAAAACCTAATAAAAATCCCACCTAGGAAGCAGATTCCTCTCTTAAGAACCCATCTCCTTTTTCCAGGCAATTTCTTAATACTCCATAATATGTTGACTATATTCTCAAAAGCAAAAACCAGGATAACATATATACAATAACATACGTAGCAGCATTATCATAATAGCCCCAAACTGGAAACAACCCAAAAGTCCATCAATAGGCTATCATAATAGCCCCAAACTGGAAACAACCCAAAAGTCCATCAATAGGAGAATAGATAAATGAACTGTGGCTTATTTATACAATCAGACACTAGACAGCCATCAAAAAGAATGAATAAGAGATACACACGACAATATGAATGAAATCTTACGGATGTTACACTGAGCTAAAGAAGTGAGGCACAAAACAGAAAACAATGTATAATTTCATTTACGTGAAGTTCAAGAGTAGGCAGAACTAACTGATGGTGACAGAATTCAGAAGAGTGGTTCACTGCAGAAGAGGGAGTATTGACTGGGAAGGAACATGAGATAACTTTTTAAGGTGCTGGAAATATTTTGTATCTTGATCTGGGTGATAGTTATAAAAATGAATATATATTTAAAAATTAAGCTTGCGTATTTTACTACTTTATTATCTGAATGCTATACCTAAATTGTAAAGTATCAAGGTACAGGGTTTGACAAAGAGTTTGAGTCCTTAGAGCAGTAATGAGGGCAATATTTAAAACTGGAACTTCCTTAGGGAAGCATATGGCGACCAACCATATAAAGTGTCTAGCCCACCTTCCCCCATGGGCAGTGTACCACCGCATCATTAATTTGCATCTTCTAAATTTCGTTTACTGGGAAATCCCTTGAAAAATCCAGGGATTGAGGTGGGTTTTTCTTGGGGGGGGGGTGCGGAAGGGGGGCGTGCAGACCGAGAAATACATTAAGTCTTGAAAGACGAAGAGTTCACAAGTACCCTCCGTCTTCCTCACCCATACACACTAGGTTAGTTCTGGTGGCAGCCACAATGGTCCTATTCATCTCTTTAGGGCCCAGGGCGTCTAACAGAAGCTGACTAAAACATACTGTATACTTGACTCATCTTTCTGCAAGCAGGAACCGTGCCTCGCTTGTCTCTGCAACCCCAGAGAAAGCTTAGTGACCTACACACAGCTGTATTCACACAAAGGGCCTCTGAGCATTGGTCCTCAAACTTGGCTGCACATGGGATTCACCTGGGGAGTTTTAAGATGTACTGATGCCTGGGTCCTACTCCCAGGGATTCTGATTTAGTTGGTACGAAGTGAGCCCTGGGCTTCGGGATTATTTTAAGCGTCCCAGGTGACCTTAAGTACATCACAAATTGAGCGCTGCAGTTTGGCGGCATTCTTCCTACTCCGCGCCTGATTTGCGCTCTGGCCTCAGCTCTCCGGAGGTGAGGGCGAGGTTCACTGAGTTCTGTGGTCCTGCCCCTCTTACAGAACCAATAAACTCAAATCTCTCCGTGACACCCCTAAGGACAAGAATTCTAACCAGTCTGCAGGCGCTCTGCGCCCCGCTCAAGCCTCTATGGTATTTTGGAGTCCTCTCTAGCATTTGGGAGACGCCTTAACCAGGGCCAGCAGCTCCCTCTCTGTGGTAGCAGATTTTCCAGCGCCGCCTCGTTGGTACTTCATTCCGGAAGCGCGCACGGATCAGAGAGGAGGCGGGACTTCCCTCCCGGAAGTGACCCGCGTGCTTCCGCCCTATCCTACCTGAGCGCCCGGTGAGTTTCTAGTGTTTACCCGAAGTTGGGGACATAGGGGGCGTTGTGGCTGGCCCCAGCCCGTGGTGAGTGACGTCTGACCTCAAGGTGATCCTGATGATGGCGCCGCCGTTTCAGAGGTGTAGACCCTGGGCTGGGGCCCGGGAGCCTTAGTTCCGCGTATGATCGAATTCTTAGGGCTCCGCAGGTTCATGCTCCGTTCCGGTATCCCCTTCTTCTGGATAGAGGTGACCTAGAGGGACTGGGAGTCAGGGCTCCGGGGCTCGATTTCCAGCCCCGCCATTGACATGTTCTGTGACCTTGGGCTAAGCAGTGTTCCCCTTCGGGGCCTCAGTTCCCACATCTGTGAAATGGGACTTCTGAGTTCACTGAGGTCAGTGGCCCCTGCTGGTCTGATGCCCTCTGATTCCTCCACATCCTCCAGCCCCTGCGATGGGAAGGTGAATGGGAGGGGTGGGTGCTGACCATGATGTCTGCCCCCAGGATTAGGAGGCCAGAGGGAGATCTCTTCCACGGTGCAGGGCTGAAATGGACCCGCTTAGGGCCCAGCAGCTGGCGGCAGAGCTGGAGGTAGAGATGATGGCTGATATGTACAACAGGTAAGGGCTGATTCTGCGCTGCCTTTTCTTAGAGAATGATCCCAGGTCACTCTTGCCAAGGCAGAGGTGGATAACTTCTGAAAGTTATTTTCCTCATTCTGGGGGAACCTGAGGCCCGGGCTTACCCTCCCGGCACCCCCAACTCCCGCCCTATGCTTAAGGGCTAATGCAGACGCAGTGTGGGGTCACTAGAAGGAATTGGGCATTTAGGTTGGGATGGAATTGGCGATGTAGGAGCTGAGCAGGAAGAGAAGGTCCGGTCCAGGCTCTAGTTGTGTTCCAGGAAGAGTAGAGCATTTGCCTTTTGACAAAGAGCACGTAGCCCACTTAGTAGTCAACATTTCTTAAACTCTTAATCCATCTCGGACACATGCTGAGCATTTTATATGCATTATCTTTTTTTAAAGGTGAGGAGATTGAGGTTTCTAGAGGTTAAATAACTCTCAGGGTCCACAGCTGGTCAGTAACAATGTCAGGACCAGTAGCTCAGTCTGACTCCTAACTAGTGCCCATAACCATCTGGCAAATTTGGGAACAAATCGTAGCCGCACCAACCACCACTACTATGGCCTTGGGCAAGTTACATGGACTGTTAGACCAGTGGTTTCCCCATCTGTAAAGTGGAGTTAATAATAGGACCTTACTCACAGAGGCATTATAAATATTAAATGTAAAAGTATATGACAAGCTCTTAGCATTAAGCCCAACACAAGTCAAATAAGCAGTCAACAAATATTTGCTATTTTTATTGGCTTAAGCTCTCTGGTATCCTCCCTAGATTCGTTGTTTTATCTTGGAGGCTATTAGAATAATTTTTAAATGTAGGCTATAAAGTCAGGCTACCTGGGTTCATAGCCCAGCTTTATGTGATCCTGAGGTTCTCTGTGCCTTCATTTCCTTATCTGTAAAAAGGGGGATAATGATTGTGCCGACCTCATAGGGTTATCATAAGAACTGCATGACAGAATCCATGTCAAGCACTTAGCGTGATGTCTGGAACATAACTGGTACTCAGCTAATGGTTCCTGTTTAATTAGTCATAAACATGGGCCCCGACAAGGTTCCTGCTCTCAAGGATCTTCCAAGATAGTTGAGGTGCAAACTGAGGATTTACACTGCCTTCTTGGGAGGTGAAATCAGTATAGCAGGGCAGGAATGGCTGAGGGTTCCTGGTATGCCACAGGATGCTGCTGACCTGACCTTGCCCTTCCTTCTTTCTAGAATGACCAGTGCCTGCCACCGGAAGTGCGTGCCTCCCCACTACAAGGAAGCAGAACTGTCCAAGGGCGAGTCTGTGTGCCTGGACCGGTGTGTCTCCAAGTACCTGGACATCCATGAGCGGATGGGCAAAAAGTTGACAGAATTGTCTATGCAGGATGAAGAGTTGATGAAGAGGGTGCAGCAGAGTTCCGGGCCCGCGTGAGGTCCCAGGCAGTACACCTCAAGGTGCACCCTGTCCTTTCCCACTTGTCTAATAAAAGTGCCCCCATTGGGTGTCATCTGTGAAGACTGCCAGGTCTAGGCACTTTCTGGAGAGTCTCCAGGAGCCCAGGGTATGATGGAGCTCTTTCCCGGTTGAAGAAGGGGTATTTGTCACTCTGGCATGTGACTATGTGTGTGTGTGTTTATTATATATTAAAACAAGTTTGTTGACACAGTGTGCAAAGCAGTGTGCCTGGCACTTGGGAGTAAAGGCAGCAGACACAGCCTCTGCCAGCAGAGGGAGTCTAACGTAGTGTTTAAAAGCATAGACTGGGGACTCCCCTGGTGGTGCAGTGGATGAGACTCCACGCTCCCAACGCAGGGGGCCCGGGTTTGATCCCCGGTCAGGGAGCTGGATCCCACGTGCATGCCGCAACTAAGAGTTCACGTGCCGCAACTAAGACCTGATGCAACCAAATAAATAAATATTTATTAAAAAAAAAAAAAAAAAAAAAGCATAGACTGGTACCGTGGCTTAAGTTTACATTCCACGGCAGCCACTTGCTGTGTGACCCTGAACGTGTCATTTCACTGTGCCTAGCTTCCTCATCTGTAAAGTGGGGAGAATCAGGGCTGTTGTGAAGATTAAATGAGTTAATATGAATAAACTATTTAGAATAATGCCTGGGCCATAGAAAGTGCCCAGTATATATTATTTATGTCTAACAACTTAAAATCAAGTGCAGGCAGGCATTTTCCTCAATGATATAAAGGAACGATTTAGAGGAGAGGGTGGAAAGTAGATGGAACCTAAGAAGGAAGTAGCCACAACCTCTTGGTTCTAAACAGCAATATCGAAACATGTGAAGGGACCCAGCTTCATGTGTGATGTGTGTGATGCGGGGAGGGGACCGAGTGATAAGCACTGCCATTCAGTGTTCCCCTGAATCTGAATCAGGGACTGCGCTCCTCACTCTTCATGGGGTATCCAGTCTCATCCACTCAGCAGGCTAAAGGCCCTGTTAGGAAATGGGGGCTCAGAGAGGTGGTGGTTTGCTGGAGGTCACAGGAGAGGAGCAATGACGGAGGTCAGGGTTGACTGCTCTCGGAGGAGAGGCCGCACCCACTTCCTGTCCTGAGGGTGCCCTTGGAGAACTGCGCAGTTCTCAAAGTGTATGGTTCACTGCAGAAGGAATTTTGGTTGACGCCAGTGCCACTGATAGCAGTGCCTTCACAGCAGAGGGAGGTGTCTGGGGTGTAACCTCACCAGGCCGTTGGGCTCACAGGAAAGGAGACGGTAGAGGCAGTGAGTTTCAGGCTTAAAAGTACAGGTCCAGGGAATTCCCTGGCGGTCCAGTGGTTGGGACTTTGCGCTTTCACTGCTGAGGGCCTGGGTTCATTTCTTGGTCAGGAGCTAGGATCCTACAAGCTGCGCAGTGTGGCCAAAAAAAAAAAAAATCCAGGTTCAAGTCAGACCACCTGGGATGAAATTTTCTGGCTGTGTGATCATGGGTGAGGCATTTGACTACTCTGTGCCTCAGTTACCCTATCTACAAAGCGATAAAAGTACCTACTTCATTGAGTGGTTGTGAAGATGAAATGTGTTAATAACTAAAGCACTTAGGAAAGTGCCTAATTCTCCCACGTTAAATACTCAATAATGTTAGCTGTTTTTTTTTTTTTTTTAATTGCTAACTTTGATGTAAGGAGTCTCGGGATAGACCCCCTGAAAACTTCAGAACTATTGTCCATTTACCTTAAGGGTGGGCAGAGAGCTAAGGCTCCTTTCTAGGTACTGAAGTGCCAACTTGGGTCAACAGGTGGCGCTGTCTGCTCACGGGAATCAGCACTGCTGTGGCCAGTTCTACAAATGTGTATTATTCGTGTATTCCTTGCGGCCGTTGTACTAGGAAGAGCAGGGTGGTGAGGAAAACAGATATTGTACCTGCCCTCAGGTTTAGCAAGAAACGTCAAAAATTTTCAGAGCACATAGCTGGAACATCTAGAAGGGGTCGTAGAGAATGGAGAGAAGAGGTTCCAGCTGGACGGAGAGCACTTGCAAAAGCTTTGAAGTGGCAGAAAATGTGGAGCCGTCAAGAAACAAAGCTTTGGCCTGCTCGGAGTGCCAAGTGGGAAGGCAGGTAGTGGTGAGGGATGAGACCTGCCCGAGGGCTAAGCAGGCGCAGCTCCAAAGAGCCTGATGAGCTGAGTTTTTTAAAAGAGTTTGGATTTTCTCCGAAGGGCATCAGCAAACTGTTGAAGGATGTAAAACCCTGGCAGTGAAAATGACAGATGTGCATTTTATTTATTATTATTATTTTTTTAAATTATCTTTTTCCTTTTTTTTTTTAAACTTTGGGTTTATTTATTTATTTATTTATTTATGGCTGTGTTGGGTCTTCGTTTCTGTGCGAGGGCTTTCTCTAGTTGCGGCAAGTGGGGGCCACTCTTCATCGCGGTGCGCGGGCCTCTCACTATCGCGGCCTCTCTTGTTGCGGAGCACAGGCTCCAGACGCGCAGGCTCAGTAATTGTGTCTCACGGGCCTAGTTGCTCCGCGGCATGTGGGATCTTCCCAGACCAGGGCTCAAACCCATGACCCCTGCTTTGGCAGGCAGATTCTCAACCACTGCGCCACCAGGGAAGCCCCAGATGTGCATTTTAAAGCTCCCTCTAGCTGTCAGCCAGGTGGATAGTGGTAGATGATGGCTTAATGGATTCAGGGGAGACATGCCAGGGAGCTGGTGAGGAAACAGGGGGATGATACCAGTAGGAATAGCTATCGAGTTGCTACATTGTGCTAATAAGTATATTATTTCAGTTAAAACTCATAACAACTCTGAGGCAGGTACCATTATTCTTATCTTATAGGTGAAGAAGTTGAGGCTCCGAAAAGTTAGTAACTTGCTGAAGGTCATACAACAAGCAAGTGCTAGAGCCAGGATTCCAGCTAATTCAGACACCAGAGCCCACTTTTACCCACCCCTCTAGGACTGGAGTGCGGGTGTGGGTAGGGAATGCTCCGTAATGTCAGCAATGTCATATTTTATTCAGCAATAGTTGTTGTTGGCTTGCTGCATGCAGAGAGCTGTAGAAAGTGTGCAAGTGAATTAACTAGGTCCCTGCCTTCGGTGAACAAGTGTGGCGGTTGGGAGGGTGGGCATAGGAGAGACGGAACAAACATATAAAGAGTAGTAGAATAGGTTAGGCCTTTTCTGCCATCGAGAAGAGTCAAAAAATGCTCACGTGTGTTTGCTAGATTATCAGTTTCATTTATTTTCATAAATTTATGTATTTATTTTTGGCTGCATTGGGTCTTCGTTGCTGCGCGCGGGCTTTCTCTAGTTGCGGTGAGCGGGGGCTACTCTTCATTGTGGTGCGCGGGCTTCTCATTGCATTGGCTTCTCTTGTTGCGGAACACGGGCTCTAGGCACGCGGGCTTCAGTAGTTGTGGCTCGCGGGCTCTAGAGCGCAGGCTCAGTAGTTGTGGCGCACGGGCTTAGTTGCTCCGCGGCGATTATCAGTTTTAAAAACCGGGAAGTGTCTCATAAACATCAGGACTTTGGCTTCTTTTGAAAAGCTAGAAGATCTGACAAGTCAGCCTACATTCCTGCTTGGCAGTGGTCTGCTGCTGGAGGATGGGTGGAGGCTCAGCTGTCCGCCAAACCTCCCATCTCTCATTTCTTCCCTCGTCACCATCTGCTTGACCTGTAGGCATTTGGTCTGCACCTTCTGCTCTTCGGGTTTTCAGATGAGCCGGACACTATATGAGAAAACATGTAACGGTCCTGGAGTGGGCAGCCTCTGAGATGGCTCCTAATGATCCTGCCCGCTGCTGTTCATTCCTGTTCATTCCTAGTATAATCTCCTTCCCTTGAGCGTGCACTAGACCTAAATAGAGACTTGCTTCTAACAAACAGGACAGAGCAAAGGTGATGAAAGCTGCTTCCAAGGTTAAGACACAAAAGATGGTAATGGCCATCTTGTTATTGTCTCTCTCTCTCTCTCTTCCTCCCCTTCTCCTCCTCTCCTCTTCCTTGCAAAATCTGTTGAAGCAAGCTTCCATGTTGTGAGCTGCCCTATGAAGAGGCCCATGTGGTGGGGAACTCAGGGCAGCCTCCAGCCCACAGCCAGTGAGGAACTGAATCCTGCTGGCAACCACATGAGTGAGCTCAGAAGCAGATCTTTCCCCAGTCAGACTTTCAGATGACTACAGCCCTGGCTGGCACTTTGCAGCCCTGTGAGAGACCCTGAAGCAGAGGACCCAACTAAGCTGCACCCTGACTCCCAGCCTAGAGAAACTGAGATGATAAATGTTGATTTAAGCCATTACATTTTGGGGTAATTTGTTACGCAGCAATAGTTAACCACTACACAGACAGTTCTCACAACTGTTACAGTCGTCAAAGACTATGTTTGGTCATTCTACACCCACACCTGCAAGGGACCAGGCACTGTTCCAGGCATTTGGGGTACACCAATGAACAAAATGAAGATTGTTGCCCACTTGGAACTTATATTCTAGGGCAACGGTTTTGCATAGAAGTCTGGGTTGGCAGTGCTATTTTGAAGGAAAGACAGCCCCTTCAGCTCCTGGGAGAAGGTTCTTAACCTTTCACATCTTGGGCCCCTTTGAAACGCCAACAAAAGCCACAGACTGGTTCTTCAGAAAATTGTTCACGCACAGAATTTTGCATGCAATTTTAGGGATTTTCATTAGAATTCTTGTGGGCTGACCTGGGGGGAGTCTTGTGACAAGCATTTTTTTAAATGCTGGGGCAAAGAGAAACAAGATAGAAAATCAAAGGGGGGAAGCATATTAAAATCAGTCACTTTTACAGTTGTGATAAGTGCTGTAAGAGATGCCCAGGGAAGTGTGGGGCTATGTAAAGGGATGACTCCCCCAAGTCTGGGTGCTCAGGGAAGGCTGTCCCCCTGAAAGCGATGTAGGTGAGTGAGATTTGAAGGATGGGTGGGTAGGAATTTGCCAGGTTGGGGGCAGTGGTGGGTGGTGGCTTCTTTGTTAAGTGGTGGGAGGATAGTGGTGGGGCAGGTGGGCTCAGGTCCCTATCCTCTGGCCCATACAGTCTATCAGAGGAAACAGACACGTCGTGATGAGTATTATCAAAGGGTGACTCGAATGTTATACGAGTCATATAGCAAAGGGATTTATTGCTGGAGTCAGGCAAGGAGGCTTCCTGTAGGAAGTGCCCGTTAAGTCAAAATCTGAAGGATTAGTTAGATAGGCCAGGGTGGGGGAATGTTCCAGGCCCAGGTGGGAGAACACAGGGTTTTAATGGATGAGAACAGGTCACAACAGTGAAAGCATAGAGAAGAGAGAGGCCAGAAGGGAGGTGGGCCCAGCAGGAGGGTCCGGATGGACTAGGGGGCATTGTTGGGAGTTTGTACGTTTGCCCAACAGTTGTGGAAACTTCCAAGGGGAGAGGCCTGGTTGAAGCCAAGATCATTCTGACCGGAAAGTGGACTCACTGGCACGAGTGGAATCGGGAAGGCGATGCTGAAAGGGTCGCAGGAGTCCAGGCAGGAGTTGATGAGACCTAGGCTTGGGGGCCAGCAGAAGATGGAGAGGAGAAGTCTTTAAAGGCAGGAGCCACAAGCTCGCTGGTAGGTTGGACGTGGAAAGTCAGGCTGGGAGCCAAGTCTGGATAACTTCGCTTTGAGCTTAAGCAACTGTGTGCAAGGTGGTGCTTTTACCGACACAGGCAGCAACGGAGGTAGAGCGAGTTAGGGAGGAGGAGGGTCATTTTCTGTCATCACTGAGCACTTCTTTTTTTTTTTAATTTTTAAATTAAAAAAAATGTTTTTGGCTGCGCTGCGCGGCATGTGGAATCTTAGTTCCCCAACCAGGGATGGAACCCACACCCCCTGCATTGGAAGGGCGGAGTCTTAACCACTGGACCGCCAGGGAAGTCCCACTGAGCACTTCTTATTATCTTAGAAGGTCCGGTACAATTGGCCTGTATCTACGTTTCCAGTTGCAGCTTCATGCCACAGCCCACCTCATTCTATGTGTTCTTCCATTCAGGCCCTCCTTCAGTTCCCTGAATGTCTCAGGCAGCCTCCTGTTGTAGCGCCTCTGCATGCTGTGTCCTCCTCTTGGGGGTTGATAAATCCTACTGATTCAGACACGGGAAGTCTTATATCTTCAGATTTTGGCACAAACAACACCTTTAAGGACTCCTCCCTGCCCTCCAGTCTAGATCAACGCCCCTCCCCAGTGATATGTTACTTCTCTTCCATGACGCTTCCTTTATTTTTTTTTAATAAATTTATTTATTTTATTTATTTATTTTTGGCTGCGTTGGGTCTTTGTTGCTGTGCGCAGGCTTTCTCTGGTTGCGGCGAGCGGGGGTTACTCTTCGTTGCGGTGTGTGGGCTTCTCACTGCGGTGGCTTCTCTTGTTGCGGAGCATGGGCTCTAGGCGCGTGGGCTTCCGTAGTTGTGGCACGTGGGCTCAGTAGTTGTGGCACGCGGGCTCTAGAGCACAGGCTCAGTAGTTGTGGCGCGTGGGCTTAGTTGCTCCGCGGCATGTGGGATCTTCCTGGACCAGGGCTCGAACCTGTAACCCCTGCATTGGCAGGAGGATTCTTAGCCACTGCATGGCGCTTCCTTTAGATGCAATTACACTTACTATGTGATAATTTGATTCATTTACTCCTCTCCCCCACTGGACTTTACGTTCTCTGAGGATGGAGTCTGTGTCTTATTCATCCTTCAATCCCTAGTGCCTGATGCATGTGAAAGCGTTTAAAAATTTTTTTAAAACTGATATAATTCACATATCATAAAATTCACCCTTTTAAAGTGTCCAATTAAGTGGATTTTAGTGCATTCACAGGGTTGTACCGTCATCACCACTATCTAACTGCGCAACATTTTTACCACCCACAAGAAGAAACCCCATACTCATTAGCAATCACTTCCCATCTCTCCCTCCTCCAGTTTTTGGCAACGACTAACCTACTGTCTCAGTGTACCTGCCTATTCTGGGCATTTCATATGAGTGCACCCCTACAATATGTGATCTTTTGCATCTGGCTTTCACTTAGCGTAATGTTTTCAAGGTTCATCCATGTTGTAGCATGTACCAGTACCTCCTTCCTTTTTATGACCAGATCATAATACATTCAATGTTACTATACACATTTTTTTTTTTTTGGTCACACCTCGTGGCTTGTGGGATCTTAGTTCCCCAACCAGGGATTGAACCTGGGCCTTCAGTAGGGAAAGCGCAGAGTCCTAACCACTGGACCACCAGGGAGTTCCCACTATACACATTGTGTTCATCCATTTGTTAACGGACAATTGGGTTGTTTGCACTTTTTGGCGATTATGAATAACAATGCTATGAACATTTGTGTCCAAGTCTTTGTGTCCACATATGTTCTCAGTTCTCTTGGGTATATACCTAGGAGAGGTATTGCTGGGTCATAGTGGTGACTCTACGTTTAACTATTTGAGTATCAGCCAAACCGTTTTTCCAAAGTGGCTGCACTATTTTATTTACATTCCTCACGCCAAGGTTTACCATAACTATTTGTTAGGCTGAATAAATAATTTCTTCATTGTGAACTGGATACTATTATTTCCAGCACATAATAGACTAGAAGAGTAAGGCTCGGGAGTGTGAGTGCCTTGGGCAAAACTGCACAACGAATCAGCTGCGGAGCCAGGACTGGGACCCAGCCTGTGATTCACGAGCCAGTACTCCTGTTCACTCAGCTGTGAGGCCGACTCTGGCCACCGGCCTGCAGGAGATCCACTGTGACAGCCCTGTTCTACTCTAGCTATGGGTAGTGTCAAGGGAACAGAGTCTAGAAAGGGATTACTTTTGGGGACAGGAGGAGGGGTTGGTAAATCCTATTGATTCTGATATGGAAGTGTGTCTTAAGTCTCTTCTCTGGGACTTCCCTGGTGGTCCAGTGGTTAAGACTCTGCCCTTCCAATGCAGGGGGTGCAGGTTCGATCCCTGGTGGGGATCCCACACGCCATGTGGTGTGGCCAAAAAAAAAGTCTCTGCTTTCCTCTATTTTTTTTTTTTAATTATCTGAACTATTACAGTGGCCTCTTAACTGCTTTAAAGTCCCTCTCCTTTCCATTCATTAAACACACAAATCCGACCATATCTATCTCCTCCCTTAAAAACAAAGTAAACCAAAATAAAACAAGAAAACAAAATCCAGGAGTTCCCATCACCTATCTCACAACATGGGAAATCCTTGGTCTGGCAGAGGTCATTCCAAAATGACCACGGTTTCCAGCTCCCTTTCCCACTACCCTCTTCCACTTATTCCATAAATGTTTACCACGGGCTGTTACAGGCCAGGTCCTGGGATAGGTAGCAGACATACAAATCACCTACAATGTGGTTCCCATGGTGCCTGCCCTCCAGAGATTTATAGCTCTTGGGGAGGGAGCAGGCAACTAAACTGATGATTCTAGATCAGTGTGAGGGCTTCATTTCAGGATAGAATAGCGTTTGGGGGGAGTACATGGGCAGGACCCCTAACCCAGCCTAAGAGATCAGAGCTTCCAGAAAAAGGTGAAATTGAGGTGAGTTGTGAAGGATGAGTGCATTAGAAATGAAGAAGGAGGGACTTCCCTGGTGGCACAGTGGTTAAGGATCCGTCTGCCAATGCAGGGGACATGGGTTCGATCCCTGGTCCGGGAAGATTCCCACATGCCATGGAACAACTAAGCCCGTGTGCCACAACTGCTGAGCCCACGTGCCACAACTACTGAAGCCCGCGCGCCTAGAGCCCGTGCTCCGCAACAAGAGAAGCCACCACAATGAGAAACCCGTGCATTGCAATGAAGAGTAGCCCCCGCTCACCAGAACTAGAGAAAGCCCATGCGCAGCAACGAAGACCCAACGCAGCCAAAAATAAATAAATAAATTTACAAAAAAAAAAAAGAAAGAAATGAAGAAGGAACAACAGGTGCAAAGGCCAGGAGGTGTGAAACCAGCTGGCTTCACACTTCATTCCACAGGTATTTACTGAGTGCGTCTTAGGTGCCAGGTGCTGTTTTTGGTGCTGGAGATACAGCAGTGACCACAGCAGACCAGACCCTTGCCCCCATGGAGCTGACAGTTCACAAGGGGAAAATATCAAAATGTCGGTTGGAGATAAGGAACGGCAAGCATTACAGCCACGGGGGCCCATGGACCCCTAGAGTCAGTGGAGGGGGTCCACAAAACCCTTGGAAATTGAATGTAAATATATGTGTGTGTTCACGTTCACACAGGCATTTTCATAGGGAATGGACTCATAAAATTTTATTGCATTCTCAAAGGGATCCATCCATGACCGCGTTGGGCCATGGGGTCCTTATTCTAGGGCCCCTTGTGCGAAACTAAGGAGTTTGACCTTGATGTGGAAGTTCTAGGAGCCAGTAATTAATTTTGAGAAGTGAAAGCATCAGAGCCTGACACTGTGCTCCCGCCAGAGAGAACTCCTTGTGCCTTTTCTGCTGCTAAGCCTTTGCTCTTGCTGTTTCTTCCCGACCTGGAGGAATGGAAAGGGCCACACTTTCAAAGGCAGACAGACCTGACTTTGCATCCTGCTTCTACCCACCATTTTCCAGCTGCCAGCCTCCGGTCTTCTCCCTCTGTGAAAAGCTCTGAGGTTTAAATGAGCCTGTGATGTTTGGAGGATTTAATGATAATTTTTGTTTGGAAAGTGCCCAGCATATAGTAGCCGCTCGGCAAATGTAAGTCCCTCTCGTGGCTAGGTGGCTCAGCCGTTCAGAGAGCCCCTCCTGTCTGGGGTCTGGAACTTCCTGGGCAGTTGCTCACATGCCCACAGAGCTTTGTGAGTATCACGAATATCACTCTCAACACACTGTAATAAACTCACATCTGTATTTATTTGCCCTTGACCTCATCCCATTAATCCACACCACAGTTCACCCTCTATTTTACAGATGAGGAAACTGAGGTTCTGCGAGGTTGAGAGATTTACCAGGAATCAGTAAGTGGCTGGAAGCATCCCATCACCACATCTTCTAAAATAATAATAGTGACAGTAGTAACAACAACAGTGAACATTTATTATGCTTATTTGTGCCAAGCGCTGTGATGAGCACTTACCTGCCTCATAACCCACAATTCCAGCCCCCACCTCTCCGCAGTACTATTGTAGGTACTGCTGTAAGGTAGGTACTATTGTTATGAGAACTTACAGGAGGAAACCAAGGCTCAGAGAGGTTAAGCAACTTGCTGAAGATAACCCAGGCCAGTTTTCAAGTCCACTCTCAGACCTCGATCTAACTCCACAAAGAAACCCGTGTCATTCTGACTCTCGGAAAACTCTACTCCCAAGTGCACAGTTCAAAACCCCACCCAAGGCTGCCCTGCATCGCGGTCAGTCTGCTCCAGCCGAGTTGTTCTTTGTTTTGACCAAGGATACAGAGGGCGCTGCCCCGATTCGTCTGGGGGGCCGAGGGGGAGGGGAGGAGGAGGGAGTAAGGGTGGACATTTTAGGTGCAGGGGCGCGTGCCGGGGAGAGTATCTGGGGACCAGAGGACGAGTCACGTGCTCGTGAAACTCGACCTAGGGGGAGGGTTAGGGAAGGGAGCCCCCGCCCCTACCTCGGGGTGCAGCCCCGGCCGGTTTTAAGTACAACTGTTCACTCCGTCGATCCACTTCGTCCTAGCCTCATTTCGCGGATTGGTGGCGCCCGCCGGGTTCCCGTTCCCCGACTTCTTCCGATGGGACCGAGGCGGTGAGAACACCAGGCTGTCCGGCAGAATCTCCGAGGCCGCCCAGACCCGGCGCGCAGAGAAGTCCCGAGCGCCGGTGCGGTTCCGAGCTGGGCCCGCCGGACACCGGACGCCGAAATTGTGCACGCGCCGCTCCCCGACCGGCCGGCGGCTACAGGAGGCGCGTTTGCCCCGGATCAGAGGTGAGCAGCGGGTGCGGCTGGGGTCCGGGTCCCGGGCTGCACGTTCTCTGAGAGTCACCCGGCTGGCTCCCACCGACACTTCCAGGCTCCCCAAGAAAAACCCGTTACCTGAGCCCGTGGGTCCCGCCTCTCCAAGCGCGTCCCTCCTTCCGCTTTGGTCTGGCCCCTCTGCGCCCTCTCTTGCTGCACTGCCTCGGTTTAGAGAAACACTCTTGTCGGAGTTCGAACGGACCAGCGGGAACTCCTAAATGCAAAGCCCCATTTCACAGATGAGAGTACTGAGGCCCTCCGGCGATGGCATTCGTGCTTTCCTCCGCTCCCTCGCGCCCTTTCTCTCTTGCCCTTCCTGTCCCTCTCCTCTCTGCTCTTCTCGGTCTCACCGGCCGCTCTCCGCCCCCGCGCCGCCCGCGTCCCGTCTCCTCCCGCGGCGGCGGCCGTGGCCTAGGCGGAGGGGGTGGGGGGGGGGGGGGGGGGGGGGGGGGGTGCTCGGGCTCCTTCTCTCTCCGGTAAACCCACCCTCCCGCCAGCCCCTCCGCCGCCACTGCTCTTATAAAGTCAGCGGCCGCCGGACTTCCTGCGGGTGCCCGAGCCCCCTCCCTGGGCGAGAGAGGGCGGGCTGGTTCCCTGGCGCGCAGCTGGGTGCCCGTGTGAGTGGGTGGCGCCGGGGGCGCTGGAGGGCCTGCCTGGGTCTCCTTCCACGTGGCAGCTGTCGGCTTGGACCGAGAGACTGTAGGGACTTGGGTCGCCTAGTGCGGAAAGGGGGAGGGCTTTCTGAAGCCCGGCCCCAGAGAAGAGGAGTGGTCTTATAGGGGCAACAGGAAGAGGGGAGGGTGTCCTTGAGCTAACATCAGACTTCCCCTTCCTCCCCCTGCTTGCTTCTGGGGGTCCTTCCTGGAGCGGGAGGCCGGATACTGGCCAGCGGTTGCTTCAGAGCGCGCCCTGCCCCTTGCTGACCTTTGGGGACTTGGGGAAGTGCGGGACTGGTCCCCGGGAGCCGGGCTCTGCGTGCCTTGGCCTGGGTGGAAGAGCCCGGCAGCGCGCCAAGAAGCTGTTGCGCACAGACAGGACCTTCCTTGTCTCTGATAGTGACACGGCGGGAGCCCAGCGCCTCGTGCGCCCCTGGCGCTGCCAGTGCGCCCAGAGCCAGCTCGGCGGCACCCGCTGGGAAGCCCAGGGCTCTATGGGGCCTCCATGAAGGCCCCCTTGCGGGCTGGCTCGAGGGGTCTCGGGAGCCACCATGATACAGGATGCTCCTCTGGGTCCTCTGGGCCCTTCGCTCAGTGCTCTGCTCCTGGGCAGGCTTGCGACCAGTATGGCCCCCACGCTGGAGGAGGCGTACCGGAGGCGCTGGTGGATGGCGTGCACGGCCGTGCTGGAGAACCTCTTCTTTTCCGCGGTGCTCCTGGGCTGGAGCTCCCTGCTGATCATGCTCAAGAACGAGGGCTTCTATTCCAGCATGTGCTCAGGTATGCCCGAGAGGGGGCCAGTGGGGCTCGGGACGGGCAGCAGAGGGGGAAGGTGGACGCCGGCAAAGGACAGGTGGCCAAGGAGACAGAAAGCCGGGCTTCTCAAGACAGAGCACTCCGCAAGGGACTGGGCAGCCCCACTTCTTGACCTCTTCAAACTTCCTCTAGAGAATGAGCCACTCTACCTCATTCACCGAATCCAGTTTTCACTGAACGCCAGGTGTCCTGCGGGCATCCAGATCCTGGGACTGATCCCTTTGCAGCCTCAGGTCTAGAGCAAGGTGGAGACTCCCAGAAGTGCAGCAGCTACTAGCTGGGTGAGGGATTTCTTACTAGGGCTATTGTAAGGCTGAATGAGGCAAAGGAGAGCCTGCAAGCTGGATTTGATTGTAAAGGGAGGGGCAGGCAGTGTGCTTCTCCTTTTCCAGGCCATTTGAGCCCCCAGCTCTTCAAGTAACCATCTGTACAAAGTTAATCGCCTCATTTCCCCTAGGCCCCAACATGTGGATGGTCCCTGTTTTCCACTTTGGTCACCTTGGCTTTGAATCAGGGGCCCTGGATGCAGGAGTGAGAATTCTAACAATCCTTGGGAGCGGTAACCACATCCCTGCTGTCTTCAGGTGCCTGGAGGCAAGGAGTCGCCCTTCCTGGTGTCTGGGACTTGAGGCTCTCGTGATCTGATAGGTATCTTTCTTTTCTGGGAAGGAGAGAGCTGTGCGGACAAGCTCAGCCTAAGGAGCTCGAGGGATGTGGAGTTTGGCCCTTCCCTCCCCTCCTTATCCTCTTCCTCCAACCTCCTTGCTGTGGAACAGGCTTTGGAAGAAGGCCAGCTTGGGTTAGACTCCCAGCTTCCACCACTTTTAGCAGCTGGCTGACATTGGCGAGTTCCCTAAAACATTGAGCTTCAGTCGCCCGGCCTGCAAAATGGGAAGAAGAGTAATATCTGTGCTGAGAGTGAACAGTGCTTGATCAATGTTAGGGTCATTCCTGGCTTCTCCCAGCTTCTCCCAACTCCTCAACTCCACTCCCTGCAGGCGTCTGCCTTGGCTGTGGGAGAAAACCGTTGCCTTAGCGGGGTGGAGCTGGGGTGCTCTTGATCTCTGGGCAGCACCCACTCTGCTCTAACCCCCCCCTCCCCCCGCCAGCCTTATCTGTAAGGAAGCAGCAGGTGGCACCGAGGATGCGCGTGCATCTCCTGGCCCCGATCACAGGGTGCTGGGGGGCCTGAGGAGGTGGAGATTAGAGTTGGCCGCTGGCCAGGGGAGGCAGGTTGGGTCAGGAGGAGCTGGCTTGGGATGAAACGCTGGGTGTTCCAGGGTGGCTGAGAGAACCAGACAGAGGGGTGGGGGGATCCCTTTGCCCATAGAGGCCAGGAGCCCAGGTGCCCTCTGAGCTGCTTACCCTGGAGGCTGGAGAGGCCTTCCCTTCGCCGCCAGGAGCCCAGGTGCCCTCTGAGCTGCTTACCCTGGAGGCTGGAGAGACCTTCCCTTCGCCGCCTACTGGCCTTGATGCCTGCCGTTGCCCATCCGACGGCTTCTTCCTGCCTTCTCCACCTGTGTTTTTAATCAACTTTATTGAAGATTAATTTACATCACACGTTTTGATGAGGTTTGACAAATTTACACACCTCAGGAACTGTCACCACAATCAATATTTAGAATATTTCCATCATCCCCAAAACTCCCTCCCTTTTGCTGCCCATCCTCCCACCTTTTAAAAAATATGGACAAGAGCTAGATTAAGATATAAGTCACATACGTTACAATGCACCCATTTAAAGTACACCAGTTAATGGTTTTTAGTTTATTCAGAGTTGTGCCACCATTAGCACAACAAATTTTTGGACAGTTTCTCTACCCAAAAAAAGTCACCCTGGACCCACTAGCAGTACCTCTCCCCCCACCTGTTCTTTTACCCTCAAGCACTAGGCAACCAATCATCTACTTTCTGTTACAGGTTTGCCTATGACAAAACTAGATTTGCCTGTTCTGAACATTTCATATAAATGGCATCTTATAATAGGTGATCTTTTGTAACGGGCTTTTTGTCACTTAGCATGATGTTTTCAAGGTTCATTCATGTTGGCAAATGTATCAAGACTTGGTTCCTTTCCAAGTCCTTTGCTACCACATTTTATTTATCCACTCAACAGTTGATAGACATGTGGGTTGTTTCCACTTTTTGGCTATTATGAGTAATGCTCCTATGAACACTCATGTTCAAGTTCTGTGTGGACATATGCTTTCCTTCCATATGGAATTGCTGGGCCATAGGGTAAATCTATGTTTAACATTTTGAGGAACTGCTAGACTGTTTTCCAAAGTGGCTGGGCCATTTTACATTCCCACCAGCAGTGTAGGAGGGTTCCAGTTTCTTCACAGTCTAGACAACACTTGTTATTGTTTATCTTTCTTATTACGGCCCTTCTCGTGGACATAAAGTGTTATATTTTTGTGGCTTTGATTTGCATTTCCCTAGTGGCTAATGATGGTGAGCACCTTTTTCATGTATTTATTGGCCATTGGTATTTCTTCCTTGGAGAAATATCTATTCAGATCCTTTGCCCATTTTTAAATTGGGTTATTTTTATTATTGAGTTGTAAGAGTTCTTTGTATTGTAGATACAAGTCCCTTATCAGATATAGGATTTGCAAAATTTTTCTCCCACCGTGGGTTGTCTTTTCACATTCTTCATGGTGTCCTTTGGAGCACAAAAGTTTTCTTTTTTTTTTGGATTATTTTTTAAAAATTGAAGTATTTACAATGTTGTGTTAGTTTCTGGTGTGCAGCAAAGTGATTCATATATATATATGTACACACACATATATGTACATATTCTTTTTCCATTATGGTTTATTGCAGGATATTGACTATAGTTCCCTGTGCTATACAGTAGGTCCTTGTTGTTTATCTATTTTATCTATAGTAGTTTGTATCTGCTAATCTTAAACTCCTAATTTATCCCTCCCCTCCTTTCCCCTTTGGTAACCGTAAGTTTGTTTTCTAGGTCTGGAGCATAAAAGTTTTTAATATTGATGAAGTCCAAGCTATCTTTTCTTTTGCCGTTTGTGTTTTGGTGTCATGTTTAAGAAACCATTGCCTGATCTAAGGTCACAAAGTTTTATGTCTATGTTTTCTTCTAAGAGTTTTAAGGTTTAAGCTTTTATATTTAAACCTTTGATCCATTTGGAGTTAATTTTTGTATTACCAGGGGTTGAACCTGTGCCCCCTACAATGGAAGCGTGGCATCTTAACCGCTGGACCACCAGGGAAGTCCCAAGTTCATTACTGAGGTGCTCATTAGTGTCGGCTTTGGGGTTCCCTGGCCACACCCTCTGCCTTCTCAGGTTTCTGCTTTCCCTCTTTTGAGGTACACCCTGGGGTAGATGGTTGACCCACCTATTGGGGCATCACAGCTAAAGAGGACTCTTACTCAGAAGTAGGCAGGGGCAATTCAGCTTATCACACACAACTGCATATCCAGCATAAGTGCCAAAATAATAAAACAGTAGTTAAAGTTCATCAAGCATTGACTATTTGCTAGTTAGATCTTTAGTCCTCACAACAAATCTTTTTATAGAAGGGAAAGCTGAAGCTCAGAGACGTTAAGTAATTTCCCCAAGGTCACACAGCTAATAAATAAGGAGCAGAGTTGAGTATTCAGCCCCAGAACCTTTCTTCGAGGCCTTAGGATTAAGAGTTCCCCTGGGAGAGTGCCGTCACAGAGAAGACAAGTAGCCAGAGCCCAGTTCTGCGGGTGTTTTGGTGAATGTGGCTGTGTGGCTGCAGGAAAATGAATGATGGGGCAAGGGTGGGGGATGGTGAGGAAGGGCTCAGAGACCTGGGATCATTTTGTGAGTATTGTGTGTGTGCAGCAGTCCTTAGAGCCCACCTTTTACATGGCTGCAGTCACTATCCCCATTTCACAGATGGGAAAACAGAACCTCTGAGTTTCAGCAGCACAGCTAGTGGAGCCAGAATTTGGACATGAAGAATGCTTAACCATGATCCTCTCTCCCGTGTTTCCTAGACCTAGTCATTTGCAGTTCACCTTTATGATTTTGCCATTTCTGTGTGCCATAGGTACTATTATTTACTTAATACTTCCTTTTAAATCAATCCACTTTTTAAAAAATAAAAAGCCTCATTTTAAAGTGTAATATTCTTGGGACTTCCCTGGCGGTCCAGTGGTTAGGACTCTGCGCTTCCACTGCAGGGGGTGAGGGTTCATTCCCTGGTCGGGGAACTAAGATCCTGAAAGCTGTGCGGCGTGGCCAAAAAATAATTAACTAATTAATTAAATTAAATAAAACTAAAGATCCTGTTTAAAAAAAAATGTGTAATATTCTTGGAACCTTGAGTTTGATGTTACTCAGACACACACACACACATACATCATACGTATATATTTCTAATACCTACATATATGTATATGTGTGTTTGATACACATTCAAATAACTAATAACTATGAAACATCAAAAACCATTACCTGTACAGTTGACCCTTGAACACGGGTTTGAACTGCTTAGGATTTTTTCCAACAGTAAACAGTACAGGACTACACGCTCCGTGGCTGGTTGAATCTGCAGCTGCAGAAACGCAGATACGGAGGGACCCCACAAAGGGAGGGCTGACTAAATTACAGGTGGATTTTCCAAAGCACGGGGGAAGGGTTGAGGCCCCTAACCCCCTGAGGTTCAAGGGTCAACTGTACCTCTAAACCCATCTTGAGTGCACACATGCTGTGCATACCACGCTTTGGGAAACACTATTTTCTCTGGCTTCTAAGCCCTCCTCTATCAGTAACTTACTGCCTATGTTTTCCCTGTTGGACCCCATGCTTCAGTTGTCTATAAAATGGGAGAGGTTAGATGTCAAAGACCTCTCCTGTTGTAACGGACATGGACAGAGGTCTTTGCATGCTGGCTTGGCTTCCCTCTTGGTTCAGAAGTCTGGCTTAATCTACAAAAAGGTACAAATGAACTTATTTACAAAACAAAAATAGAGTCACAGATGTAGAAAACAAACTTATGGTTACCAAGGGGGAAAGGGAGGGGGAGGGATAAATCGGGAAATTTGGATTGACATATACACACTACTATATATAAAATAGATAACTAATAAGGACTAATGCAACATTGTAAATCAACTATACTCCAATAAAAAAATTTTTTTAATGCAAAAAAAAAACAGAAGTAGCAAGAGCTATTGATATTAACTGTTTCTTTCAATTTAGGGGGAGAAAAGGAAATAGACTCTAAAAAAATAAACAAGGGAACAAATATGAAAAAATAAATAAAATTAAAGTAATTAAAAACATTTGTAATAATTTCTCATAACATATTTAATCCAACATATCAAAACATTATTATTTCAACATAATATTAAAACATGATTAATATTAAAAAATAAAATAGGTAACTAATAAGAACCTACTGTATAGCACAGGGAACTCTACTCAATACTCTGTAATGACCTATATGGGAAAAGAATCTCAAAAAGAGTGGATATATGTATATGTATAACTGATTCACTTTGCTGTACAGCAGAAACTGACACAACATTGTAAATCAACTATACTCCAATAAAAATTAATAAAAAATAAAAATAAAAAGTACATTGCAAAAAAAAAAGAAGTCTGGCTTTATCCAACCACTCAGAGTCATCAGGCCTTAGGAACTAGCTCTTACTAGTCAAACTCACAAGAGGCTGATCAATTTAAACCAGAGAAGTGAATGCATTAATTGACCTTGAGTTATTCGCCATACACTAGGCTGGAGTTCGCCACCAGTAGAAGAACACATTTCCTTGCCAGCACTAGCGCAGGCTTTGAAATCTTACTAAGCTGCCCTGTTCAGGACAGAGAGGCCCAGTGGGGTAACGGGGAAGTGTTGGCTTTGGAGAGGGTCTTGAGTTTGGATCTAGGCCTGCCTGTAAGCAGTTGTGTAACTGTGACTTACTTTGCTTCTCCGAGCCTCATGATCTATAAAACGGGGATCATTACACTCACTTTGTGAAGATTAAATGATATACTATATGGAAAAGCGTGGCACAAAGTAGGTATTAATTAGTTGAGAGCTAGTGAGGGAAAGTGTCACTTGATTGTGAAAGACTTAGGAGCAGGGACCGTGTCTAATTCAGGGCCTGCAAACTCAGATGCCAACAGGGGCCAGGCAGTTAATAACAATTGGCTGGTAATGTCCAACATGAGAATACAGTCAGTAATAGTACATCTGGTGACAGAGGGTAACTAGACTTACTGTCGTGATCATTTTGTAATGTATACAAACATCAAATTACTGTGTTGTACACATGAAACTAATATATTGCGTGTCAAATATACTTCAATAGAAAACCTAATAATAATTGGGCCAATCAGGGCAGATATAAGATGGCGAATGTCTGAGAGCTCATGAAGAGGTGAGGACGTGGGTGACTTAGAGAGGGCAAGCCCTGGTGAAAAGGAGTGGTCTCTACTCAGCTCCAGCAATGGCCAGATCTTCTGACTTACTAAAGAGAAGCCAGACTTCTGGATTTTTAGGTGAGAACTCCTGATTTTAAACTGGCACCCAATTAAAATTTGCAAGCCAAGCAAAATATGGGTGGGGTTCATTGCTGGTCACCTGTTTGTAGCCTCTGGTCTAAATTAGCATTGCATTTCTTCCTGCTTTACCCACTGTCCCAACACAGTGCCTGTCGTGCAGTAGATGTCGCTTAAGTGTATGTAGATTGAATGAACAGGTGCAGACAAACCTGGTGGAGAAATGAACAGTGATGATGAAAATCACTAAATTTGGGGGGGGCTAGCCTGAACCCCAGAGGCTGTGTGCTCTAAACCCCTAACCCCTTCTTTCAGGTACCTGAGTACCCCATTGCCCAAGGGGCTCTCTCCTCTGGTTAGCCAGCACTCATGCTTTGAAAAGAATTCATTCTCTTCTTTCCTTACGTCAGCCTTCTGCCGCCTGAATGCCCTTTGGATACCTGAAGTCAGGGGTCACTGTCACCACAGAGGGCAGATACTTCCCCGTCCCAGCATTCAGCACTATCACATCTTCCTGTTTCGTTCTCTTCATAGCACCTGTGACTCTTTATATCAATGTCCATTTGTTTCCTTGTTTATTATCTAACACAAGCCCCATGAGAGCTGAGAGCTTCCTGTCTTATTCACCGTGAGACCCCCGGCACCTAGAGAAGAGGCTCACCACGTCGTGGCTGTCCCAGGGGGCCATCATCTACCCCTTCATCAGCTGTTTCAGGACACCCTCTCTGGGCCAGGACCCTGTGCAAAGCTCTTCGTTCCCCTTCTCCAACTGAATCTCCTAAGGAGCCTGGGTTAGGCGTTCTCTGCTCCTTTTTACAGGCAAGGGGCCTGAGCCTCAAAGAGAGGAAGTTATTTGTCCAAGGTTGCACAGCTAGTAGGGATGGTGGTGGGAATTCAGACCCTGGTCTGTCCACCTTCCAGGTGCACCCTGACTTTGCCCTTGGCAGTGATGCCTAAGTAACAAGTAGGAGGCAGGGGAGCCGCCACCTCGTGACTCACTGAGCATTGGGTGAAGTGAAACCCGCCTCCTTCCCACGCCACCAGCCTTTTTCATTAACTTGACACAACTCCAAGTTGGCCTTTTACCTGGAGGACGCGTCTTCTCGGAGGTGGACTTCCAGAGGAGCACTGGAGGGCAGTGCCTTGGTCCTGATTCTGCGCCTCAGTTTCATTATCTGGAGAGTGGGGATACTTTATTAGCTGACTCCTGGGGCTGTCGTGAGTTAATACAGTGACCGCTGAGAACATGCCTAGAACACAGTTAAATGCTCAACAAATATTAGCTATTATTTTATCAGAACGTCATTTACGGGGTAGCGTCCTCTAAGTTTTAAGGGAATTCTTGTTACATCCTTTGAGCATCACCCACTGATGTTGTCCCAGATTCGAGGGTGCTTCCTATTGGATCCTATTGGGTGGATCCTATTGGGGATCGTCAACCCCCTAAGCTTGGACACTGAGTGAATATTTCAATTCGGTAAATACTTCGATGTCCGTTATTCCATTTGAGCTAGTTGAGGCCTCAGATTGGGTATATGACCCTCCCTGGGTCCGATACTGATTGCTGCCGTTTATTGAGCCCCTTCCCCACCAGAGTAGGTATAATTCCAAAGTCACCTGCTTAGCAGCCAAGCAGAGGCGTGTGACGTGAGTGCGGGACCCCTGATCCCAGGCCTCTCTCCTGTGCCCAGCTGCTCCCGCGGCCACGTGCTGCCTTTCCCTCCCCCTCCTCAGCTGAGAACACCACCAACACCAGCCAGGATGCGCAGCCCCCGTGGCTGAGCTGTAACCAGCAGGAAGAGATGCTCAACCTGGGCTTCACCATCGGCTCCTTCGTGCTCAGTGCCACCACCCTGCCGCTGGGGATCCTCATGGACCGCTTCGGGCCCCGGCCCGTGCGGCTGATTGGCAGGTGAGGTGGCTGGGCTGTGGGGAACTGGAAGGGGCTTTCGGGGGGGCTGCAGGGCAGGACTGGTGCTGCAGGGGGAGGGGAGGCACAGAGTGTTCAGCCCCTCCCCCTTCCCCTGCATCCCCACAGCGCCTGCTTCGCCGCATCGTGCACCCTCATGGCCCTGGCCTCTTGGGACACCAAAGGTGAGATGTCTGGCCTCTCGTGCCCTCACAGGAAAAGAATGGGTGGGATGAAGGTGGATGTTACCCCAGCTCCTGCCTTTAGACTCCCACAGCTCCCCAGTGCCTCATTCATCCCTCTCCCCTTCCCAGTTCTGTCTCCGTTGATATTCCTGGCGCTGTCCCTGAATGGTTTTGGTGGCATCTGCCTAACATTCTCTTCACTCACAGTGAGTATGACAGGTCCCGACTTGGCAGTAGGGCACCCAGGAGTTGAGTGAGGGTGAGGGTGGGAGAAGGGCCTGTGGACGCAGATCAAATGCACGTGTGTGTGTGTGTGTGTGTGTGTGTGTGTGTGTCCCAAGCCCATACATCTGTTGAACTCTGTCCTGGGGCCACAGCACAGAAAGAACTGACAACTGCTTCACCTTTCTGGAACTTACATTCAGGAGTTGGGGGAACAGGCAACCCTAAAAACAAGTAAACTAATAAATGATATCCCTAGTCATAAGTGCTGGAAAGAATAAAACTGGGTAATGCGAAAGTAAGGGCGGTGGGCAGCTTGAGACAGTGGGCGTGTGTGTGTTTGCCACGTTGTGTATATGTGGTGCTGTCCATGGGTAGGTAGATGTATTTGTGAGTGTGTTGGATTGAACCATATGATACTGCCGACACTTGACTGTGCTTGACCTACAGAAAGGGCTTTTTCACCTGGCTTGATCTCTTGCATGTGTGTTTGACGTGTGTTACTCTAAGTGTATATAAGAGTGAGTGTGCAGAAGGGTTAAAGGCTTCAGCTTGTGTGGTGGGAGGAGGGGTTCCTGGCCGGGCCAGCCTCGGGCTGTTTATCTCAGAGGAGGGCCGCCTGACCGCCAAACTGGGTGTTTTTTGGCTGAATGTCACCTCGCCCAGCAACCGCCTTTAATTCCAGCCCAGGACATTTCACAACTTTCTGAGGAAGCGGACCCCTTCATCCCCGCCTCCCTCCGCAGCCCCTTCTCCACGCTGCGCACCTTTGCTCAAGGCCCTAAAGCCTTTCTCTCCCCTGCCCTCCGGGGCCTAACCTTGAATCCTGCCCTGGGGCCTAGGGGGCTCTCCGCCCGCAGCCCGCCCCCTGCTCCGCCACCGTAATCTCCAACCAATGACAGGACCGGGCTCCGGTCCCGCCCCCGGCTCCGGTGCCGCCCCCGGGCCTAGGTGCTCGCCGGCCAGGACAGATCCGAGCCAGCACGGCCAGCGCCCAGGCGGCTCAGCCAGGCCGGCCTAGGCCGTGCTGGGCGGAGACAGCGCTCTCGGACCCTGGCGGCGGGTAGTGAGGGGCGCCAAGGCCCCCGCCGCTCCCCCCGGCCCTAGAGCTTCTCCGTGGCGTCCTTGCAGCCTGCCTCGCACGGACAGGGTGCCAGGGGGTCAGGCCGGCCCCAGCTGTTTTTCCTAGCCGCTTGGAGGTTGATGGGTCAGTTCTCCGTGTTTATTCGCCTTCCTCTCCAGAGCTATTTGAGATCCCCTTCTGGACCCCAGTTCTTCCCTCTGTGGAGAGGGTTTTAGCTTTGTATGGCATCTAAGACGCTTCCAGCGGTGGGATCTGTTGACTGGGGGGAGGAGGGAGAGGTGGGAGCACACAAAGGGCTGTGTGACTTTGCTTTCCCCTCCCCTGAGGGCCTGGCTCAGGCCAGAGAGTAGAACACACAGTCAGTTCGCTACTGGTAGGAATTCTGGGCCTGCCCTGCTGGTCAGAGCCTCATCTTCTGGACACCTGGCCTGGCCCTGTTTCCCCCCTACTCCCACCCTCACCTCCCTAGTCGTCCTGTTACTTGTCCTGGCTCAGTAGAAACCATGGACTGGGGGCCTCTGGGGCCACCGAGAAGGTTAAGGGGCACCATCCTGTTACAGAGCCAGCCATGGTCACAGCCTTGGGTTCTGGGATAGGACTCAGACGGCCAGGACAGGGGAGAAAGTCAGTAACGTGCTCTGTGAGCTCGAGTACGTTCCTTTCCCGCTCCAGGCCTCTGTGTTCTCATCTGTCAGAGTTGCTCTAGATCAGTGTTTCTTTTTTTTTTTTTCTTTAATTCAAACAGAAAGTCACAAAAATTATAATCATCCTCATCAGTTCACTCAGTCCCATGTAATTAATTTTTTTTTATCTTGATCTTTTGTTAGCACTTTTATGAGTTCATCAGTTTTTCATTAGAGTTCTGAAAATGCTTATTGATTCAGTTCAGCAGTACAGTCAGTTACCAGAAACCTGTACTTGTCAGAGTCTTTTCCATGAATTCCTTGAAGATGAAACCCTTTTATAGGAACATATTTGCAAAAGCATCAGAGTACACCCAGAACTGTCTGTAAATGACAAAAGACTTTAAAATGACCACGGTTAAAGATTTGATGAAAGTTCATAATAATGCAATTGACAAGGAAATTTAGTTATTTCTGAGATATACATTTTAAAGTAAGAGATCAGTGTTTCTTATACACCTAACCCATGGGTTATTAAGAGGCGAGTCATGATTAAGGGGTTCCATAAATAAGTAGCTTGGGAAACCATGGGGTTAAACAAAATTTCTCTTTGTGGGCACTTCTTTGTGTGGGAGGGGAGTATAGCCAGGTTTCCGACATTGATTTTGCCTTAGAACTTTTCTGTCGCGACTCTGGGGCTGGTGTTCCTGGAGCTCACGTTGAGGACTACTGGGCTAGAAGCTTCCAAGCTTGCTCGGGCGGAGAAAGGGGAGCCCTGGGCAGGTGTCAGGGTCTCCCTGCTCACTGGCACTTCTCTCCTCTCTCAGCTGCCCAACATGTTTGGGAACCTGCGCTCCACTTTCATGGCCCTCATGATCGGCTCCTATGCCTCTTCTGCCATCACGTACCCGGGAATCAAGGTACGGAGCTGCCTGGGGAGTGGGCAGGTGGTGGTCAGTGAGGTCGCTTGGCCTTTTTGCCTTGACACAAGAACTGGGTGGGGCTGGGTGCATAGTATATCTGGTGACCTACTTCCTGCCAGGCGGAGGTCAGCTCCCACCACGGCAGGGGAAAGCGCTGCGGCATCGTGGGAAGAGCCCAGGTGCTGCTGTGGACCAGTGGGTCTGACTTCTCTGCTGCTCTGTCCAGGCCTTCATCCTCCCTCCTGGGCCAGTGCTTTCTCAGCTGATCTCCCTGCCTCCAAGCTTTTCCCTCTCTAAGCTGTCATTCACGTGACTTCCAGAATGACCTTAGATGGAGGACTAGCTCATCCACCCACTCTGCTTCGCCTACAGAATCAAGCCCAGCCCCTTCACCTGCCTTCAAGGCCCTCGACTCTTTGGCCTCACCCCACCTTTCAGGCCACATCTCCTTCCCCAGCCCTGAAGAGGCTGGATGACTTGGGTCCAAGGTCACCAAGCTAGTCCAGGCCTGGCCAGCTCCTAGACAGCTCAGCCTGGTGGACCTAGAGCCGGAAGGCCTGAGTTCTAGCTCTGGGCAAGTTTGGGGCCTCTTTCCTCCCTCTGATATCAAAGTACCCTTTCAGCTGGGCCGCACCATGCTCCTCAGATTCTGCCTTGGGCAGTTAATTTATTGGTTTAGAAGGCACTTGCTCAGCATCCGTCGCCAGAGGAGGTGGAGAGCACACTGATGGGGGTGACCAACAATTGTTCAGGTAGGAGCAGGCCTGGAGGCTGGGGGTCTCCCTTCCCGTGACTAAGGCAGTGGGATTTGAGGAGCCAGATCTTTGCGGGTGTGGCCCTTTGAAGTTCTGTCCTGCTCCCGGGGAAGAAAGAGCCCCAAAGCCTGAGGCCCAGGAGGAGCAGTTTTCCCAGGCAGCACTGAAGCTTGGAGCCTGAGTGGAGGGCAGACAGCAGCCATCCCAGGCAGAGGGTGGCAGGCAGGACATTTCTGCATGCCTGGCTTCCTCACTAGAGCAGTTGCTACGTCGGCACAGAATCCCAATCAATACAGAACCTGCTTGTCCTGGGGTTGGGAGGCTGTGGGCAGAGTGCTTGCACACGCCCCTCCCCTGTCAGTTGTCACACCTGTGCAAGGTGAGATAAGGCTTCTCAGACTGGGTTTGTCTTTCCCCCAGGGAGGGTGCCCAGAAGGGGCAGAATAAACATGGTTAGGCGCTTTCATTGTCCTCTCTTGTACATAAAATGAAATGACTTTCATGTGAAAACAAACATGTGTATGGAGTCAAACATTGGTGTGTCTTTTTAAGATAATAATTGAGATTTCAAAGACATTTTGAGCTTGTGGTCAGCCCCTTCGGCACCGTGTGCGAACTATTTCACACCTCTTGAGGGGGGCTGGGGTGAGAAAGGAAGAGGATGGTGGGACTTCTAGATCCAACTCTTAACTTCTGGCCTTGGTTTCTTCATCTGCAAATTGGGTACAAGGAATGAGGTAGAAGAGACCTTCTCTAAGGCCTCTGGGGCCTGGGTTCTACCTCCAGCTGGAGGACGCGGGCCTGGGGCTGGGCAGCCTCCTCCATGGCCCACCCCCTCCCCCGACAGCTGATCTATGATGCCGGCGTGTCCTTCATGATCATCATGTTCACCTGGTCAAGCCTGGCCTGCCTCATCTTTCTGAACTGTGCCTTCAACTGGCCGAGTGAAGCCTTTCCCTCGCCGGAGGAAGTCAACTACAAGTGAGTGACCGGGGGGTGTGGGGTGGGAGGGGGACTGCCCCGCTGCAGATCTGGAGGCCGGGGTGTGGTGGTGTGAGGGACAGAAGCAGCTGTGGACTCAGAAACCAAGATTTGCCGATCATCTGAGCTTTCCAAGTTCCGCTTTCTCATCTGAACGGTAGGCCTGATCCCACCCACCTGCAGGTGTTCTGAGTAGGTCAGGCATAAAGCAGGCAGCCAAACCGTGGGGACTGTCTTCTTCTGTCCAGGTTTGGAGGATGGGTTCAGAGTAGGAGGGACCGTTGCGATAGTGCCATGTGCTACGGGGACCCAGAAAGGGGGGATACAGAGGAATGAAATCCCACCCTTTGTGGGGCAACCTGAATGCCAACTTTACCTACCCCCGCCCCCTTCAGTTCCCCAGGGGACTGGGGTGATGCTCCACAACCAGGCACCTAGGGTGCCAGTCAAATAGCTGATGCTGATGGAGCACCTCCTGTGTGCCAGGCACTGTGCTCAGCCCTCATTCTCGATCAGCTCTGTGATGTGGGTTCTGTTACTAACTCCATTCATAACAAAGGCACGGGGAACAAAGTGACTTTCCTAAGGTCATACCACTGAAGAGGGGAGGGGTGAATCTAAGGCTGGAATCAGAACTCCAGAGTCTGAGTTCTTTTTTTTTTTTTTTTTTTAATTTATTGAAGTATAGTTGATTTATAATGCTGTGTTAGTTTCAGGTGTACAGCAAAGTGATTCATATATATATATATATGTATATATTCTTTTTCTTATTATATTCTTATTATATGTATATTATAATATACATTATATTCTTTATTATTTATATAATATACATTATATTTTTTATTATTATATTATATTATAATTATACATTATATTCTTTATTATTTATTATTCATTATATTCTTTATATACATTATATTCTTATTATATGTATATATTCTTTTTCAGATTCTTTTCCCTTATAGGTTATTATAAATATTGAGTAGAGTTCCCCGTATTATACCGTAGGTCCTTGTTGGTTATCGATTTCATATATAGTAGTGTGTATATGTTAATCCCGACCTCCTAATTTATCCCTCCCACTGCCCCCCCCACCCCAGAGTTTGGGTTCTTAATGCTGCCTCCATGGCTACAGCCCAAGTGGAAAATGGCTCATCCATCCCTCACTTAGTGTGTGCTGAGCTGGCCCCTGGGCCGGGCTCTGAGACACACAGACACAAGCCCTGCCCTTGGGAGCTTGTCAGTGGGCATGTCAGTGCTGGTTAAAGGGGGGGCTTGGCACCCCTGGGACGGCACCCCCTAGAGGCAGGCTGTTGAAGGGGGGCTCTGTGTGGCTGGTTCCCACGTGCTGTGGCCTGGCTACTGGCAGGGAGAAGATCAAGCTCAGAGGGCTGGCCCTGGATCACAAGGTGACAGGTGACCGCTTCTACACCTATGTGACCACCGTGGGCCAGCGGCTGAGCCAGAAGGCCCCCAGCCTGGAGGAGGGGACAGACAGCTTCATCTCGTCCCAGGACGTTCGTGACACCTCAGAAAAGTCTGCTGAGAGTGAGTGTCTGGTCGAGGTGCCAGCCTTGGGGGACGGAGAGGATGGGTCCTTGCGCGTAGCGAGCACTTGTGCCCAAGTGCTCATTCTCCCCTCTTCAGTTCTCACAACACCCCCTCACAGAGGTGGGCACACTCCCTGTGTCTAGAATGGGGCCAAATCAAAGCTCAGGGAACTCTGGGAAGGTCAGATTCAGGGGTACTCTGTGAGATTTCTGGGATGAGGGAGGGGCAGCTTGCAGAACGGGGCAGGGTGTCCAGGCCTGTGGGAGGGCTGGTTTCCTCAGGGCTCCCTGCAACCTCCAAGCCTCTTGCATCAGATACCGCAGGTGAGCCAGCCTTCAGTCTGGGTCCTCTGACACCTGGTTGGTTGGCGCCTCCTGCTGGCCACAGGAGGAGCTGCACCTGCCTTCTGCCTGGGCCACTTTGCAAGGTGACACCTCTGTGATTAGTGGAAGGACGACGGGCCTGGGCGTCAGGAGGTGGGGGTTGGAGTCCTGCTTCCCAATTACAGGCCATGTGACTTGGGTAGATCACTTAACCCTGCTGTCACTTTCCCTGTCTCTTAAACTAGCACTAAGAACACCCGCCTCACAGGGAAGTTAGTTGTGAGGACTGAATGAAGACAGGGACGCGGAAGCTCTTTGCAAACTGCAAATGCTGTGAAGTTATGAGTCTGATCCCCACTGCCGATCCTCCCATGGCAGAGTTGTTACAGGCATGAGCTGAGTCTATCCCACCTGCATCCCGCCTTCCAGCCCCATGAGCTCGGGCAAGTCACTGAGCGTTCTGAGCTGCGGTCTCCCCATCTGTAGAATGTGCTGAAGATAGGGTTGTTGTACAATTTGATTACATGGGATAATACCTGTCAAGTGTGCAGCACATAGCAAGTGCTTAATAAATAGTAGCTCGAGTTATTATTACCACACCAAGCCTACGGTACACACCTGGAGGTCACCTGAAAAATGTTCTAGTGGGGGAATTCCCTGGTGGTCCAGTGGTTAGGACTCCACACTTTCACTGCCGAGGGCCCGGGTTCGATTCCTGGCTGGGGAACTAAGGTCCCACAAGCCATGCAGCGTGGCCAAAAAAGAAAAGAAAAGAAAAGAAAATGCTCTAGTGAGATAGTTATAGAGCCGGGCAAGAACTTGGAGGCCAGTAAGGCTGAACTCTCGCTTTTGAAGAAACCGATCCCTCGCTGAAGTCACAGCGTCAGAGCCTCTGCTAGAACTGCATCAGCTGGGACACGCAGAGGCAAATGGAAGATCTAGGGCTCAGGGGCACCTCCTGCTGTCTCCCCAGAGTCTGTGCCCTTGCGCAAGAGCCTCTGCTCCCCCATTTTCCTGTGGAGCCTTCTCACCATGGGCATGACCCAGCTGCGGATCATCTTCTACATGGCCGCTATGAACAAGATGCTGGAGTACATCGTGTCTGGAGGCCAGGAGCATGGTGAGGTGCAGCCGAGCCCACTGGGGGCTGGAGGTGCAGGGGGTCACCCTGGCTGAGCTCCTCTCACCCTGGCTTTCCCCCTCCACCCCCAACAGAGACGGACGACCTGAAACAAAGGGTGACAGAGACAGGTAGGGGGACAAAAGCTCGGGTCCTTGCCCACACCCATCCCGCCACTGCCTGCAGTGGGGGGAGCCTGGACCCACCCTCGTCACCCTGGGCCTTTTGGGGATCTAAGAATTTGGGGGTCAAAGGAAGGTGATTTTGGCATTTTCTCTCCTCTGCTGGACGTGGGTGACAGTGCCCACTAGGCTGCTGGCATCTGTCATGTCAGCTCCTGACCCCACTTCTCTTCCTGCCCTGCCCAGTTGAGTTCTACTCGTCCGTCTTTGGGGCCATGCAGCTGTCGTGCCTTCTCACCTGCCCTCTCATTGGCTACGTCATGGACTGGCGAATCAAGGACTGCGTGGACACCCCCACTGCTAGGTGACCTGCCCGGGGGTGGTGACAGCCTTGTGCTTTCACATCCAGCATCTTACTTCATTCTCCCAGGAGCCCTGGGAGGGAAGGGGTACATCCCCATTTTACAGATGAGGAAACTGACACTAAGAGGGGGCTTGGCTGGCTTGATGATAAGTATAGCTGACATCAAATGCTGACTGTGCACTAGGCACTTGCATTGTCCTCTTTAGTCCTGCACCAGCTCCCTGAGGTAGGTACCTACATTATTATCCTCGTTTCACAGATGAGGAGCTGAGATACAGAAAGGTTAACTAACTTACCCAAGATCACACAGCATTTAGTAGTAGGTTCCAGAACCTTTGTTATAAAGAGTACACTCTAAAGCCTTCTTACGGTTAGAAAGAGATAGAGTTGGTGTATTAGACATCTATTGCTGTATAACAAATCACCCCCAAACTTGGCATCTTTAAACAACAAACATTTATCATCTCATAGTTGCTGAGAGTCAGGAGTCTGGGAATGACTTAGCTGGGTGGTTTTGTCTCAGAGTCTGTCTGAGTCTGTTCAGACTGGTATAACAAAATACCACAGACAGGGTAGCTTATAATCAATGGAAATTTATTTCTCACAGTTCTGGAGGCTGGAAGTCTGAGATCGGGTTGCCAGCATGGTCAGGAGATGGTCCTCTTCTGGGTGGAAGACTTCTCGTTGTGTCTTCACATAGTAGGACCTAGGGAGCTCTGTGGGGCCTCTTTATAAGGGCACAAGTCAATCCCAAAGGCCCTACCTCTACCTCTATTTTTTGTTGTTGTTGTTGTTGTTTTCTTTTGGCCATGCCACGCGGCTTG